>NC_048893.1:105259401-105323968 GCF_011077185.1 Oxyura jamaicensis | reverse complement strand
TTTTTTTTTTTTTTTTTTTTTTTTTTTCTCCTCTGATACTTTATTTACCAAATGTCACAGTGGAAAAAGGAAAAGAAGAATGATATTCACTTCACTTTGTTTGACAACAAAGCTCATGTGACTTAAAGATTTGACGATGACAAGATACACCTGATTATAGTTGGAAGATATTCATAATCACACACTATATAAAAGACTATATACTTCTCAAAGACACTAAATGAAAGACATTATACTACATGAAGACTGCATAAAAGGAACTAGGCTAGGCAACACTGCATAGAGTCTCTTCTGTTGAGTTACGGGGTTCAGACCTCCTTGCTTTCTAAACTCCTTGAACTAAAAAGATAATAGCCTAGGTGTGGCAGAATCCACTCCTAGTCCCAGACTTGGTCAACGGATTATGTTTAAAAGATTATATGAATTACATAAATTCTGTATGCTACTTAGCTAAAATCTTAAAGAGTGATCACAAAGAACCATTACAGTGCATTAGCATGCGGTTATTTTCCCAATCTGCGTACTGACTCTCTGTGGCAGTAAAGGTCCTCTCAATCTGCAGAAGTAGTCTGGGGAAGCATCTCTGCTCAAGGGGAGGTCCTGGTGTGCAGCCTGCTGTTGTGTCAGGAAGGCACAAAGGGCTTCTGGGCTGCTCACTCTTTGTGGGGTAAGATGACTGACTTACGGTCACATTTGCATACAGATATTATTTTCTTCCAAATTTAGCCAGTGCTGTGGTTGAGTTGGGAAGGAAGGGTGGGGAGGGGGGGGGGATGTGCATTGCTTACACTGGCCCTTGGCTATTTGTGTTCTGTCTCCTCTGCCTCCAGGGTACAGCCATCATGACCAGACACTTCCATCATGACTGCCAGTGATGGTTATCTTAGGCTGGATTCTCTACTTAAGCAGGGAGGTTGTGAAAGGGAGTACACTGTCACATCAAGTCCTATTACAGCTCGGTGGAGAACTGATACCCAAAAAGTTGGTGGTATTCACAAAAAATTGTATATTTGAAAGTAAAAATGTAAGCTAGACCATAACTTACACATTCTACAGATCAAATACTAATTAATCTGACATTTTTGCCATGGTAGATTAGTAGCAAAGTTAAATATATTGTCTATTTTAAATTTAGCATGTTATCAATATTTTGAAAGCTTGGAAAAGCTGACTTTCTCTAATAATTAGAAAGAAATCTTGGACTATAGTGAGCAGTTCAAGGTGATAAAGATCAAGAATTTATCTTTTGTTTCTTTATAGTGAATATCCTACTAATCATGAAAATAGGACTTGAAATGGTTTAACTTTAACTCAGACATGATGAGTAGCTCATAGAGTAATTAAGTTTCATGGCCTTTCTAAAGAAAGAAAACTGGTATTTTTTCTCATCATGTCTATGAAAAAATAGTCTTTTATATTTCCATTAGCTTTGCTTAACAAGTAGCAGATTATATTGTTATTGCAAAGTCACATTTAAAGTTCAGACACTGTGAGTATTTTACTGTTAGAGATTCACAACCTAAATCTTATGGTAATTTCCATCTGACTATAAAACCATAACATCAATAACTTGTGTGCATATCTTAAATGATAGGCTATAACAATGCATTTCTATTATAAACATCTTTCAAGAACTCTGATGTGACTTTTTTATACTTCACACTGTTGAAGTTACCACAATCATTGTTTTTTATAAATCGGGCAACTGATCTATACCACAATACCGCAAAAGGTATCTTGAGTTGCTGACATTAATGAGATTTTAGAGTGCTTCTAAGCAGCTGTTACTGTAACTATTGAGTTTCAGAAGATGGCAGGTATTTAACATTTCTACTTGTAAAAATATACAAATCACATAATTAAGGGTTATTAAAATAATACTTTTTTTACTTGTTCTTACCCCAAATATAGTCTCCATAATCATAAAATGGGACCTTTCTTTCTTTCTCCACTTCTGCCTCTACATTCCTTCAGGAGTTTCTGTTCAAAGGAGGTCCATTCATTCACTCCCTCTTCTATCATCCATTGGATGCACTTCTCCACTATCAGAGATGGGTTCTTGTTTGAATTTACTCTTTTCTGATTGTAGCAAAAGTCTTTAGATCAGACAACTATCAATTTCTTTCATTCAGCAGTTATTCAGAAATATTCTGCTTATCCTTCCATAACTAGGGAAACAATATCAATTTCCTTCATATGTGTATATATGTATATGGATATTTATATATGTACCAAGATCATTATTATATTTTCTGAAGGCTGTTGAATGAGCAAGGAAAACTATACTTTCACTGAAATTTCTGAAATTGGTATTTTTTTTTTTTTCCATTTTAAATACTTTACTGATTTGTACTACATTTCAGTGATCTTTACATTCCATGTGGAGATCAGAAATCAATAATGTAAAGTGTTTTGGTCAGAAACAAATCCTTCTGAAAAAATCTAGTTTTACAAGACATATCTTTTGATATAAAATGCCATTTTGAAACATGGGATTAGAAGGGGGAGAGTGAATTTATTAAGGCTTGTGCTGCTCTTAGGTCTCCAGATGAGCCCCTGGGACCCCAAGGACCAGATCACACCAACCTTATGGTTCGGACTGTGACCAAGGGTTCAGAGAGCATGCACAAGAAGAGGTGAAATGTTCAGCTCTGATGAAGATGTCTTACTTCATCCCGACGACCAACCGGACGACCACCAGAGAGTACTACACAAGCACAGAAGGACTGATAAGATAATTAGCATATGAAGCGGGGCTAGGCAGAGCTATGAAATGAATATACATAGATGTGTTGCAAAACTTAATGCATATGTAATATTTTAGGGGATAAAAGAGAATGCAAGCAAGCAAGTTGTGTGCACAACTTTGGTGGGACTATTCCCCATGCTGCCCAGCACAGAATAAACATACTTACTTTACAGTCTTACTGATTGTGGAGTCAGTTTTTCGTGAGTCAATTTCATTTTAGAGTTTTATTAAAGTTGTTGTATAGGCTTTTATTTTTCAAAGATTTTTGTCTGAAAAAAATTCATACATTCAAAAGGCACTTATGAGGTACAGTTCACAAAATATATTAATATATTAAGTACTTGACTGTCATCATTTCTCCTTAACTCTCCTGCAAAAACTGTACTTTTACTGTCCTTATCTATGCAAGTGGTGTTACTGAACACCTTAAGACTACTGATTATGCATCAAGTTAAGCAATTAGTACTGCTTTATGTTGCTACTGCAATGTCTTATGGACCATGTAAATGGTGCCGCATTGCCAGGATTAGGGTGGGCTTGAGACATAAGAATGAAGAATGGTGTAACGTCATATTGACAAAAACTTTGGAAAACCAACAGTTTTATCAAGGAAACATATCTCCTTTGAGGTTTATATCTAACTCATTTCTTACTCTGTGTTTTTGATGGCAACAGCCAATTTATAGACCCAGTTAGACAGTTCTCTGTCACAGCAGCAGCCTCATCAGACATATGCCCTGAAATATTTGATATTTCTGATAAGATGTTCAAGTGAACTGTGAGTTCTTTATTTCCAAGCGGCTTACTTCCAGATGTATGATGTGTTGATTTTACTTATGCAAGTGGAAAATGCAAGAGTTTTTTGGGGTGAAGATTGAAGGCTCAGTGAGGTAAAGTACAAAAGGATTCTAAGTCCATTGCTTATGGACTTGATCTTCACTAGATATAAATGATGTCAAGAGATGCAGAAGTCTCAACTGTGAACTACCGAACCTCTGTAACTATTTTTTTTCAGGCCCTAAATCTTATCTGGTTGAAAATGATTCTGAAGTTTTCTATGAACCATAAATTACATATTTAGCCATAAACGTTACTTTTTTGGTCTCTGGAACATTCTCAAACTTGATATACTCAGGTAATTTCATATTAAGACTTGAAATTAGCCACCATCTGAAAAGAACAGTAGTTATCTTTACACATGTATGACCTTTATCCAAAAAATTTACATTGTCAAAATAGTCATACTAGCATGAACAAATCCTTGTTCATCATTGTTGTGCCACTTTCACCTAAAATTGTTCCCTTCACGGTTCAAAATCTTTATGAAAAGAAGTTAAGGGAAATCCAGAAAGAGTTGTGCTCAGAGACATTTATATAATACAAATGATAAAATGTAATCAATGATGATTATCCCATTCCAAAGACTGTGTTTAACCTAATGGTCCAAAGCCTCAGATCTTCACTTGGCTGACCTGCACTCAAGTTAATGCATACAGAAAGTTTTATATCAGATTAAGATCTGACCAAAAGTTTTATCTTTCTCTGTTAGCACTTACATTTTTCTTCAGGGAGAGAGCCTGATGGGGTCTTATTTTCTACAAAGCACTGTATTTCAAGTTGAGTGTTTTGATTTCACTAAAGAACAAAAATAAATTAATAATAAATTAATTTATTTTCTTAGAATCCATACTATTTCTTTGTTTTACAAACATCTTTCTACTGGGCTGGCTCTTGACTTAGCTGTTTGGATAAACACAGTCACAGGGCACTAAGGGCAGATGAAAGGAATTCTTGCGAGACAAACTTGATTGCTTTTGTTCTGAGGTAAGGCTGAATGTCAAGAAAAGATTCTGAACAGTTTATAAGGAAGTGGATTACAATCTCAAGAGAATGGATGAAATATCCCTCTCTCTGGACATTTAAAATTAAACTGAAGTAAACCCTTGAAATTGTGTTTTGAGGGATAATTTTTTATTAGCAGGAAAATTAAATAGAAGATACATTTCACCTTACCCTCTATGATTCTTATGCTATGTTCTGTGGTCATTTTGTTGTAACAGAGTACATTATTATAGTGCTTCTGGAAATTTTGGCCCACTGAATTAGCTCCTAATACATTAAAAACAAGAGAAGAAATGGCAGGAGTCTCCTTTGCCTTTAAATGGCTTCCTAAATATAAGTATCTTTGATTAAAATTAAATTTTGTTTATCAATTGTGTTCTTTGGTGCTTTTACTGCTTTAAAATTTACCTGCCATGCTTCATTGCTGTAAAGTACAGGACATATTTTCTTGTTTTACACTATAAATAAACATATATATAGATTACTTATATTAAATTTCTTCACTTAATGGGATTGTCTTTTATTGCTTTATTTCTCCTTGTTTGTTCATGCTGCCCTTTTCTACATTTTAGAGTAGCTGAATTTAGAACTGAAATTTTAAAGAGCGTAAGCCTTCCTGTACTGGATAATTATTTTTAAAATTGATCCCAAGATCTATAATAGCAGAAATTTGACAGAATGATGTAAGAAACCAGCAATGATGGGTGGACTGCTGAGTTCATCTATTACTGCATCCCATACAACAGGAATGCATGCTTGATCTTGCAGCAAACAAGAACTTTAGCCTTGCTAATAATTTAAGTCTATCAGGGAATTAGGGAATTTTCTCTCTTGCCATGGAACAACACGTTATTTTGCAAGCACTGTGCAATCATAGTATATGGATTTATATGTCCAGAACATGGTGTTCTGAGATTTGGGTTCTGGAATGTCTCTGTGGAGACACCCCTGGTCTGCACCAAGGAGGAGACCTGAGCACTGTTGTTCTGTGTCTGAGGCAAAGTGTGCTCAGCAGTGAATTGCATGGAGATGGGGGCACCTGCCTCCTTCATTTCTCCTGATGTGGGGCACTGTTATGGTTGCAGGCAGCACACTGATCACACCACGTGCACCTCTGATTTAGCCTCCGAGGAGGCATTGCTGAGATGCCAACCGTGATTCCCCATCTTTTATGACCTCACTGTGAGATCATAGATGTTGTTGCCAGAGTATATATTTTGTTAGTCCTTCAACAGATTTCCTTGGAAACTGGGCTTGTACAGATGAGTTTAGAATTAATGCATGTTAGATAGATATATATATATATATTTCAGTTTTCTTGGTATGTTTTTTATTAGTATTTTTTATTACAATTTTTATGGGAAGAATTAGGGGATTTCGTAGGAAGACATGATCTTTGCTTACAAGAGCTTCCATCTGAACTTTGAGATGATGCAGTAACAGCAGTGTCTAAAAGTAAAACACAAGGAGAGGTAGAAGTGAAGGTGAGAGGGGTAGTGATTTATTAATCCTTTTCAGATAGCCTGATACACATCTTAGGATATTGAAAAGGTATTTAGAATGAGCTGAAAGAAAGGGTAAGCATTACACCATTTAACTACTCAATTTAAAGTGGAAGATCAGGAATTTCTACAACCCCTCTCTGCTGCTTGGTAGGTTAAAACACATAGAATTGTTAACTGTGCAGTAAAAATATCAAGCCCAAAAGATTAATGAATATCATTTCTAAAAACTGCATTAATGCATATGCTTATTAGATAACTGTTCCCCATAAGAATCATAAGATACACCAGATAGCTTCTAGACTCATAAGTTTTAGCACACAACGTAAGTACTCTGTTAAAAGTATAAAGTGGTTTGTTTAATTAGAAAAGCTATTGTAGGAATTATATAATGCAGACACATAGGGAGTGGGTTTATCTGAGAACACTGGATAGCAGGGCTCCAATTGTCTGACTATATGCATGACTTACAGATGCATTTTGCAGAATGTATATTTTTTCTCTCTGTCAATGTTTCAGAGTATTTGCTAGCTGTCAACACTTCTCAGATGTTTTTTGTAGTATACACTTTGCAGGAGACCTAAAAACTGTGTAATAACAAAATGAGCATGCGTCTTTGTAAGTATGTGATCCTCGTCACTGGGACTGCTGAATGTTGTTAACATGTTTTAGCCGTGTTTCACCACAGATGATGAAATAGAAGAAAAGAAAAACTGAGGAAGGAAGCAAACCAACCTTTCATTGAAATGATTCTGGCATTCTTTATGAAATAAGAGAGAGCCTGGGAGGGTCTGACATAATAGGCATTTGCATCTGAGAGACAGTATATACTTTAAGAAAGTGTGACAAATAATACATGAATGCTAAGTATGCCTCTCTGTGTGTTCTGTTTTGAACTGACATGTATCAATTAAAAAATAACAATTTAACCACATTCAGAAAGAACTTTTGATAAGAGTAATCTTTGTGATATGAAAGAGTGGACATATTTCATCTACTTGTCCAGTAATCTCCATGAATCCAGCAACACTAATAGAGAAGCAAGAAATAGAAAAATAATCCTATTATCTTCCAACCTTGTTACAGAGGTTACAGTTTGAGTATTGAATGGTTTCTCATTCTCCCAAGACTGGACTTTTCTTTCTTAGGTGTTCCCTGTGACAATAATCAACTATTAAAGCTAATCCTCAAAAATAAGAAAAATTTTTAATGTATAGCATTATCCTCATACAATTTGTACATTAAAAAAATAGGTTTGTGTTAGTATAACACTTATTATGTTGTGCATTAAATTACTTTCTATTTAGATGATGCTAGAATCAAAGTAGAGGTTGTCTTCATTTGCAGCCATTCTGATTATGCTTTGAAATCCCATCTTATTTTTGCTGCTTCTGCCCATGTATGCAGCATAGAGTTTGTGCAGAATTCACAATGCTGCCCTAATGAACACTGCCATGTGGTGTTTGGATGAACGTTTTTTGCTCCACAGTGGCCAAACTGGTTTTCCTTGTAGATTTTACTTTGGGGCTCATATGCACAGATGAGTGGTTCATAAACAGTAATGTCTGTGTTCTGACAACACAGTGATAAAAGACTTTGTTTTTATCTTTTTTATATAGATGAGGACTGAGAGTCACAGACGTTATTGTCTGAAGAACTATTACTTCTAAGTTGTTTAGCTTGAAGCACTTGGGATTTGTCTCATCTGTCTCTAATATTGCATAGCATTCACATATTTCAGCACAGTTTCCATTGACTTCATATGCAGCCATGAGTTTACAGCAGCTCTGCAACTTAAGTTGAAGATGTCTGAAGTCAAACACTCAGCAAATAAGGACCATACAGTTACAGTGATCATCTCCAGCAGTCTTCAGTGTTTGCTACTTCCTGCTACAAATGAACTAGGTCACCTTGAGGCAAGAGCCTCCTTCATCGCCCCATCATTCCTACATCATGTTTCATTTTTCAGCGTGATCCCTTCTGTATGACCAGTTGTTTTCATGAAATTCTGTGGAGGAAAAAATATACACACACAAAAAAACCTCAAATATATGGTCATAATGTAAAAAGGGGGCTGAATTATGTTTATAAACATTCTTGATTCTGTCCCTTCTCGTCTTCACAGAATCACAGAATGGCTGAGGCTGGAAGGGACCTCTGAAGATCATCTAGTCCAACCCCCTGCCGAACAGGATCACCTAGAGCACTTTGCACAGGATGGCATCCAGGTGGGTTTTGAATATCTCCAGAGAAGGAGACTCCATAACTTCTCTGAGCAACCTGTTCTAGTGCTCTGTCACCCTCCTAGTAAAGAAATGCCCTCTCATATAAAATGAATTAAATTTTGCCTCTTTAAGAATATTCCTTCAATACAAATTTTATGTTTGTATGCATGCATGTGTGAAATTTCCTCTTTTTAAATAATTTTACTATTTTTATAATTTTTGTTTTAATACTGAATTATACTGATAGCCATGTGAATAATCAGTGCTGTTGGGGCTTTTGATCTACCACATAAACTTCTGTCACCTGAGCTAACAGAGCAGCTGATAGAGCAGTAGGCTGTAATTTTTTCTGTGGGCCTTAATGAAAGGATGAAACTGTCAGAAAATAAAAAAAAAAGAAATTTTTATTTCTAAGACCTGAATTCTGTTCTTAGTTGTGGAATGAGCATGTACCGGGCAATTAATTTCTAAAACAACTATTGTCTATCTTGTCCATGAACTTTTCCCTTTGGAACAGATTTTACTTCAAAAGAGCAGCAAGAATGTCTGATACTTGGAGAGGGTTCCTAAATTAATTTCAAGTTTTTTTCAGGGTGTAAGGGTGGCAGCCAAATTCAAAACAAACAAATAACAACAACAAAGAAAACATTTCATTGAGAAATTAACAGTGCATTTTCCCCTTGGTCTTGTTCTTTGAAATGATTAAAAATCTTCACAAAAGTTAATAAAGCCAAGATATAACAATAGAGGTAATCCATGTGGAAATTCTTACCTCAACAGCTTAAATTTAATAAAGTTGCAAATGACTGGCAGACGAGTCTAAGACTGAAAAATGTTGGTGTGCTTTAATAAATGAGAAAACATTTTAATTCTGTTGGATAACTCTTTAATTAGATAAAATGGGCTATCAAGCTAATATAGAAACATAGAATCATAGAATCATTAAGGTTGGAAAAGACCTCTAAGATCTTCTGTACCAACCATCCCCCTATAACCATCATCACACACTAAACCATGTCCCTAATATATTTCTGTGCGGGTCCCTTCCTTTAAGAAATATTACAAATATAGAAAAGATTATGGTCGCCTAATTCTTTCTAGCAGAATAATATCTCATCTCTCCTCTGTGATAAACAAATATGTAATTTGATGAAGAAGTCTTAACTCTTTTAGATAGCAGGGGAAAAAACAGTAATGCAGTGTTCAACAATTGTCCCAAGATTTTTTTTTTTTTTTTCCAAAGAAAGAAAACTTTCTGAAATAACAACATACACAATGCAATGGCAAGTTCATTTTAGGAAAAAAAAAAAAAAAAGAAAAATATTGACAACATGTTGCATAGTTTTGGCTAGCAAAGTTGTTTTATTGTCACTATATACTAAAAATGATGCTTCTTGATGCTTGTCAAAAAGTGTATCTGAAAAAGAGAAAAGCTTGAGAGTGGATGTGAGTATTAAATAACTATGAAATGAATACACAAAGCATTCTATTAAATAAGAAGGTGTCAGTCAAGCTAGCTGCATTTCAGAAAAGAACTTTACTAATTAAATTTACAACTGTAAAAGTTTTCAAAACGAGTATGACAATAGCAAATGTTATGTGCTGTAGATAGTAAGAATAGGACTCAGAGGGTATGCTACAATCATTTCTCTTTCCCTCATATTTCAAATTGATGCTATATTGTTGATCAGAGGCAGTAATTTAATCTCTTAAAAATAGATCTATTAGCTATAGCATGTCAATTGGGTCATGTATTTTTTATTTTATTATTATTATTTATTTTATTTTATTTTATTTTATTTTATTTTATTTTATTTTATTTTATTTTTTCATATAAGAATAATAAGGTAGTCCAACCTGCCTTTTAACAGGGTAGTATACTTGAGGTTCTCTCAAAACTGGCATTTAAAAACATATAAGACTGCTTTGCTAATAAAATAATTCCTTTCAACTTAGCAAATAAAAATCTAGATAATGAAAAAGATTATTCACTCTGCCATCATTAGAGGAAGTAAATCATCACTTGGACCAAATGAGTTTTGAATTGGAGTAATTATATTTGAGTCTGTGTAACATTGCTGTCATTTCAGTGAGATCCTCCTACACTTCCCTTTCACCACTTATTCAGACAATGGAATTTATATGAATGTAGATTTGCTGTTAATAAATGAAATTATTTTCTATCTGAAATGCTTTCAGATGATTTTACAGTGCTTTTCTTGGCAACAAATAATATTTTTAACCTTTCCATTATAAATCCCTCTTGAAATTTTCTTTAACACATAGAAATAGCTACCATCACAACTTTTTCTGTTTTTTCCTCTCCTTTGAGTTTAATAACTGAACCACGTGGGGAAAACAAAAAACAAAACAAAACAAACTAGAAAAGAGTCTTTATCACTGATTATGAAATTCTGAGCTTTTTAATGGAAATTTTACTAGGTCTCTGTTCCATCAGATTTGTATTGAAACCAGCACTGTTTTCCTGAAATTCACAGGAAAGAGTTCTGAAGAGAGGATGGTTCTCCATACCATGATATGGAGATGGTAAGGTTCTCCATACCATTCTGCATATGGTTCCACATATGGTAGAACATATGGCACACCATATGGTTCTCATTCTCCATATATGGTTCTCCATACCCTTCTCTAACAGAAGTGAAAGATATTATTGACCACCTGAGAATTTTTTTCACAGTCACATTGTCCACTGAGCAGCCTATGTGGTGAACCATGGAGAAATCCATGGAGTACCCCTGGGTGATGGCTTCTCAGCCTCCTGACCCAGTGAGCAGCAGGCAGGTTGTGCTCCGGGTGCCTCAGTTCCAAAACATGGTGTCAGGAAAGAGCTGAAATTGGAGGTGAAACTGTCACTGATTATTGTTATTCTTTTGGAGATTGCTGGGAGGTAAAAACTGTCAACTATTTGCAGGTGTGTAAAGCAGCAAAACCCCCAAGTTTTCCCCAGGTACTCAGCATATGCCAAGCAATTCTTGCTGTTTTCTCAAAACAAGAGACGGTACCACAGAACAGCTGGAAGGATACGTTTGTAGCAAAGGTACCAATGAAATTGAGAGGGCTGAACAAACAGAAAAAAAAGGACCAAAAATAATGCTTTTTTTTTTTTTTTTTTTTTTTTTTTTTTTTTCTTAAGTAATTTTAGGCCAGTTTCTGCTTTCACGTTCAGCTATAGTAACTCGGATGATTTCAATAGAGTTAATTCAGCTTTACAGTGCTCTCTCTTTATTATAAACACAGAAATCACTGAGCACAGATCATAGACTCATAGAATCACAACATGGTTTGGGATGTAAGGGACCTTAAAGATCTTCTAACTCCTGCCTCCCTGCTGTGGGCAGGGACACCTCCCACATGACCAGGTTGCTCAAAGCCCTATCCAACCTGGCTTTGAACACTTCCAGGAATCCACAGCTTCTCTGGGCAACCTGTGCCAGTGCCTCACCACCCTCTGAGTGAAAAATTTATACCTTGTACTTAATCTAAACCTACTTTGTTTTAGTTTAAAACCATTACTCCTTGTCCTATCACTACACTCCCAGTAAAAGAGTCCCTTCCCAGCTTTTCTGTAGGCCCACTTTAAGTATTGGAAAATTGCTACAAGGTCTCCCAGGAGCCTTCTATTCTCCAGACTGAATAACACCAACTCCTTCAGTCTATCTTCATAAGATAAGTGCAACAGCCCCCTCGATCATCTCTGTGGCCCTCCTCTGAATTTGTTCTAATAGGTCCATGCCCTTTTGCTCTGGGGGGCTCCAGAGCTGAACACGGTACTGCAGGTGGGGTCTCATGAGAGCAGAGTAGAGGGGGAGAATCACTTCCCTCGACCTGCTGGCCACACTTCTTTTGATGCAGTCCAGGAGATGGTTGGCTTTCTGGGCTGCAGGCACACATTGTTATCTCGTGCTGAGCTTCCTGTCAACCAACACCCTCAGGTCCTTCTAATGAGGGCTGCTCTCAACCCATTCCCTGCTCAGCCTCTATTTGTACTTGGGAATGCCCTGACCCAGATGCAGGACCTTGCACTTGACCTTATTGAACCTCATGAGGTTTGCACAGACCCAGCTCTCAAGCCTGTCAGTGTTCTTCTGGATGGCATCCCTTCTCTCCAGCATGTTTACCACAATACACAACTTGGTGTTATCAGCAGACTTGCTGAGGTTGCACTCAATCCCACTGTCCATGTCACTGACAAAGATATTAAACAATACTGGTTCTAGTACTGACCACTGGGGAACACCACTTGTGAATGATCTCCACCTGGACATCGAGCCATTGACCACAATTACATGAGCATGATCATCCAGTCAATTCCTTAGCAACCGAGTGGTCCATGCATCAAACTCATTCCTCTCCAGTTTAGTGACAAGGATATAATGGGAGACTGTGTTAAGTGCTTTGCTTTTTGCTAGATGTGGTATCGAGATATTGTGATGACTATTCCCCACCCCAAATCAGTATCTATCTATCTATATATCTATATATTTTAAGGCTGCAAGGATTGAAATCAAATATTTTTCATTGGCATTCACTTCCACTGATATCGTGTTTCATTGAATCTAATCTTGATCTCCCTTCTATTTCAGCAGGTTATTCTCTGCCCTTAACATAAATTACAAGGAAAATAGTTAGTTTTCTTCTTTATAACTAGTTTAAAGACCTTTGAAGACTGATGTCTCACACCACAATGCTTTTTATGTGTCTTCATCAATCAAATTTTCTAGACCTCTGCTGCTTCTCAGTGCTAATCTCTGGGTTCTCTTCAGTTGATCCATATCTTCCTGAAATGTAGTATTCAAAACCAAAATGCTTTGGGAAGCAGCAGATACCAACATGTCTGAAGAATTACTTAATGTCTTAGGAGTAAAACTGCTTCTACTACATATTTCAAGTATTTTTCTTCTCTTCTTCAACAGTGTGACAGCTGACTTATATACAGCTTTGTAATACTTATGTCACTTATGTTTTGAACTGTTATTTTAGCACCTAATCATCATCCACACCTTAAATTCTTATGTGTCCAGGATATTTTGAATTGCATCCCACATTCTCCAAGGCGTAGTTCCAATTAAAATGGTTTATTATCCCGAGTTCCTGTATATATGCAGCCCCTTCAATTTGTAGACATACATAAGAATCATAGAATCATAGAATATTCTGAGTTGGAAGGGACCCTTAAGGATCATCAAGTCCAACTCTTGACACCGCACAGGTCTACCCAAAAGTTCAGACCATGTGACTAAGTGCACAGTCCAATCTCTTCTTAAATTCAGACAGGCTCGGTGCAGTGACAACTTCCCTGGGGAGCCTGTTCCAGTGTGCAACCACCCTCTCTGTGAAGAACCCCCTTCTGATGTCAAGCCTAAATTTCCCCTGCCTCAGCTTAACCCCGTTCCCGCGGGTCCTGTCACTGGTGTTAATGGAGAAAAGGTCTCCTGTCTCTCGATACCCCCTTACGAGGAAGTTGTAGACTGTGATGAGGTCTCCTCTCAGCCTCCTCTTCTCCAGGCTCAACAGGCCCAGTGACCTCAGCCGTTCTTCGTACGTCTTCCCCTCCAGGCCTATCACCATCTTCGTAGCCCTCCTCTGGACATTCTCCAACAGTTTCATGTCCTGTGGTGCCCAGAACTGCACACAGTACTCGAGGTGAGGCCGCACCAGCGCAGAGTAGAGCGGGACAATCACCTCCCTTGACCTACTAGCGATGCCGTGCTTGATGCACCCCAGGACACGGTTGGCCCTCCTGGCTGCCAGGGCACACTGCTGGCTCATATTCAACTTGCTGTCTACCACGACCCCCAGATCCCTCTCTTCTAGGCTGCTCTCCAGCGTCTCATCACCCAGTCTGTACGTGCAGCCAGGGTTTCCCCGTCCCAGGTGCAGGACCCGGCACTTGCTCTTATTGAACTTCATACGGTTGGTGATTGCCCAGCTCTCTAACCTATCCAGATCTCTCTGCAAGGCCTTACCACCCTCATTCGAGTCCACGACTCCTCCAAGTTTGGTGTCATCAGCAAACTTGCTCAAAATACCTTCTATTCCTACATCCAGATCGTTTATAAAAATATTGAAAAGTACCGGCCCCAAAATGGAGCCTTGAGGGACCCCACTAGTGACCGCCCGCCAGCCTGACGCAGCCCCATTTACCATAACCCTTTGGGCCCTGCCCGTTAGCCAATTGCTCACCCATTGTATGATGTTTTTATTTAGCTGTATGGTGGACATTTTGTCCAGTAGGATCCTATGGGAGACCGTGTCAAAAGCCTTGCTGAAGTCCAAAAAAATCACATCAGCTGGTTTCCCTTGGTCCACCATACGGGTGATCTTATCATAAAAGGAAATCAAGTTAGTTAGGCAGGACCTACCCTTCACAAACCCATGCTGGCTAACCTTATTCTCTACTTTTCATTCATAAATGAAAAACTATCTGAATCTCACCTCACAGTGGATAGATCATAGTGAAATCCTATGCAATATGTTTCTTCTGCTTAACCCTATATATTATAATAATTTAAAAATGAAAAGAAAAATATTTATAAATAGTTTCAACAAGCAATTTACAAATAATTGATTAAAGTGGTATTTGAAAGAAGACTTGTTTTTTCCTGATTATGTAACTGTTTACTCACATTTTAGGTATTGATTTAAATTTTCAAATTGGAAATAGATGATCTTTAAAGTCCCTTCCAACTCAAACCATTCTATGATTATATGATAATTTTCTCCCTAACAGCGTAGTTCTACTATTGGGGTTACATCAATAGTCTTACTAGATGTGAATCATAATAAACAACAATTTACCTCTCGCCAAATGTATTTTCATAATATATATATATATTTTATACTCATATAATAACACTTTGTCTTCATGTATCGCTCTGCATCACTGGCTCAGCTACCACATAAAACAATTTAATCATGTCTCTTTGCAGATGAGAAAGCTGAAGCACCCAAGAGTTTTACTCGAGCTTATAGTTGAAAGAAGAATATAAAGCCTGTTTCCTGAAATGAAGTCTGCACATAATAGTAAGAATTTCTGGGTGAGCTTTTCCCCAGAAAAGTCATTTCTGCTGACAAAAACAATTTACAGATTCATTAACTTACCATTCAAAGTTTTTCCACTTTGGCATTAACATTAAAAAAGGCAAAACAAAACAATTCCCCAAACACTGTCTTTATGTCTGTCTTTTTATGTGTGTATGTGTTAAAACATCATTAGTAAGTAGTTTTCAGAGACTTTGGTGACCTCAGATATTTTCAGTACTTCTCTGATTCACAACACTTATACATATACTTTTATATTTTGCAGTTCATCTCTAACTTTACTGTTTGTACATTAAACAAAAGCACATATGCTAAATGTACTCTGTTATCTCTGTCTTCATTTCCTCTTTGTGCTTGTACTAGAGACATATATTTACATTCTATTAGTGCTTTTACTTACTTTTTTAAACTTCAGTATGAATATTCTGATGAGCCATATAACTCTGGTCTTAGATTTGGTATTGCAATTCTTTATATTTTCATGCTTTGAAAAGTTTTCAGGCTACATATGTCAGTGAGGCTATTAAGACTGAAAATAAGTGAAGAAGGTATTTAGTAGCAGGGTATATTGCACTGGCAGACTGAATATGTTTTCTTGGTCTGGAATATACTGGTGTTGGCTGAAACAAAGGTATATCTTCACATTGTACTAAGTGGAAGCCAAGTCAGCATGGAAACAGCATATTTCTGCCGGGGGGCCGACTGTAGCCCCCAAGAGAGTTCCAGCACAGTTTGCTTCTTGCTTCTTTGCGTACTTGAGCTTTTTCCCTAGAGGCTTGTCTCTATTGAAACATAATGTTAACATAGTAGCTTTCTCCTTTCAGCCTATGCACAAAAACAAAATTCTGTACTCTCAACCATGTTCTTGTTAACAACAAACTGACATTTTTGTCTTCAATTTTCCTTATATCAGCCACATTGCTCTGGGTGCTATCACAGATATTTTGCCCTTGAAAATTAGACTGGAAAATGTTTCTTTCACATGAAATCTGCAATTGTAACTGTGAGGTGTGGAGAGGAAAGAATACAGGTTTTGTTTAAAATCAAACTAACAAGCTGAAACAACCAAATAGTTGATCTCCTTTTTCAATATGGATTTTATAAGTAGCTTTGTACTAGAACTGAGGAAATTTGTATGTCAGCCAAATTAAAAAGTATTCAAAAATAAGTTTCCCTGATTCTCACATAAATATAAATCAAATGCTCTTTATCTTCTTTCCTCCCCACCCATTTTCTGAGTAACTAGCTTGTAAGAATTGAACATCTATTAGAAGCCCTAAATAGAGTTCTCCACCCAGAATGGCTAAACTCTCAAAGCTTAAACTTTGGTTATATTTCAGACATAAATTATGATTTCTAAAGGGACCATTTTATTGTTGTAAGCTATATCTCAGAATCTTATGGTGTAGGCTATCCTAATCTTTACCTGCATTCTAAAGTATTTCATTTAGGGTTGTTTTCTCTCAATAAATTCATTTTTATAAGCAAAAAGAGGAAAGAAATATTCTTAAGTGAAAAGATCTCCATCTGTGGAGGACCTGTGTTGGGTTCTGGAAGATATTTTGGAAACTTAATTGACTTACCTTAAAATAATAACCTTACTGCATTGTAGTTTTCACTTTCTCCCTTATGTGCTCTTAACCTCTATGCTCTTCATACAGAGCAAATGAATAGAAACATGGGATTCATTTGCTTTCTGTAATTACAGTCATAAATTGGAAGAGATTCTGGGCAGCACCCACAACTCCCTTTGAAAGCAGTTAAGAAACCAGGTGCTTAATATATCTCAAAACTTGAAGCTTTGACAGAATACAAAACAATCCCAGTTTGTCTGTCTGCTATTAATGCAGGACAAAAATATTACACATTTTGCTTTTCTCTCCTCTTAACATGACAGTACTTGTAGTCTCATATGCCTGGAGGCATGACTTGAGTTTAGTTTATATATGAAGATATTTTAAAGAACAATAACTGCACTTTGCCTTTGGATACCCTAGTCAAACTGCATATTGCTTTTCTTAACATGTTTCTCCCTTGTTTGTGTTTCCTGATATCCAGAGCTAAAGTTTTGCTGCCAGCCAGACCTCTGGGCAAAGCTCACTTCTGCTTCCTGAATGGGAATCTGTCTCAGCAGACACAACTGTGTTCCCAGTTTGTGTTTTCACATGAGGAATAGCTACTAAGCATTTGTGAGCCTGTTAGGCTCTTCTCAAGCATCCTCAGTGCCACGGTTCTTGATGTGCCATTGCTGGAATATGCCAGAGTGGAGCTGCAGTGTATTGCAGGGCTGCCCAGATGGTGTCTGATGAGCTTGGCCCAGCCCCATCATAGTTCTGTCTGCTGCCTGAGCCATTTGCTGCCATAACATAATGTAAAGCTTATCTACTATCCTTCTCTGGCACAAATGGCTATAAAGAAGAAAAGGTCTTGTCAAGAAGTTGGACAGAGTTGGCATGTTATGCTCAGATTTTTTTTTTTATTAATCCTATGACTTTTTTCTTGATTAATTTTAATACTACCCATTGAATTACTTTTTGGCTGAAGATTATTTACAGGTGTACATTCTTCTGTAAGTAGTAATTCTCAAATTCTCATATGCAGATCCCTGAAACTTTTTAAAAATGTTACCATCATTTGTAAAGTGAAGAAAATAATCTTTATAAATCCAGCTGCCAGTAGAATTTTACTTGCTGGTGTCAAATCATCAATAGGAGGCTGAAATGTGTTGTGAATGAAGTACTGATATGAAACTTTTAAAAAAAAAAAAAAAAAAAAAAAAAACATGCTCAGCTGATAACTCAGCTGAGCCACAAACTACCCAGAAACAGTGTAAAAATATCCTGTCTTATTAAATTTACACTGTAAAAATGTTGACTTTGACCATCAGAGTGATTATTCTTCTATAGGAAATAACTTTCAAGGATATGTATACAGAATCAGAAAATCATAAAATGACTCAGGTTGGAAGGGACCGTAAAGATCACCCAGTTCCAAGCCCCCTGACATAGGCAGGGACGCCACCCACCAGATCAGGTTGCTCCAGCCTGACCTTGAACACCTCCAGGGATGGGGCATCTGCAACCTTTCTGGGCAACCTGTTCCAGTGCCTCACCACCCTCTGAGTAAAGAATTTTCTCCTAACCTCTAATCTAAATCTCCCTTATTTTAGTTAAAAACCATTCCCCCTTGTCCTGTCATCTGAATGAGCAAAGAGTCACTCTATCTTTTTTATAAGTCCCCTTTAAGTACTGAAAAAAACACACTGAGGTGGCCCCAAAGCTTCCTCTTCTTTAGGATGAGCATTAACAGCTCTGTCAGACTTTCTTCATAGGTGCTTCAGCCCCTTGATCATCTTCGTTATGAGAGAGACAGAGAGAGAGAGAGAAAGAGAAGGAGTTCCAAATCAGAATAATTAATGTCATGTCATTGTGTATACTTACAATCTGCAAATTTCATATTTGTAGTCTCAGAGATACAGTGTGCCTTGTTTTGTAACACATGCTTGAGCATTCATGGTCTTTCTTTCCGAAGTATCTCATGGTAACTGCAGCTGTGAAAAGGTTTAGAAAAAGGTCAAGATTTAGATCTGCAAGTGTCCTTTAAATCTTGTAAATGTTCATGCTTATTCCACTGAGAAACATGAGTGTATAAAATACATCAATCCATAAATATTCTAACATTTTAGCCATCCTGACGGAATAAATTTTTCAGGTGTTACCCCTAAGTACCAACAGTTGGATCAGATGGGCATATCTTTCTGTAAATTCAGTACAGTCCTTCATGGAATAAGAATGAGCATTCATCCAAGGGCTGTAATATCCAATTCTCTCTCTGTACTTCTCAAACTGCAGAAATCCCAGGCCCACTCCTTCTGGAAAGGCTCCAAATCAAAGCCAAATGATGTGCTATTCCAAGTGTATTCCCTCTAGCATTTGCAGTGCAACCAGTTCATACAAGGACAGCTGGGGCACTCAAGGCAGCCTGAGAACATGAATACAGATATCAATCTTCCCCTGTGCAATGGTTATGTACTTCTAAAATGTTAAAAGTCACCACCTTTGCAATATGAATACTTCTGGAGAGCATTTGCTATCACAAAGGAAATAGAATGAAAGTTATTGTATTGCCTACCTTATTAACTGGAGCTTTCACAAATCAGAAGATAGTAGTATGCAATGGCAAAGCCAGAAAGATGGGAAATGCAGAACTCCTGTTTTGGACTACTACTTTTCTTTTTATTTTTATTATAGTGTTTATAACTCATTGGGATGAGATAAATGGATGTTAAATCTGTGGGTGAACACATAGATTTCTATTTACAGTCAGAAGACATTAAAAGAAAAGGCAGTTTGCTCCTGCTGCTGTTTGCTTCTTACACACTCAAGCGAATCGTTGCTGCTAGAATCAATATCAATTACCTATCTAAAACATTTTTGCTGCTACTCTGAGCAGTTTAGGAGGGATTTTAGCAGTAAAACTGGTGTCTGCTGTGGACAGAGTAATTTGCAACAGATCACAAGACTCTGTCTAGACTCTGTTGTTTGAATCATTTTGACTTCAGGTGCTGGAACTTTGCAGAGTGGGAATACTGATGGTTGGAAGGTGAATCTTGTTTTTATCTAGAAGGATTTTAAAGGGTACTCCTGCTAGGTTGCAACTCCCAATATATATTCCTGCTTATCCCTTTTAAATTACAAGGATTTAAATTTTACAAATCCTATAAAACACATAAACTTATTCTGTCTTCAGTGTCCCCATGCATTAAAAGGATGGGTTATAATTACCTGCTCATTCAGCCTTGATAATCTGGGAGAACTGCACTGGGATTATGGTCACTGCCTTTCTCTCATTTTGGGGGCAGAGAGTGACACAATCTTAAGAAACAGTTTATGAAGGCACTCCACAAATCTAACATGTTCATTCTGCTCCTGAAATGCCAAAATGTTGTTGGTTTGCAACCTTTTGGGAAGTAACCCCTTCATCATGTAGGAAATGATGTCAAAATCCTTACTGAAGTCAAGGTAGACCACATCCACAGCCTTCTCCTCATCCACCAAGCGTGTCACTTTGTCATAGAAGGAGATCAGGTTCGTCAAGCAGGACCTGCCTTTCATAAACCCATGCTGACAGGGCCTGATCACCTGGTTGCGCTGCAAGTGCCGCGTAATGACACTCAAGATAATCTGCTCCTTGAGCTTCCCTGGAACTAACAGGCCTATAGTTTCCTGGGTCTACCTTCCAGCCCTTCTTGTAGATGGGCATCACATTTGCACCATATTTTCTGAGGCACCTGTATGGCAAATATAAGTCCCTTGATGGTAGTTTTTTCTTTAATTGCCTTTTCACCTCCTTAGAAATAACCTTGGACCACAGGCCTACCTCTTTCATATTAAGCTAAACAGTTTGAGGGACTGGACCTGAGCAATAGCCCACAATCATCCCTTCTGTGAAACTGTTAGCATTCTTCGTCACATTTGATGTGTAATGATAGATAGAGTCACAAATACCTTCTGGATCATAGGACACCAGGTCTTCATGTGGACTAGGGACCATCACAACACTCAGTTCTGACAGACTGCCTTCACTTTAGCTATATGGATGAGAGCTGTGCCATGCCATGTGACCTCAGACTTACAGAATGGTCCCTCGTGCATTCAGTCAAATAGACTTGTGGTCAACAGAACAGGGAGAGGAAAGGAAAATCCCTGTTCTACAAATCCATGCTGTTCAGGCTATCAGTTAATAAATTGAAAGCAAGAAAAAAAAATTAAAAAAATTATAAGGAACCAGAGATAAAGTAACAGATATGAAGAGCATATAAACATCTCTGTTTAGAAAGAAGAGTAAAGATGAAGTATAAATCCAAATTATATTAAACTGACCTGCAATGTAAACAATATAGAAATGAATACAGCAGCTGTTGGTCATGTGTGTTCAGTACACAACTAAGCCAAAGCTTAACTGATTATTGGGTTATTCTTGAAGTATGAATAAATTAACAATGATTAATTAAGTTTAAATAAAATAAGAGGTTAAGAATAGTAATTTTTAATGTCCTGAAGATTTTGTAAAGGTTGTTTTCCATCCTAAAAGTAGGCTGATAATTAAAAATATTAAAAAATTACAGAGAAAAAAATGTGTTTTTAGGGAGAATTAATAAAATTATTCCACTTCATCATGAAACATTTTATTTTTTATGTCACTAATGTCTTGTTTTAATGTTTTTTTTTTTTTTACTAAGTATAGCTTCAAAATGAAAAGCTATTTGTATAGCTTTTGTAAAACTGATTTGTATGTTGATTTTCAAATATATTTTTTTCCAGTTATTTTGAGGTCAAGAAATTTAAACACCTCTCATCCTTTCCTACACAACTATTTACTTCCATGACATGCAGTTTTTAAAATAGAATTGTTTGGCCTAAAAACCTCCTAGACAACTCCACTGAAGCCCCTTGTGTCCCTGGATCTGAAAGCACAGTTTCCACCAAAGTCAAAATCAAATTAAACCTCTTGATAAGAAGCTTGATCAGAATACTACTCTCTTTAGTATTGGCTAGATTTATAATTATTTGAAGATCACCATTTTCTCATGACATCTGAACCTTTCTGCTTGTAGTCTGGATTGGATTCAGAGACAAACCACTGCTGTATTTCAGAAACTGTCAATTTTTCAAGGATTTATATATATATATATATATATTGTGAATTAATTTCTTTTATCTTTGGAAAATATAAATCTCCTATGCATTGATTTATAATTAACATTTTTCTATTCTATAAAAAGCATCTGCCTCAGGAAGTCAATGACGCATTCTGCTGTCCCATAGTGTAATGTGAAGAGTTTTTATCCCAGGGAGTTCTGAAAGATGGACTACATGATGGGGTCTGAGCTCTAATAAGAGCTTTTGTTTGTTTGTTTTTTTGTCTTTTGCACCAAGAGCCTTAAAGGGGAGTTGAATATAAGTATGGCATAAAGAAAACAACATGGAAGACATTTCCTAGACAATGACAACACCTAGGGAATTGACTTCTGTAAACATGTGATAAACATTGTTTTGAATTGCAATATATAATCTTTCAATGATACAGCTGTTGTTAATTTAAATCAGACTTCAAGCGTTCAGAATCTCTCTTAAATGGAGTCTGCTCTGATTCCCTGTGCATGCCTAAGCATGTTAAAAACATCAAAAGGAAAGAAGTGATTGTACTGAGCAAGGAAAATCATAGACAGTAAATTACCCAATCTCTTGGATCTTGTAAAGACAGAAGCAGAGTGTGGTGCCAGTAGAACTACCTTGCCTCTTCTAGCTTATCAGAAGATGTATTATCATCTTAGATGATATGGGCATATTGATCAGCCAGGGTCTCAGCTGTTTTTAGTAATTTGTATCAGGAGACAAAGTAACAATTTATGGAGTATATTTGCAATGAGGTACATACAAGAACTTAGACTTGCAATTTTCATTAATAGTTTCAGAAGATGTATGTTCTCTTCCCCACACATCCAACTAAATATTTTTTCAATATATCAATAGAGCAAATAATTTCTGTAGAACTGCTTTCCAACTAAGAAGTGATTACAAGGACTTTTATGAAGCTACAGATTATGAAAAAAAAAAAAAAAAAAAAAAAGAAAAACACTACAAGTCACAATTGTTTTGTGACTGTACATTTATTCATAAAATAAGAGGAAAATGTATCAGCCACATCTTCAGTGATAGAACAGTGCTTATGTAGTAGCCATTTATGTCTTAACTCGTAGGAAAATGTTTACTAAAATCAAGTGCTTGCATTGATTTTTGATTTTAAGCCCGCATTGGAGTTTTTGTTACAGTTGCTGTAAAGATTTTCTACTCATTTCATTTAAGCTACATTGGAGGGTATTCTGTAATTCTAATAAGCGTGAAATCCATAGTTTTGTGGTACAAATCCAGTGGAATCAGGTTTTTAGACAAATAGCCCTTTCCAGTTCTTGGGATTTGGAAACCTTTAAAATTTCTGCAGGAGAGGAACATTTTTCCAATTCTTCTTTAGCATATGTTTGGTAAAGAGATGGTGGCTGGAGAGCAGTGAGGAAGAGTGCTAGAATGCCCTGGAGATGTAATCCATGCACAAATGGCGTGCTGTCCTGCCCTCTACAGTCAGGATCAAATGACATCCTTTGGAAAGGGGATTAGATCACTTATGTTTAATCAGGGAAGTGGTGGGTTGAGGTAGAAGGAATATTAAGTGCAAGTGGGCCAGACAGAGACACAAAGCCCATAACCTGAGTAAAGTGGCTGCTGAGAGGAGTGAGGGTCAGGAAATCAGAGCTCTGAGGAGGTGGAAAGAAGCTTTTCCCAGGTGAACCATAACCACTGCATTACACTCTCTGCAACTCTGGAAATGGCTGCTTTGGATGGACTCACTACAGGACTAGGAGAGTGGATATGACCTTCCCTGAAACAGTCAATATAGGGAGATTTCTTTTCAACATGTTTTTAACCTATCTGATCCTGCAGATCTCAGTTGCTTCTGTAATAAAGGTGGGTTGCTCAGTTTTTCTTGAAAAAAGTGGATTAAAACATGTGGTTGGTGTGTCCTGATCCACATCAAAGCTAACTTAAAGCCCAGTAATAGTTAGAAAGAGCTGACATTTTACCTCATCAAAATGAAAGATATTTATTTATTTATTTATTAGAAACAACTTTAAACATGAAAAAAATATTCTCATCTCAGTGTTTAATCTAACCCTATGACCCCCATGGGAAAATCTTGCTGTTGTTTTCTCTTATTCTTTCAATAGAAAACATCTAAGCATGGGAGCAAACCAATCTGAAACTAGTTGCCAGTGCATCTATGGCCAAATGGCTCATCACAAGATATTTAAAATTCAAGTAGACATATTTATATGCAATTAATTTTTACTAAAGTAGTAGTATGTTGAACAACAGAGAAAATAGTCAAAATTATGTTTACATCATGTATCTCTGAAACTTATTGTGGCTTGAACCCAGCACTCTGCTTCTGTTTTTGTTAATAAATTGTGTATAGTACTGTCTAGAGGAAATTTAAGTCTTAATATTTGAGCTGGATTCAGTCTTTACACATAAAATACCACAGAGAAATCAGAATGAATCTCTGCGCGTTCATGCTCATCTATTTATTTGGAGTTAACTGCACATTCTTATTTCTTGAAATCCCTTGATAACTTTGTTTATTGCAGTTGGGTCGTTTGATGGAAATAATAGCTTCTGCAGTTTCTCTAAGGTGCTTAGTCAGTATCCATTGTATTTGAAGCTGTGGTCAGGGACAATGGACAAAACATCTGCTCCCTCTTTTCTCATAAGAGTCTGCAAATCAAAGAATTCTTACTGTATTTAAAGGTCCTCACCCCTTGCATTGGGATCAAAATAAATGCACTTTTATGCACTTTTTTTTTTTTTTCTATTAAATACAATATTTTTTTTTATCTATTAAAATGTTTGTTTTCTAAAACCTTAGAAAATTGCTTACGAGGGTACCTATCTATCATCTCTAGTTTCCATATTTTCCCCTAATTCTGGTCCCTCTGCTATGCATTTGCACTGCAGATGTAGACTATTCTGTGTACATTGCCCTACATTTACACTCTTTTGTTGAAGACGCTCAGAAGAGTCTCAATGTAATCTTGAAACTTGTGAACATTAAGCAAAGATGGAAAATATAGCAACAGCTATACTTCTGACCTACATACCAGGTCTCTAAGTGTCCAGCCTAGGTGTTTAATCTAGAAATGAGGAACATCACTTGTAGCTGCTTTAAAAAGAGATACAAAATGTTTACAGTCATATCAAATGGCTTAAGAATAACACAGAGGAAAGATTATTCTTTGAAGAAAATGATAAATTAAACTAATTGAGTCTCTTATTTAAGATACTCAGAATGTGGTAATTAAGTGCACAGAACAAATTTATTTTGTTTTGCATATTTTTTTTTTTCTGCTTCAATATGTACTACAAAATTAATTTTAAGATGCAGTTTGTCTAATATCGCAGATAAGATGCTTATATAAGCATCAATGCTTAGTATTATAAATAATATTTTTCAGGCTCTTGCTCGTAAAAATACTCAAGTATAAATATTTGAATTAAATACCTGTTAAAGAATTATTAGAGTTTTTTATTGATAATAAGCATTTTTATTATTTAAATAATATTTAAAAATATTTATTTAAAATAAGTAGCAGTATATTGTTCTGATATCAAGTCTACTCAGAATTAACTGCAGTATGATTTGATGGATACATGCTTAGGTGGCAAAGAAACAGAAGCTGAACACTGCCAACGACTTGCACAGTGAGTCACTTAGCTTTTTTTTACTGTTACCTTATATTCCAATTGTCCTAAGGATCTGTGCTTCTAGTAGGCCCCATTTACATAAAGATTTTCTCTATGTCCTGTGAAAGCTTACACTTTCTAATGGTAAAATATTTAAACCTCAAAGAAAAGGCATCAATGAAAGATAATAACTGAACCAAACCTATCATCCACACCCCAATCTGTCAAATATGATGTTCACTATCCATATTTAGATCTTAAAACTTGGTGCAAGAAGAATCTCAATGGCCAGGAATCATTTTCTAAAAGACAACAACCTATGTGGAAACTTACTAAGAAGGAAAACGAAACAATCAAGCAAACACACAAATGTCAGGAAGAAAAGTACTAAAAAAAAAAAAGTGTTAGTAATTTCCTGTTAGAATCTGGCTGGAAAAAGTGATATGCTGTTAAGTCCATTAAATAATGAAAAAGAATAAAAGTTCCTCTCTTTTGTAGCTGTCTCTTAATTTTCCCTGCTTCATGACTAGAATCTACTTAGGCTTATTCTCCAAAGCACACTGAAGGAATAAATTTTATTTCAAGCATGTCTATGGATTTGGGAATTTGCTAAAGTGATGAAAGCATGTCTACAAAAATTATTTATTATTACATCAAGGGGAGGGTCTTTTCTGGAAACCATTCCTCTGATACTTAAACTACCAAGTCTGTTGAGCTACTCAGTCTGTTAAATTTGTGATATATGAAATAGAAACTCACAACAATATAATTCTACTTCCAGAATTTCCTTTTCACCCCTCAGAAATTAAGTACAATTTTTGAAGTTGGTAATGAATGCAAGATTAAGTTCCATTGTTCATTGCATCTTTCTACCTCGATAAAAAAATATATTAAAAAATGTTCCATGTATTGTATTTTTCAGTGATATCTGTATTAAATTTAGCAATACCTTTTATCATCCTTCTCAAAGCATAAGAAAATAAATTCTTTTCAAATAAGAAAGGTATTTGTAACTAAACCCTTAAAATGTATTGTGTTGTTATTGTTTGTTATTCCTCATGGTTGCAAAAGGTTAATATATAAATAATCTCTCATTAATGCTGTAGATATTTCCACAGTCTTTAATCTCAGAACAATATTTTTGGAAATATTAGGAGAATTCCCTATGGTATAATGAAGAAAAAATATTTTTTATTCCATTAAAGAAGTAAACCACAGGCTGTTATGAACAATTTTCCTTCAATAGTTCTTATGTATTACTTTTTAAAAGAAGTGAATTTTCATTTAATGAAGATGAGAGCTAGAAATTTCACACTGAAATATCAAACTTTTCAAGTGGTGGCTTGCATTGTGAATTCCTGATAAAATTTGCTGACTTTTTTTTTTTTTTTTTTTTTTTTTCTGTATTTGCTGACTTTTTTTTCAGACTTTTCTTCTCCAGTCTGTACTTTCTGTTCAATGAGGTAGATGTTCACTCAGTATTTTATAAGAATAGCTCAAAAAACATCCTCTACCCATTTTAATGTGGAAATTACATCTAATCTGCATATAAATTAAAACGTAACAGATAATGAACCATATAAAATGGATAGTTTTTGCTTTTATCTTTTATTTTGATTCCACCACTGTTTTGGTTCCTATTTGTATTGTATCTCAAGGGTGTCATTGACAATTATCATTTCTGCCTGTTTTCATACTCCAGTAGAGAATGATACAAACATTGTATTTAGTTTTTGACAACAGAAAATAATTACAGGACAAGTCATGTCACATGCCAAGTATAGAAAAATATGATAGACAGTGGTGCATCAAAAATAAAGTTGATTTTTTTTTTCTTTTTTCTTTGTTTCTCTCTTTTTTTTTTTTTTTCTTATGGAAATGACTGAAGTACAGGATACAGATAGCCAAGCAAACTTTCAACTAGCTCGTTTCTCTAGTGGTTGAAGTCTATCTAAGCCTGTATGAAATTTAGTTCAAAATCAGTCTGATTCACGGGTCAGATCAGCTCCTCTGTGCCGCTGCCAGTTTCCTATGGACAGACTAGCTAATAGTAAGCTCTTTATTTTTTCTGCACTATAAACATTAACTTGACTTGTTTAAACATCCTTCTGACTGTAAGTTAAAATGAGGAAGTTTTTTGCTATGTGATCAGCTTCAGGCCACAGATATCAGAAATGTACCATTCTCTTGCAAGAGATCATATTTCACTCAGGTTAATTAATTATTTCCATACTTTTTTTTTTTTTTTTTTTTTTTTGAGGTCTGTGAGAAGAAGAATGCACCTATGCATTTTTTAAAAATATATTTCTGTAACCTGACAGACCATTTCATATCTCTGATACCCAACAGGAAATTCTGATACGAATAAATAAATAAATAAATAAATAAATGTAGTCTCCATTATTTATGTAGAGAAATTAAGGGAGGCAGCAATCTTAATGAAATGGAAAAATCAGAAAGTATATTCAGTTATGTTTAATTCCTATTTGGTATGAGATTTAAATATGTTTGACAAAAGTACTGTGGTGTCTCAGAGATGGTACAGATCACATGCCGTGTGGTTGCATTCTCCTTTTAAAGCTGAATCCCTCTGTATCTGGGATGGGATGATACAACAGTGACACACTGGTGGCTCTGCAGAATTTAAAACACACAGTATCACAAGAGATGTAGACAGTTAAGGAAGTCTGTCATAAAGCTAATATAATCACAGAGTTCCCAAATGACACATTCCTTAATTTACCATAATATTATCTATGAGTTCCCTGTAACATTGGGCTCAGACCTTAACTACTTCCAAACAAATCCCAGATTCTCTCAAGGTACATGTACACACCATGTAGCTAACATTTCAATTCATCACAGGAAACTGTACCACGTATTGGCACAAACAGAGCCTGTAAAATCAGTTATGGATATGCAGGTGAAAATTTGCCAGGTGTTTATGTCTGACTTGGGCAATTTGGCTTCAGATCTGTATGGAAGCACAGCCCAGACTATTAACTTCAAACTGCAGCTGGTAGAAAGCAGAGAGATCCTCAAGAACTGACTATAACCACAGACAAAACAGAACTGTTGCTTACAGGTTTGTCTCCACCACAGGTCTTGTACGCATAGATCATCTCAGGGTCAAAATGAGAGACCCTTTGAGGACATTCAATATCGAGTGGAGACACAACACAACACTTGCAGCTTGTGCAAGTATTCCAGGCAGTAGCGTAGCATAAGCTGATTAATATCAAACTACCTAAAACAAAGTAATGTTATTTAGAATGGTACATTATTATTTGAATATGCAAATTCATTTTATGCAATGTAAAACACAGCTTCTTTCCACTCTGTTTAAAAGTGATTTGGAAAGAATATGGGGCAGCATTTTTTCCATCTTCTCCAGATCAAATAGCACATGACTGTTTTAATAATAATAATAATAATAATAAATAAAAATCCAGGGACCACCTATTGCTTTGTATGTGTGGCTTTGTTTATGAATCTGATAAAAGTTATATTTTTTTTGGTTGTTCATAGTGCAATATAGTAAATGGGATGACACTGGGCAGCAGGGAGGAAGGCTACCTTTATGTGTTTTTTTTTATTATTATTATTATTATTATTAATTACTATTATTATTATTTCTTATCTTGGTGTTGATGCTACACAAGCAGTTCAGGAGAAACTCTCTGAGAGAGAATGGAGACCACATGTTTCCTGGGAGAAGCTGTGTCTCATCACAGCTGATAAAATCACAGTGATAAAATTAGACTAAACTTGGAATGCTCTCTTTTAAAAAACTCTGCTTTCCATTGTTATCCTTATTTGGAATGAATACACAATTACAGGTATATTCTTTCTAGTATTATTTCATAGATTTTCTGCCAATGTCTTGTAGACTAAGAGCATTTCACAAAACAGTTAATGAGAAGCACTGATTTGGTGGCTAGCAATTTAAAGAAAATTGATTTACAGCCTTTTCATTGCTGTTTAGATGCTGTGCAGCCATGGACCAGTCTCTTCATCTCCCTGCATGTCTATTACCTTTAATTTTCTTCTATCTCCCTCCTGTTTATACATTTTGTAAGCATTTTATAGCTCCCATTGTGATTCTGTGATGCTGAACAAGGTTCACCTCTGATCTCAGGGCATTTGGACACTGCTCTCACACACAAAATAGTGTATGTCACTTACAAGATAAAGCATATAGTTTTGCAGTCTGGTCTGGTGTAGCTGGCATAATAAAGAAAAATGTCCATTCTCTGTACAGCAAATGTTTTTTAGCACTAGCACATAAGATGACAAGTAATCCAGACAGTCATTAGTATGGATACTCTAAATGATGGAAGGTAGCCTAGTGCCATAAAAATTTATGAAAACCATTACAATTCATTATGGTATTGATCTGCATTGAAAAACTCAGCAAGATTTTTTAAAAGAATGACATAGCTATACTTTTCTTCACATTGTTAACGAATAGTTCTACAATACTTCCTGAATTTATCCTTTATTTTTCTGCTACTGACTATTGATAGAGACTGATGACACTTATGCATCTTCAACGATTATTTTACTGTAGGTGAGGAGACTGATACTGAAGTACTAATATTATTTTTAAAGGCTTGAAGGCCAAGAACTATCTGAGATGATATCACAATCCTTTGAAACTCCACGTTTTCTTCAGTATGGTAGCAATTTTGTCTTGTGTTAGGAATATAAGTGAATGATCTCTGGCAATTTAGATATTTTGGTCATTCAGGTAGACCCATAGAAAGACTGAGTAGAATGACTAACCGTTGATTACATACAGCTTGTAAAAACTCAAGACTTTTCTTCAGCTGCTAACTCCTGGTTCAGCATTTAAAAAAATTACAGTTTGCTGCATTCCTAATGTCTTACTACTAGTAATATACTACTAGAAAGAAGAGGGGAAAATATTGACTTCACACCAAATCTGGGCAGCAGAAAGCAGTGCTCTATGGAGGTACTCACACTTAGCCTGAATCACTTAGGCTGGAATAGTAGCTAAGCCTAATAATGTCCAACAAAAACTACAAGCTGAAGAAGAATCAATGTTTCTCTGACCATGTGTTACAGATTAAAGCCCAAGAGGTTCTTTCCAAAGGAACAGCCTTCAGCTAAGGGTATGACTCTAAAACACTGTCAGGACTGTCAAAATAACTGTGTGCATTCTTGATAGTGAACATTGTCTTTTGTAGCATTATGGACACCACCCACTAAGCCAGGTTGGCCAAGGACTCTTCCAACCTGGTCTTAAACTTCTCCAGAGATGGGGCATCCACAACTTCTCTGCTACTTTTTCTTTTCTTGTGGAGATAAAAAATTCAGCAAGGATAATCAGAAAGAGCAATAATAAATGCAAAAATAAATAAATAAATAAATAAATAAATAAAGGAGGAGCTGAAGGACCTGAAATTTGGAGGACTTGAAAATGCTTATCTCAGTACATCAGCCTTCACACTCTACTTGTTAAGGTTAGAATAATGCTTTGAAATGCAGGGAGAAAATTCCTTGTCTTTCTTTGGTTGCATTTCTTTGCAGTTCCATAGAGGAACATAGTAATCCCTAAAACTGGAGACAGGGAGCTTGTTCAGATCAACTAATGACCAGATGCAATATGGTATACCTATCTGTACATTCCCTGCAGACTTGTCTTTGTAGCAATAACTTCACATACTTTTTGTGAGCCCAGGTATGCTTATTTTAAGTTCATATTATGTAAAACATGAAAATATCATGTATTATATTATAAAAAAGTATTATATATTAAATATAATACTATTAAATGTGTATCATATAATATAAAACAATGTATATTATTTACATATTATGTAAAATATTATTTGGAAATCTAGAGTAGACAAGGATGTAGATGATATGAAGAAGACTTTTGAGAAACATTGGTGTAAAGACAATATCTAGTCTGACTCTGATTCTCCGTAACACTGTTAAGTGTTGATTTGCTACTGCTCTAATCAACATATGCCTATACTACACTTCCCTCACAAATTCTAGTTGCTTTGATCTTTGCATTGGGACTGGAGTTGTACATGTGACACATGATATCCTGCAAATCATCCTGAGAAGTTGGGACACCAGTGGTAGGATTTGACTCTGTAGTCATTACTTCTCCTTGCATATGATGCAGAAATAATGCCCATAGTGAAAAGTATATACTATGTAAAGAAATTCTGGTTTCAATTAAGTTTTACTACCAAATTTTAGCAGGGCCATTTGAAAATATAGTCTTTTTTTTTTTTTTTTTTTTTTTGTATTAATTATTGCCCTTAGCTTTTAAAGCCTTGTCTTCTAAGAAAAAATATTTATTTATTTCTTTATTACCTTTGCTTATCTCTCTTGATTTAAATGTATGAACAAAGATCTCACATGTTTCTTTGTCACTTCCTGAGTCTAATTATGGGAGTGATGCTATTTCTTTTCATCTACCGCTGTAGACAGTTGTTTTCCAAAATTCCTCTAGAGGTCAATAACCCTTTCCTTTACTGAAGTGAAAATCAAAGATTGTTATGTGCCTAGCTAACCTTGTATTTTATATGAACTGTTCAGTTACCACTATTTACTCAAAATTGTGGTATAGTACATTATATGTGAAGTGAAAATGCAAAGATGTTCTTCTTGTTACATGTAGAACCTTGTAAAATGCTTACCTGACACCTTTGTGGGTACTGATAAATGTTATCAAATAAGATGACATGATAAAACACTGTAACCGATTTTCTTTTAAGAACACATCTCCAGATTCTCTGCTATACATCCTAAACCCTCTGTGTGGTTTTATTTATGTGTGATGATGCAGTGTTCTGTATTTCACAGATCCTGTAATGCGTACTTCTAGAGTTATTCTGGCTCACTGTGGTAATATATCCAATTTAAGAAAAAGAAAGGATATGAAAAAAAAAAAAAATATTGAGCAAGCCTTTCCAATGAAAGATTTTGAAGTACTTTTACTTTACATTAATGTCAAGTTCCAAAGTGGTTATATTAACATACCTTAAATGAGACTCAGAAAAGCTCTTAAGATTATATGCATAAAAGACTTTTAGCACAGCTCTTTGGAAAAGGCAATTTAGATACTGCTTAATTTACTTTTTCAAACTGAAGGGAAACAGAATATCTTCCTGAAGCTTTTTGGGTTTCCAGACCACTTTCTATAGTTTGGATCTCCTTTTGATGGCCCACCCATTTTAGGGTGATATACTAATTTTGTACTTAAAAGGCTGAGGAAAAAGGTTTTCATTGTACATCTGTCCAGTAGCTTGGACTTGGATTTTCACAGACCAACTTTTATGCCTATATGCAACCCCACAATAACAAAACCTGGCTCTGATTTCAGCTTTAGGGAAAAGTTTAGCAAAGAGATAATCCAAAAGCATAATTCTATTTATTACATAAATATTTATCTATATATGAGACAATATATGCACACATGCAATTTTTCATGTTTGTCTTTTATGTGGCAATGGAGGAAAAGGATGTAAAGTTCTGCTATATTGTCAAAGGTCTGCCAAAATATAATTGGCATGGCAGGGGTCAGGCATAACTGAGGCACTTAGCATAAGCAGATTACAGTTGATGCCTGTCACTGCACAATAAAGATAGCTGGAAACTTACTTAATCTACAGTTTTCCACACCAGTTTGCAGATCAGTGACCTAAAAGACTGCAGTAGTGGGAGAAGCCATAAGGTCTACTGTGCACTAAATCTAGCTGAAAAATTCATGACATTCTCAGTTACATAAGTGTTTTTACATTAAGTGACTTTTAACAAGATAAACCCATTCTTAAGTTTCTCATAATGGAAAAATCAATTATTCAAAATTAGGACAATCATTTGAAAAACTATAATGTTTTTTCAGTATTATATGAGCTGAAGAATTTCCTGGTAATGGACCATTTTTTATTTTTATTTTTTTCCTCAAAAACTGGTTTATTTTTAGTTTAGATATTTAACTCATTTCATTAAAAAAATGAATGACATTTTAATAAGCCACATTTTATGCATTGGAGTGTTTTTCACTTAATAATCTGAAAAAGCTTTATGATTTTAATTCAGCTTCTAAGTCATACTTGTGATCTTAAGAAACATTAATAAATCCGTTCTTTAAATTAATAAATCAAAGGTTTCCCCTGTTGGAAAGTATTCTTATTTTCCTATGAAAATTACTTTTTTTTTTTTTTTTTTGAACTGAGAAATCAAAATCCCTATGGTGATTATGAAGCAAACACACAAAATAAAATAAAATAAAATAAAATAAAATAAAATAAAATAAAATAATAAAGGAATTAATGGCTTGATGCTTTGAGGATTTCAACTATAGACACTGAAGACCTCCATTTTCTCCTACTGAAGTGACAGAGGGGAAGTAGCACTCTTACCAAGTTTAATTTTGAAAGAGATTTCACAGCAATAGAATGATCCTAAAATAAATGTTGTATAGAGCATGAAAAGTTCATGATCAGCAGTAGGCTGAGTTTCCCAAATAGACTAATTCTTCCATGACATGATACCTGTTACTGAACAAAGGCTGCAGACAGATTCAATGACTTATACAGACACGTAGGCTGAATACTGTTTGATCAGTTAACAGAAGTTAATGTTTTTTCTGCCTCTGATTCCTTTTATGTGACCCATTACAATGACAAGTTTTTTTCTGATGTATATGAAGACAAGTTCAATCACTGTGGTCTTCTAGCCCCTGTGAAATAGTAGTCTTTTCCATTCTCCAGAACACATAGCGACTACACAGACAGATGAGTAAAAGAAAATATTTTTGCTCCATACAAGCTTGTACAGGAAAATAAAAGAAAACAGGATGGGAGACAGGTCTGAGCATTCCAGGCAAAAATCCTCTGTATTGCAATAAGATGGGATTTCTAAAGATATGAGAGTTAGAGAGTTTGCTATAGTAAAATGTGTACTTGATTAGGCTATAACAGTCATATATTTTCCTTCATGAAGCAAAAAATCAACTCAGCCTCACTGAGAGGCTTCAAAGAAATATATGTGCTCTGAAGAGACCCTACAAACTTATTACTTGTATTGTTTAAATGTCTGAACACCAGAAGGTGACTTCTTACAGTATTGGGAAGATGTACTAGTTGAAGGTCTGACTATATCACACTTATCCAAATTGTTTTGCTTTTGGACAAAAGCTGGTATCATGCTGACTGCCTTGCATGTCTGTACCATGCTTCCAAGCATTACTAGTTTTTGGTTTTGTTTGTAGAGAGAAGGTTGAGATATATATAATGATGCTTAAAATTGAAATTGCTATTCACATGTTACAAACATTTTACTTATACTGTAAATAATTTCTATCAACAGTGTTAATGGAACAGAATTCATATATAGTTTTGGGGCAAGCCTCTTTTTCTGGATTTGTTTACAGGCACTGTTTGAGGATCTCTGCATATGTGAAGTCAGCACACCCTGGGTACAACACAATGTTTGCCTTCTGTCTTTCCCACCCTTTCATGGCTGAGATGCAGCTATTGCAGAAGTCTCAGTGAAAAATGTTGGAGATACACCTGTTGATATACTCAGCAAGTAATTTCATTCTGTACTCTTCTGGATGGAATGCCATTCTTTCCCCAGTCCTTTCCACACGCAGAGCAATGAAGGAAGATATAGACAAACAAGAATTATGAGATTGAAAGCACTATACAGAAGGCAGAAATAGCATCACATAGGCAGAAAGGAAGTAAGTCTCTTAGCACTAAAGGAAACATTGTTAAAAATTAGCTTCTATTGACTTCCTTCTGATGCCAAAAGTCCCCCTCACTGAGCTGAAATAAATATACATTTTACTGCAAGTTATTCCTTCTTCATCTGGCTAAAATGGAGATGTAATTCAACCAAAATACTCCAAAAAGTCATCTCCCTGTGTGATGCCTGTGCCTTGCAGATCTTTATGACTTCTGCCAGGGTAACTTCAGCCTTCTCTTGGGTTCCTCGATATTCAGCATCCTAACAAATCTGAACTGTAGAGGTAGGTGGGGCATAATCAACTGAATTTACAGATGCAAATTAACATGAATAGTTGTGACTTATATGATGTCTCATTTCTTTCTGCGTCTTCAGCTACTTGGACCTGGTGAAAGATGAGGTAACTAGAAGAATCCTACAACTCATTAGACTGATCTTTGGTAAACAAGGGCAGTTTATATGCAGTTTATAGTCTGTAAAAGAGGTGAGATTAAAGATTTAGTTAAGAGAAAAACAATCTCCCTTTTGGTGTGGAATCTGGCAACAGATGTCAGACCCAGTTTAGCCTTGCTGAAGATGTGGTCGTTCAGCCACCTACACAAGAGAAAGTTCCTTCCTGCAATCACTGTTCAAATCTTGGTAACTCTCTCAGCTGAGGTCACTGTGATAAAGATGCAAAAATGGAAAGCTGATGAATCAGAACAGCATCCCATTGTGAATTGGGGCCCCATATGTCAGGAAAGACCTCTGTCTTCCTAGAAGTAATGGAATAGCAGCAATGTGTCTTTGTCTCTAAAATTCCCTTAAGAGTTATTCCGTTGGGTACTGAGAATAGTTCAATGTTGTTACTTCAAAATAAAGTCATAGCTAGTTATTTGTGAATACAGGAAAGATTGTGAGGAAGAAGAAGCATTTTTATCACTTATCCACCCCCAAGAAATATTATAGCATTCCTCAGTTATTAAAAATATATCAGAACCGTGATGGATCTAAAAAGACCTTTCTAGAAACAGGCAAGTGATGTATTGGCACAGCCCCCTCTGTTAAGGGAAAACAGGAATGACATAACTTGATGAAAAATACTAGGTTGCAATTTTATTTCTGTTGTTAACCTGAGTAATAAATGCAATCAAACTCTCAAGAAGTAGCCATTCTTATGTTAAAAGAAGTAATCACATATATATATATAAACTAAAGGTAGTTAAGTCTTGTTCTTTTGGGGGGTAAAAATAATCAATGACTTTGAAAACAGTAGAGCTATACAAATTTATCCATGCTGACGATTTTGCCCTCATGTGATCAGACTCTATTTGGCACATCATGGGTATGTGCAAATCGAAGGACCCAGGAACACTTTCCTGTTCTCAGAATGGACATGCACACTTGCTGTTTCTGGCTTGCACATCAGGTTCAGACTTGTGTGTGTACACATACTCTTTCTTTCAGGAGAAAAGCAGACAGGGAGAAAGGGTCAGACTAAGAGATTCAATTTTGTTAATGTTGAGGGGTCTGGATTAATAAGAGTCCAGGATGCTGGATAGCAGGATAGAAAATACCTTATTATAACTGGTCTGATCTATATTTGCATTTTATTCAGAGCTCAGAAGTTAACAGAAAAAATATTTTTGTACAAATATACAACGTAACATGGAAACAAAACACCTCTCTCTCTGAGCCTGAAAACCTGTTCTTTGCAGTGACTTGTTGATTAAGTGAGTATGAAAAATTACCTGTTTGAGATCCTGAGGCAGATGTCATAATAGATCAAAATGTGTACTCAGAAAAAACAAACAAACAAACAAAAAAAAAACAACACAACTCTATCTTCTTGGTTAATGGTGTCCTAGTCAGCATATGGCTCAGTGGCTACACAACACCATCATCCTAGAAAGCTAGTAAGGCATGTGTGCTAGAAAAGCTCTCACAGCAGGAGAAGCAGAAAGGGTATTTTATTTGGAAACAACTGGCACAACACAGCCTTCAGCAATAAATATAGAACAGGCTTTGCTGCTGTAGGTCACTCTTCCGAATGTGTCACAACAGATGTTTTGTTACTCAGCAGCTGAAGAAAATGTGAAGAGGATGATTGTTGTAACAATTGCCTTCTCTGGGTCTGAAAGCAAACCAGTTTTAGCAAAGGGAACCTGCAGTCTTGCAACAAGGCAAAACAGCTGCCAAGTCGAAGAACTAACAACAAATCAAGTCAAATGTACTCCACATCCTTACTGATGTTAATATTACTGCTGAGAAAACACATGAACGATTGCCATGGAACTAAATTCTGCTAATTCTTTCAGCAGAAATTCTTTATTCTTTGGCAGGGAGTGTATTTGAGATCAGCAGCATGACTGAGAAGCTGAAGTAAGACAGAGGTGTTGACACAAGGGCTCTTTATCAGCCATTTAGAAATGTTATTTCTGCATTTTGGACGACAGAATTCTCAAACAGTTTCACTGTTTAAGGATAATTTACAGAGAAATGAAGCTTAGATCATGGAACCAGAGAATAGAACTAATACTGCAAGTCTTCAAAGAAGTCATACAGTATAATTAGGAAAATGAAAGCTTCAGATCCCTTCAAACATGAAGCAGACATTAACATTCATTCAAAGAAACTCTCAACTTGGTGCACCAAACAGATTTATACAGATCACTGTTTATGAGTAAGCAGTCAACTAAGACATAAGCATGAGTTAATAGTGTTCATTATTAGCAAAGCTAGAATTAGAAATACATCATTAAACTGATTATAATTAACACAATGCAATATTTAGGTCCAACTAATGTTTTTTACTTTTCTATTTATTCCAAATAATGCAGTCAAGTCTCACTGCAATGAGTACAGATGATGTTTTCACTTTGAATACATTAGTTTAAGCTTCTAAACAGTGCAACTAATGACAGTATGATGCTACACAGGAAAATAATAATAATAATAATAATAAAAAGATTAAAAAATGCATATGCTAGTTAGATCTGTTTTAATTTATTCAGAAAAATTCTGGGGTCACCGGAAATAACAAATTAATTTTTGTAACTTCACAACCTTCTACTATAACAGAAAATAAATTTTATTATCTTACTTCTTGTGTTCTTCTTTACAAGTTTTCAATATATTTTGGTTGCATGTGGGTAAGTAGAATCTCTGCAAAGCTTTTCCTCTGTGTATCTATTCAAGAGTAAATAAAACTACACGCTAATCAACAGAATTTTCTGAATCTGTTTTTACACTTTGGATGCTGTTGTGGCAAGTGCAAAGGGGCCTGGGTTCACAACCAGCTTGTAGTGACATCAATTTATCTCTGGAATAGTTAAAAGTAAGCAGAACTATTAAAGAATCTAATCTTAACATCATCATAAGAAAAGTCCTAGAATTTGATCAAGTTATTTATTAAGTCCATAATTTGTTAAGGGGATAGGTTAGAGCATTATTAAATGCTCATTCATATCAGTGGCTATGTGTATGAACAATGAATCCAGTGAAACTCTTTTGTATTGAATTATATGGGGAATTAGGTTTTGGAACTCTTTTTCCACAAATTCTCTGTAGCTCACTGCAAGCTGCTCCCCATTCATAGGGAAGAAGCTAATGATGCAAGCTGAAGACATCGTAGTTCTATTTTGCAGTCTAAATGTCTGTAATTTACAAAATATGGTCTTCACAAAAGACCACTCTGACCTTTTCCCAACGTTATGGAATCCAATTCACATAGTTTTATCTTATTACTTAAATATAGATAGAGTCTTTTCTACTTGATAAATGGAAATTTAAAAAGTAGAATAATTAACCAATAGTGGAAGACTAGAAGTGCTTGAAGAGAACTGTCTGTGGATGGTTTCAATACATCTTTTTACTTATATGTTTGTTACCTAGAAACCATGTCAGGTACAATATTAATGCTTATATAAATAAATCTTCTACCACTAATTCCTGAGCATCTTCTTCATACTTGTCATACTAAAAGCATTCTGAGAAACATGAAATTGTCTACATAACGTGACGTGACATGTACATGACATAGAACAACTGTAACACCTGTTCCAAAACAAATTGTCTGAGGACTGTTGACATGTGCTGGGTCTGGCTGGGATGGAATTGCCTTTCTCTTTTCACAGATGCCTGTAAAGTGTTGCATTCTAGGTTTGTGACCAAAAGAGTGTTGATAACATGACAGTATTTTGTCCATTTCTGAACAGTGCTTTCTTCATGTTGAGGCTTTCTCTTTTTCCTGCTCTGCCCCACCAGAAAGTAGGGAGGGGACAGATCCAGAACAGCCAGCCTGAACTGGCCAAAGGGATGTTCTGTACTATATCATGCTGTACTCATATTAGAGCAAAAAATAGGGTAGAGGAAGAAGGGGTCGGGGGGTCTGGCTTCCAAGACATCTGTTTTTCAAACACTGGGCGGGCATCAGTCTGCCTGGGGGACGTGGTGAATTTGCTTTGCTTGTTGGCTTTGCTTGTTGGCTTATTTTTTACTCCTTCTTTCACCAATTAATTTGTCTTTATCTTCACGCATGCATTTTCTTGCCTTTGTTCTTCCTATTTTCTCCCCACATCCTTCTGGTAACTGGAGTGAAAGAGTACCTGTGTGTGTGCTTAGCTGCTGGCTGGAGTCAATCCACCACACAGCTATAACATGACAAGTATTTGTTGTGGGTATGCATATGTTTGTGTACCAGCAAAGGGAAGAAGGAATGGTAGCCTATATTTCTGATATAAAACAGACAAGCAAGATTTCTAGTTCTGGAGGTAGTAAAGGGCACTGAAATTTAGAAAAGGTAGTGAAAAAGCACTTTCTGTCTCTTACCTGCAAGGAAATACATGTTCAATTCATTTCTGATCACTTTACTATGCCTCTTTAAGGTCTCTCTTCTATTAAAAGCTTTTTCCTAGAATATTGTTAGAATTCCCTTGGAATCTGGCAAGGCTAAACAATGATAGTCTGGTAGACTATCAATAGCCAAAATATGAATATGTTCACTTTACTGTATCTTCTTTTAATCCATTTAATTTATATCATTCATTAGTTAATATTTTCTTCCTCTTTATTTTTTTTTCTTTGTATTTTTTACTGCTGAGGGGATACACATTCCTGTATACATCTTGATTTAAAAAAAAAAAAAAAAAAAAAAAAAAAAAGACCTTAATCTGACATCCTCAGTATAAGTTATATTAAATGCTGTGCATTTCAGTAAATGGACATAAAGTTTTCATGGTCAAAGAGAAATAATTCACACTTTAAGAGACTCAAAATCAGAATGGCAACTGAAGAATGACTGAAGATCCTAGGAGTCAGATTATTCTACGCTTACTCACCTTGACTTGTTTCCAAACTCACGTATTAAAATACCACTCATCATGGAAAAGGTATTAGAGCATCTGTCCATGCAATTTTTTTTATATAAAACTTAATAATAGCACTTGTTCTATTTCAAAACAAAGTAAAATGAACATTGGATTTTAAAGAATAATTAATTTTGTTTAAAACCTGAGCTAAATTGGAATTATATTATGCACTGGTCTACTATAAAACTGAAATATATGTTCCCTCTAAGTAACAATGAGGTCATGTCATGTCGTGTGCCCCCCTTCTCCCCCCAACCTGTCCTCAGTCCTCTTAATGCACAGCTTGTTAGAGAATATCCTGAAATAAACAGCAAACTTTACTTTCCCAGGTCCCCCTAGGCTAAGTCATCTCTGTGTAGTCTTTGAAAGGGGACAGTGGTACATAGTGTTAGACAGTGCTGCTTCTGCATGGAAATGGTTACTTTCAGGATGCCTACAGGATCACAGCAAGAGGCACTGCCTTGTGTCGAGACTAGACATGGACAGTCAGCTGTTCCTGCTGGGTTTCTGCAAGCACAGCAAAGAAGTCTGCCTCTTGCAAAAGCAGAAGACCCCTGGTAGACACAAGCACAACAGGCACCAGGAGGTCCTGACTTTCTCAGAAGAAATACTGTAGTCTTGACATTGCACCTCTTCCCTATTAACAGATGTGAAATCAGTCTTTTACCATATTACTTTTGCTCCTTTTCCTCCACTACTATACTGCAGCTCCTGTACCTCACCTCCCTACACACCTCTTTTCCCCTTTCACTAATGACACCACATATTTTTCAGTGAGTAATGAATAAATGCCATCTGAAAGTTTAACAGCAGGCTAATTAATTGTAAATGCTAGAGCTTGAATCTCAAAACTCATGACTTTCAGTTTAGTTGCTAATCTCCTTTAACAAACAAAAATGTTACATAATGAGATGATTAAATTTATATTCAACCGGTTCTAGTTATCATATTCTCTGGCACCCAAACTAAAATGAAGATTTGGCTTGTTATAACCATCAATGAGAAATGCTTGTCTTTTAATGAATCCTGTTTCATCTTGTCTGCATCTACACATTTATTCTTGGCTTATGTGATTGTTAAATATATCTGAACTGAAATTCAATGATAGTTTTTCAAAACAGATTTTTAAAAATGAGTCAAGATTATGTTTTCCCCAGAGACAGAAATATCAAAATATATAGCTGTGGCAATATGCTGTTGTACCAGCACTATTTCTATTAATATTTATTTGAATATTTATTTGTATTATTATACATGAGGAAATACTAGTTTCATTGCACAGCTATTAGCACATTTTATAAACATCAGAAAGAAGACCAGTGCAGCATAAAACTATAGATCTACCAAAGTGCAAAAGCATAAAACTGTATATCTGCCAAAGTGTAAAGTAAGGTGACAACACCATTGCTTCATCTGGGAATTATTCATTGGAAAATCACATTTAAGCTGGATTTCACATTATCAGACCATGCCTACTTGCTTGCTGCCTCTGAGAGCTCCTCAAATTCATCTGAAAGAAAGCATTATGTTCTCCAATGGTACTTCGCAATAGATCTCTTCTTTGACTATGATTTGAAATCACTGAAGACAAGTTAATCACATACAGGAATGTTAAGTGAATGAGAATGACAAGGTAGAAAATACAAGGACACCAGCAGGACCAGGGAGGTGATGGTTCCCCTGTACTCTGCTCTGGTGAGGAAACATCTCAAGTACTGTGTTCAGTTTTGGGCTCCTCACTACAAGAAAGACCTTGAGGCCCTGGAGCGTGTGCAGAGAAGGGCCTGGACACAAGTCCTGTGAAGGGCCTGGAACACAAGTCCTGTGAGGAGCGGCTGAGGGAACTGGGGTTTAGTCTGGAGAAGATGAGGCTCATGGGAGACCTTATTGCTCTGTACAACTACCTGAAATGAAGTTGTGGGGAGCTGGAAGCTGGCTTCTTTTCACAGATAACTAACAAGAGGACAGGAGGGAATGGCCCCAAGTTGTGCCGGGGGAGGTTTAGGTTGCAAATTAGAAGGCATTTCTTCTCAGAAAGAGTAATCAGGCATTGGAACGGGTTGCAGAGGGAGGAGGTAGAGTCACTGTCTCTGTGGGTGTTTAAAGAAAGGTTGAATGTGGTACTTAGAGACATGGTTTAGTGGGTGATATTGGTGGTAGGTGGATGGTTGGACCAAATGATCATGGAGGTCTTTTCCAACCTTAATGATTCTGTGGTATGTCAAAAATATGAGATTAAAATACAAGTTTACAGAAGTAAAAAAATAAGGTAATCTACCATGATCAGAATTTGTAATGCTAAAATATCTACCTACTGTCAAAAAAAAAAAAAAAAAAAAAGCTAGGTGAAAATTAAAACTTTAACCAATATCACTTTGCAGTTATAATACTCCACATTATTTGACTCATATTCACAAAATTATTTATTTTATGCACATGTATTTCCAGTGATCCCAATGGGATACTTTCCTGTGCATGATAAATGACACAGCTGTACTTGTAACGTTTTAAACTAAACAGATTATCCTAAATTACTTGTCAGAAATTAATAGAATTAATGGATAAAAAAAATCTGAAGAATGCACCTAAAGTAAAAATAGATATAAATGACAATTAATGGTTATAGGTTAGAACTGGTAAAAATCATGCAAAAATACTAACAAAAGATTCAAAACTCCAGTAGTAACAGGTTAAACTGATAAATCAAATTAGTATTTTTTCACACTGAAACGTTTTATCTATACTAATCTTCTCTTCTCTGATAATGATTTTATTATCAGCACAGAACATTAACCCTTAATAAAACTCTTATCAATTTCCTGATCAGGATTTATTTTGATCAAAATATAGTACAATATACAGTACTGTCACAGATATTTCTAAAGTAAGTAATTTTGACAGATTCGTTACTGAAATAGAAAGTCAAATTTTCCATCTAGGTCATGATAACTTGTAGAAAAAATATTTTTTTTTTGAAAGGGGCAGTCAGTGATCAGACATGATTTAAAAGCAGAATGACAAGAGCCATAGACATCTGCATTCTTTGGTTCCCACACCCCTTACTTGTCATGAACCGTCTTCATCAGCTTTAGTGTGAATTCCACCTACTTTCCCTTCCTCTGCTTATATATAAAGGGGGAAAAATCCGCTTATGCTGTCATTTTTTCCATAGTTCTTAACAAATGCTGGACAAATTAACACAAAAGTTTAAATGCAAAAGCAGGTAAATAAAGGTGTAAGGGATTGAAAACATTCAAGGTAACAAAAAATGAGTAAGGAACAAATATGAAGAACAATATGGGAAATAATTAATAAAATACTTGTGAGAAAATCTGAAAGAGAGCTCTGGGTTTGTAAAATGAAGATTAATGATTTAAGATGTATTCCGAATAAAAGAACGGTGCAAAAGAACAAGACAATAATCTGTTATCTGGGTTCATTGGAAATGAGAAGTACGGAATGAAGTGCAGAGTAGAAGATATTCATATTTCTACTGTAAAGCACAATAATAGGTTGTTTACAAGGGCTACCAACTTTAGGGGGTTATTTAAGGACAGTTACACAAACAGCTGTTAGAAATGGATTGGGCATAGTTTGCCTTGCCTGGAGGCAAGTAGGGGAATTAGATCTTGTATTGCTATCTCTACCAGCTCTGTTTTGTGTGATCTCTAAGAACAGAAGTCCAACGCTAAATGAATTAACAATTAACAGAGAAAGCAAATGTAGGTCAGATACTGTGGTTTTTATTTTTATTTTGTTGCTCTTGTTTTTTCCTTCTGCAGACAGATAGTCTAATAACTCGTCTGAAAGTTTAGGTCCCTGGATGTTTTTGAAATGAAATCTTCAAAAGGTTTGTAGGAATACGTGGAGAGAAATATTTGAAGCCCCTAATGTGTCTGCACTTAGGAAATGCAAGAAAGAAATAAGGAAAGCCCACTCTTTGGAAGCTTAGTTATCAGTGAAATGGGAACTGCCAGTCTCTACGTGCTCCCCATTGAGGAGTCTCAGGCTCTTACAGAGATAATTGATTGCAGATATGAATGTACCTCACATACACAAAAGTGTATTAGCCTCGAGTATGGACATGGTCATTCATTAGTAAAATGAATCTAAATAGTTTTTAGTTAATTCTTGAGGGAGAAAAGGAAAGCACATTAACTTCCAGCTTTACTTAATTTGTCATAGCATTCCTGGGCCTTTCTACTGAAGGAAGTCTTGCATATAAAAACAACAGAAAGCAGCTGCTGGCTACTATCCTTGAGATAATATGGAAGGACTCTTGTGAGGTACACACATATGTTGGTTTCCATGTGGGACTATTTGGCAAAAAAAGGAGAGGTAGAGAATTATGTCAAAGAGACAGAAATTTCTTACTGAAGATCTTGGTAATTTTTTTTGTATTGACATCAGTGAATTCAGAGTTAATTATATAGAAATAAAAGCAAATTGTCTATGCTAAAGTCTCCCATGAAAAAGCAGTTTGATCACAAAAAAGCCTTTTTTTTTTTTTTTTTTTTTTTTTTTTCCACATAGGTAGAATTCATCCTAGGCCAGAAATATAAAAAGACAAACTTGAAGCAAGCCATCTGTTTATACAAAAGTCTGTTATCTTATATATACTTCATTCAAATCATTATAATAATAGGAAATTAAAATAAGGAAATAGAAATAAGGAAAAATAATTCACTCTCTAGGGAAAAAAAGAAATATTTATTCTATGAGAACAGGTTTTCAAGGAGAAATCATAGATTTATTATTCTGTTAACTATAAAAAAAAAATTAATCTGTTCCTTTTTGTTGGACATGAGGATATGCATTTTGTAGGTTCATTGCTGATAAACAAAAAGTTAGATGCTAAATATGACAAGGACAAACAGTGTGTGCATATATGCCATTTTTTCTAATGAACTCCTAGTTCTCCAAATTTTAGTGGCAAATATTATTGACATGGAAAGATTTGATTCACATATTTTCAATTCTGGAAAAATATTGGCATGTACATTCATAGTTATTTCCATTGTTAAAGATGATAGCCTATGATATATTGTATATTTTTATTTTGATCCTTTAATGGAATACAAAATGAAACACAACAAATGGGAAAAAAAGTACCAAAATTGTCAAGGTTAATCATATAACTTAAAATCTTAATTACACCAAGGTCTCTGTAAAAGTCTCTGTCAACGCTTACATCTCTGGGTAGTGTTTGACTATTGGCAAACCTGTTAATTAATTTGAGAAGTAATGTTTTGTCTAAAGTATTTCAAACAGTACTGCTGAGTATATTCACTTTATTTTAAAATGTGATGTTAGAAAATATACTTGCAAACCGGAAACACATGATGAGCTCTCTGTAAGTGATTAATATCAAACACATTTTTAAAATATTGTCTATATAGTAGCTTAAAATATACTTCTGAGGGAAAAAGAAAGCATTGATATGCTCCTAAGAAAGAGCAAACATGAATTATCAGCCCAAAAGTTGCTCAGTGTAAACTGCAAATATTATAAAATCTCTTCAGAGCAGAGGCATTTATAGTAGGCTTGCCTACCACTGCCCAAAAAGTATCTTGGTTTCTGGGTGTTTTTGTGAAATAAATGTTAAGGAAATAATATTATAGCTTCAGAAGCTAAAGAAGTTGTTTTCCAAGTCAATGTTCTGATTCTAGAAGTCATTAGTAGGTGAGATGACTTGCTCCAAAAATAATATTAATAATAAAAAATCTAAACACTGCAGTAAGTTATACTGACTATATTATGTGTATGCTAATCCCCTTCCAGACATGCACAGGAGTCTTGCACAGAAAGCAAAATATTGTTTTCCTTGAGCTTTCACTTGCATTTCATTTAATCTTTAATGACTATGTATCTGCTCATTCAGAATCCCAAGTGTTGAATTTGATTGTAGACTGAATTTGACTGTGGACTGAGATAGATTCACAGTCAGCCGTCACATCATTGCAGTGAGAGACAGCTACATTTCTGAAGAGAAGGACAAGCTGCATTGGAGGATTCCTGATTATTCACCTGCTTAACTGTCTTCCCCAAGTCAAACCATTTCAGGTAGTTCCCATCAGTACTCAGGTGTGGGACTGGAGCAGTTTATTTTGTGAACAGCAAAAGGCCTGATACTTCACCATCCTGGCCTTACCATGGTTGTGCTTCCTCAGCTCCCTGCACCTCCACATGAAATGGTAGTATCTATAACCCACTTACATCCAACAGAAACAGCACTCCTGTAGGCTGCATCTTACCAGACTATTTTCAGAGTACAACTTAGAAACACATACAAGAAAAAATAAAAAATCGAGGCTTAGGGCCTCAAGGCTAGTACAATGGGCCAGAAAGAGAAAGAAGGCAAGGCATTGTGCAGGGCAAGGACAGGTAATTATCTTGGCAAGGAGCACTGATGACGAGCAGTGTGAATATGGCTCCTCACTTTACAGGCCTCTGGGGCTAGTGAGTGCCTGCTGCTCCTCTTGTTTGGCACAACATGTAAAGCCTCATAGTCGCTGTGTGCCCTTTCCACCCTTGTTTCTCCCCTCGTCACTTTCCTGCCTACTGCCCCTGCTCTAAACTGTTGCCCTCAGTTTTTGTTTTCTGTGATGCCTCCCTTCTCGTCCTCTTCCTCAACTCTGCCTGTAATCTGAATCTCTTCTTGACTGCAGCCTCCTCACAGCACCTCCTAGGTATTTGATTCTTACTCTTGGGCACATTAAGAATGTTTGTTTTAAAGAAATGTAGATAGGGAAAAACTAGGTCTTTAAGAGGCCTAGTTAATTTGAAATCTTACTGCTTTCTGTAACTAAATGAACTCAGGATATAGCCTTTATTTTTAACTTGAAGAGAATATTGTTAACTGGGGAAGAGAGTATAAAATTAAAATAGCATGCTAAGTTTTAATGTGTAGATAGGAAGTAAACACTGTTTTGTAACCATGCATTTTTATAATCCACCTGGAAGGTTAAGGTGTAATAATAATTTAGGTGATAAGGTGATGTCTGTTGAGAAGCATTTGATATGTGTAAATGAAATATTATTCTATTCATGGAATATGCTTATATGTTGACCAAATATGGCTAAGAATGTTTAGAGAATGCATATATAAGTAGACAAACTAAAGGGTAGAAATGATTTTTGGATACCTTTATTATTATTATTATCATCATCATTATTATTATTTTTCCTGGCTCTTATATGTTGTATTGGCTAACATGGAATATGTTGAAGATACAAAAAAAGTTTCATATACATACAGAAAAAAAAAAAAAAAAAAAAAAAAAAAAAAAAACAGAAAATAAAGTAAGAAAAGTATAACTCATCACTATTTTGTGCATTTTGGGTTTTATAAAAAATGCTGATTTATAACTCATGATTTATTTATTTATTTATTTATTTGCTGGAATAACTGTGACTCTAAAAGATTATACAGTGACTAATCAGAGACAAACCAACAAATAAACCAAAACAGATACAAAATTATAAATGTTTATAATTTATTTAAAATTATTTCTATTTTCTATTTTTTCTATATTTCTATTTTTTTCTATATTATTATTATAATTTATTTAAAATTATTAAATAATATAAAATTATATTATTATTAAAATTATAAATGAAGCCTTATTTCTGGCTTCATTTTCCACTGGAGGACTTTGTTCATGTTGACTGACTGCAGAGGGGGGGGGTTAATGGGATCACAGGAAATTTGGGATCACTGCTTGTAAGTCTGATGTTTATCTTAATGACTGGTAGCTTGTAGGATCAAGTTGCAGGAAAAGTCATCTAGTCTTACTTCTTCTGGTTTTGAATAATGTGAAAAATTAGTCTAGCATTGTAGCCATGTTTACTGTAGTGGGATTATTTAAGTTATTCATCTGTGTAATTATTTGAAAATCTTCAACTCAAAACTGAAAGAAAAGCATCTGAGACTGAATAATCTATTTTCAAAGCCACCCTGAACAAATTTGCACCAACTGTGCTGTGAGACAGATACCAGACTACACTTTTTCCTTGCATCTGTGTCATATTTCATCTTCTACATAAAATATATACATTTGGAAACAACAATTGTTTTTGTTTGTTTTCTACATTTATTCTGTAGTCAACACAGTGGGAAGCAGGTCCCTACCTAGAGATTCTATATGATGTGATTTGTTCTATATAGCACAAATAATGCAGGATTTATTCAGGCAGAAATTCACCCTTGCTTTGTGTTTAGTTTGCCTGTGCAAGTAAACTGATCACTTTAATCTTGTTTGTACCTGTCTCTACTAAACAAAACTGAAAACTATATGGTAGATTAAACTCTTCAGGTTAATAGTTTGCACAGGAATGACAGAGCTTATTGCCCTGGTTGGCACTCTAACAGTGTTCGGTATGATCTCTCCTTCTGGAGAAAGCTCCCTTGTCAAAACTTTCTCATCCACCATGTAGGTGCAGTTCAACCATTCAACCATCTGTAAAGCAGTTGTACAGGGAGCAGCAGTGGTCAAGTCTCCTATGCTTGTCCCCTTGCTTAGTTAGAGGCTGACATGCAAATATGGTCTAAAGAGGATTAGTGATGATTTTCCCTCACTTTGAATATTCCTTATGAGACAATCTGGTCCATGGAATGAATATTGCAAAGCTAAATTATCAGCAATATTTTTTTATTATTATTATTTTCCCAAAGCTGTGTATTAATTGCTGCTTGGGATTTGAGTTGGTTGCTTTCAGGTTTCATTTTAAGAAATCCAAATGATACATGTAATCTCTTATTAAAGCCCTGGGAAAATGTAATTCTTAATTATGTTTTTCCTCATATCTGTTTTATGGATGGCTGAAACATAAATTAACTTCCTTTTCTTTGCTGGTACACTTAGTTCCAGAATACACTTTCCATCTCAAGAAATGTATTGGTAAGGCTCTGTACTATGGAGAATGTTTGTGTTTAAAAATGAACAAAGAGTTCAGATGCCAAAATTATGTTCTACCTTAGTACATTAGTCTCTTAGATGTTTTTTACAGAAAAGTCCCCTAACTGAAGAAAAACATGCATGCAAAGAGCTTTGTTCCTGGAAGTTAGCTGCAGAACTTAGAACAACTCAAGAAGATTGCGTATGTATAGCATTGTAGGCAATAGATGGCAGTCTTAATCCATTGTATTGAAAGTGTTGCAAAACATCAGTATCTCTTGCCCCTCACACAATAAGTCACATCTATCTTTCAGCATTTGGTAGGTCAATGTACAAACATCTTTGAAAAGTTCATTTTGAAGATCTTTTCCTTCTACAAGACTATCCTGATTTACATCCACCCATAAATGCATATCAAGGTGAGGACTGAAGGTATCAGGAAGTGGATAGTTGCATTTAGCTCAGGATGTCATTTCAGGACTGTTACAGGATAAATAGAGAGTATTTGTCACTGTAGATATCCAATCTGATGAGCAAATCTTTAGTCACCACAGAGAGAGACACACTGCAGACTTTCTGAATAGATTTCCCCTGCATGGTTCACTCAGAGAGAAGCCATACATCTCATTTCCCTTGTCCCTTGCCTGGATCAAATTGCTTGTTAAGGAAGTTTTACAAGGGCAGGACATGTCTGCCTGCCTTCCCTCAAGCCAAGGCACTTATGTAAACTGACCAAAATTATTTTTTCTATAGATTATCACAAGTCTCTGTGCTAAAAGTCATGAAATGCTGACTAAAGGGTCAATGCATCTATACATGAACTTCAATACATGTATGGATGAACTGATTTTCTTGTCCTGATAACACGTAAAGACATTACAGGGTTTTCTTCATCCTTATCAAGAAATAAAATCCTGAAGGATTTTTTTTCTTTCCCCCTGCACTTTTCTAGGAGATAACATGATTAGAAGTCTTACACAGGATTGCTAAGGGTCTTAATTAGTGAATAAATCAAATAAATCACTGCTGCTACAAACAGCTGCAAGTTTTATCTCCCACTGGCAGCTTGTTCTGCTATCCTGAGACACTTATACAACTTCCTTGTACTTTCTGCAGTGTGTTCTGCAATTTTAATCCCAAAGCTACCAGCCAAGAATACATTGAAGTACAATATGTCTCAGTTACCATAGCCTAATCGTGGAGCGTGATGTAGGTCTTTCCAGAGATGTCTTAATATTCTTATATATTGATGTGTCTTAGACTAGAGTCTGGACTGTCAAGTGTTGCCATCAATGCTGGATGGATGGAGAAAATATTTATAAACCACTTACATATTATAAGATTTTATATCTTAACCTCCAATATCCTTGATTATTATTTACAGGAACTCCCTGCAAAACACAGACAAAGGACTTCTGGTGACAGAATTGCCACATACCAATGAAATCTAATTTTCTGTTGGCAAATGCAGGTGTTCTAGAATTATCAGAGGAAAATAAGACTTCTACAAGGTATTTGCTTATGTTAGCTGCCCTTGCTAATCAAAGCCAATGATAGAGAAAAGGGAAAACATCAAAAAATATTCAGTGTGTGTCAGGATTTAATTTATTTTTCTGATGGCATTATGACTCAGCTTCAATTATTAGGCCAAATCCGCAAATTCCTCTGTTTTGCTATAGAAAGTTGTAAATTGCTATTTGTACACAAAACTTTAATAGGTTACTCATAAAATGAACAGAAGTATATATCTGACAGACTACTTGCCACAAATGTATCTTTGAACTCTTTTTTGGTTTTCCAAATACTGAGTTTGATGTTTGCTGTGTCTAAACTGGGAAGGAATTCTGCACAATCTTCCCACCCTGGATGTCAGACCCACTATAACTTAAGGAACCTATTCTCTGAAATAAATCTGATCATTGAAAGTAGTGCATAGCACTGTGATAGATTCTGCTCTCTAGGAAAGAGAAGTAAAGCTATTGAGAATACTTTCTACTTTACTAATTAAGAATATATTGAGATTTGAGCACACAAAAATTTGAGAGCAGGGTGTGAGACTGTGCTACCAAACGTTTGTGGAAAAAATCATTTCCATCTTTCATTACTGGAACAGTTCCAAAATGTGACTTGCATAGTACATATTGGGTGCACAACAGCACAGAAGTCTTGCAGCCTGCAGCCTACATGTTTTTCATATTTTCTACAGAACATGTTATTTTGCTGATTTTTGCTGTTTGTGAAAAACAAAACAATAGCGAACTGCATTCATGTACTCATATATGCTGGTCTGCAGGTATGTCAGGTTTCTTTAAAGAGCAGACAGAAAGGTTAACTTATTCCAGAAATATAGTGGGAAGCTGAGTACCTGTTTTCAAACCTATGGCAAATCAGCTATTAACATGTATCTTTTTAGATGGCGATACCCACCATGTCATGTAGAAAACAGTGTTTGTCACATTGTTGGCACTATATTAGGAATGTTTCTATACACTGCAGTTTTTTAGTCAGTAGATTAAAAAAAAATTTCCAGGTTTGCTTCTTTCTAAAATCCAGTGGTATAACACAAATTTGAAGGAATTTATTTGCATTGAAATATGTATTTAACTTGTAATATATAAACCCTAATATTTGTAAATGAATCAACTTTTAGCCAACAATCTCCTGGATAGCACTGCAGAACAGATTTCATAAAATAACACCAAGGAAGACCCCAAACAAACTGTCTCCAAGATGAAGAAAAAAGAAAGAAAAGGCAACATGGAGAAACACGAAACAACCAGAGATAACAGATGCAGGATGATCTCCAGACCACAAAGGGGGTGTACTCACAGATGCATTGTTGCATAAAACACAGAATACTTCTCTTCAGAAAATCAACTTTTTTTTTTTTTTTTTTTTTTTTTTTCTATTTAATAGTCTTTGATCCTAGGACAATAAAGCAAGAACAGGATATGGGTAGAACATAGAATTATTCTATGACATAATTCTGAATATATATAGAATAAATAATATATATATATAATATAAATAGAATTATTCTGGGTAGAACACAGAATTATTCCTGGCTATGATGAGAAATATTAATATTTCACAGGAAAACCATACACTAGACTATTTCTAATGCCTGAACTATTGTGTATTTTTGAGTAATGAAAAATAAAACTACCCACTAAAATCAACAGAAATTGTGAAAAAAAAATGCTAACAATTAAGGGCTAAATTAATTGGCTCTGTGTATGTCCTGAATTGTTCACCCAACTCTACCAGTTCATCTGAACATTTTATATTAAGGTCTGATTAGCTTCATAAATATATATATGTTTTTCTTTTATCAATACATTTATATAATAGAAAATATCAGTTACCGATAATTGAAGTTTTATGTGGAAACATATCAAGTTGATGAAAGATTCATTTGGAAAGGCCTCTTGGGTTGAGGATAAAATTTTAATTCAACAAAAATGGAGACAGATAGAGAAAGGACAGAATGAATACTGGACAAAGTAGAACAGAGACTTTGCCTATGAATCTCCCACATGCCAAAACCATAAACTGAATCATCAGTCTGAATAGACTTGATCTCAATCTCTCAGTTTTTGCTGCAGATGTTTGTTAAATGTATTACATTCTAAACAGAAGATAATGATTTGACTGACTGTTACATCTATCATTGAAGGAAAATCCTGACCATAAACAGTAAATGATGAACAATTAATTAATTCTTTGTGTTGTTGCTTTTAGTTTGTTAGTATTTGAAACAACTGGAACAATTAAACCATCGAGCATGGGTTGTTGAGATCACAGAATCACAGAACAGTCTAGGTTGGAAGAGACCTCCAAGATCACCGAGTCCAACCTCTGACCTAACACTAACAAGTCCTCCACTAAACCATATCCCTAAGCTCTACATCTAAACGTCTTTTAAAGACCTCCGGGGATGGTGACTCAACCACTTCCCTGGGCAGCCTATTCCAGTGACTAACAGCCCGTTCAGTAAAGAAGTTCTTCCTAATATCCAACCTAAACCTCCCCTGGCGCAACTTTAGCCCATTCCCCCTTGTCCTGTCATCAGGCACATGGGAGAATAGACCAATCCCCACCTCGCTACAGCCTCCTTTCAGGTACCTGTAGAGTGCAATAAGGTCACCCTTGAGCTGCCTCTTCTCCAGGCTAAACAGTCCCAGCTCTCTCAGCCGCTCCTCATAAGACTTGTTCTCCAGACCCTTCACCAGCTTCGTAGCCCTTCTCTGGACTCAGTCGAGCACCTCCATGTCCTTCTTGTAGCGAGGGGCCCAAAACTGCACGCAGTACTCGAGGTGCGGCCTCACCAGAGCCGAGTACAGGGGGACAATCACTTCCCTAGCCCTGCTGGCCATGCTGTTTCTTATGCAATCCAGGATGCTGCTGCCCTTCTTGGCCGCCTGAGCACACTGCTGGCTCATATTCAACAGACCATCAACCACTACTCCCAGGTCCTTCTCTGCCAGGCACCTTTCCAACCACACATCTCCCAGCCTGTAGCGCTGTTTGGGGTTGTTGGGCCCCAGGTGCAGGACCCGGCACTTGGCCTTGTTGAACTTCATACCGTTGATCTCGGCCCATCGGTCCAGCCTATCCAGATCCTCCTGCAGAGCCTTCCTACCCTCGAGCAGATAGACACACGCACCTAACTTGGTGTCGCCTGCAAACTTGCTGAGGGTGCACTCGATCCCCTCATCCAGATCATCGATGAAGATGTTAAAGAGGACTGGCCCCAGTACTGAGCCCTGGGGGACTCCACTAGTGACCGGCCTCCAGCTGGATTTGACTCCATTCACCACAACTCTATGGGCCCAGCCATCTAGCCAGCTCTTAACCCAACAAAGTGTACGCCAGTCCAAGCCATGAGCAGCCAGTTTCCTGAGGAGAATGCTGTGGGCAACGGTGTCAAATGCCTTACTGAAGTCAAGGTAGACCACGTCCACAGCCTTTCCCTCATCCACCTGGCGTGTCACCTTGTCATAGAAGGAGATCAGGTTCGTCAAGCAGGACCTGCCCTTCATAAACCCATGCTGACTAGGCCTGATCGCCTGCTTGCCCTGCAACTGCTGCATGATGACACCCAAGATAATCTGCTCCATGAGCTTCCCTGGCACTGATGTTAAACTAACAGGCCTATAGTTCCCCGGGTCTACCCTCCGGCCCTTCTTGTAGATGGGCGTCACGTTTGCTAGCCACCAATCAAGTGGGACCTCCCCCGATAGCCAGGACTGCTGATAAATGATGGAAAGCAGCTTGGCCAGCTCCTCCGCCAGTTATCTCAGTACCCTCGGGTGGATCCCATCCGGCACCATCGACTTGCATACATCCAAATGCTGTAGCAGATCGCCAGCCATTTCCTCATGGATTGTGGGCATTTCCTCATGGATTGTGGGCATTCTTCTCCCCATCCCCTTCCACCAGCTCAGGGTACTGGGCGTCCAGAGAACAACTGGTTTTGCTGTTAAAGACTGAGGCAAAGAAGGCGTTAAGCACCTCAGCTTTTTCCTCATCTCTGATTACTAAGTTTCCCCCCACATCCCATAAAGGGTGGAGATTCTCCTTAGTCCTCCTTTTTGTGTTGATGTATTTATAAAAACATTTTTTGTTGTTTTTAACAGCAGTGGCCAGATTGAGCTCCAGATGAGCTTTGGCCTTTCTGATTTTGTCCCTGCACCGCTTCTCAGCATCCTTGTAGTCCCCCTGAGTGGCCCGCCCTCTTTTCCAAAGATTATAAACCCTCTTTTTTCTCCTAAGCTCGAGCCACAGCTCTCTGCTCAGCCAGGCCGGTCTTCTTCCACGCCGGCTCGTCTTTGGGCACGTGGGGACAGACCGCTCCTGAGCCATTAAGATTTCTTTCTTGAAGGGCGCCCAGCCCTCCTGGGCTCCTCTGTCTTTCAGTACCACCTCCCAAGGGACTCTGCCAACCAGTGTCTTGAACAGCTCAAAGTCAGCCCTCCAGAAGTCCAAGACAGCGGTTTTACTGATCCCCTTCCTGACTTTGCCGACTATCGAGAACTCTACCATTTCATGATCACTCTGCCCAAGACAGCCCCCGACCAGCACGTCTCCCACCAGTCCTTCTCTGTTAGTGAACAGAAGGTCTAGCGGGCCACCTCCCCTGGTAGGCTCGCCAACCAGCTGCGTCAAGAAGTTATCTTCCACGCTCTCCAGAAACCTCCTGGACTGCTTTCTCTGGGCTGTGTTGTGTTTCCAGGAGATGTCTGGGAAGTTAAAGTCCCCCACAAGAACAAGCGCTGACAATTTCGCAACTTCCATCAGCTGCCTGTAGAACTCCTCATCCGTCCCCTCATCCTGGTTTGGTGGTCTATAACAGACTCCCACCAGGATGCTTCCCTTGTTGGCCTTTCCACTGATCCTAACCCATAGTGACTCCACCTTGTCATTCCCAGCCTCAAGTTCGACGACATCAAAACACTCTCTAACATAGAGAGCCACTCCACCACCCCTTCCGTGCTGCCTGTCCCTTCTGAAGAGCCTATAGTCACACATTGCAGCACTCCAGTCATGAGAGTGGTCCCACCACGTCTCCGTGATGGCAACCAAGTCATAGCCTGTGTCCTGCGCAATCGCTTCCAGCTCCTCCTGCTTGTTGCCCATGCTGCGTGCATTAGTGTAGATGCACTTCAGCTGGGCCTTAGCCTTCTCCCCCAGCCTTGCCACTGTTCCCCCTGGCACACCTCCAACAGGCTTTGTTTCATCCCTGTCCCCCTTCTCACCTAGTTTAAAGCCCTCTCAATGAGCCCTGCCAGCTCCTGGGCCAGGATCCGTTTTCCCCTTGGGGACAGTTGGAACCCATCTGCGGCCACCAGGCCAGGTGCCGAGTAGAGCACCCCGTAGTCAAAGAACCCAAAATTCCTGTGTTGGCACCAGCCTCTGAGCCACGTGTTTATCAGGTGGGCTTTTCGTGTCCTCTCTGAACCATTCCCTGCCATTGTAGGAATGGACGAAAACACCACCTGTACTCCCGCTCCATCCACTAACATTCCCAGCCCCCTGAAGTCTCGTTTGATAGCCTTCAGGCTTCTCTCATCTGTGGTATCACTGCCAGCCTGGACTATCAGTAGCGGGTAGTAATCAGAGGGGCGAACCAGGCTGGGAAGCTTTCTGGTGACGTCCCTGACCCCAGCCCCAGGGAGGCAGCAGACTTCCCTACGGGTGGGGTCAGGCCGACAGATAGGGCCCTCTGTTCCTCTGAGAAGGGAGTCACCCACCATGATAATCCTTCTCTCCTTCTTGGTGGGAGAAGTCTTGAGGCGTGGAGTAGACTTCCTTGCCCTGGGCTTCCTGGTTAACTTTTCTGTCACACCCTCATCCACCGCTCTCTCAAGCTCCAGGGCCTCAAACCTGTTGTGTAAGGGCACCTGGGAAGGTGGGGCAGGCAGTGGGGGGAGTTTCCTGCAACGCCAAGCAGGGACCTGTTTCCACTCCTCCTCAACTCCTAGGTCCCCTCTCTCTGCCTGACAGCGACTGGGCAGGGGGTCCACCCCCATTAGGGGAGTCTCACCCCGGTGCTTCTCCTTCAGGCCTTGCAGGGAGTTGCTCCACCAGTCTATCTCCCGCTCGCACTCCCTGATGGCCCTCAACCTCTCCACCTGCTTGAGCTCTGCCACCAGGCGGACCAGGTCGTCCACCTGCTCGCACCTCACACACCTCTCCGCCTCCCTCAGATGGCAGCAGCAGGCTCTGGCACTCCCTGCACCCAGAGACCTGCACTGCCGCATTTCTGAGCGGGCACTCTGTATGGGTGGCTACAGAGTTTCTAGCGCGAGCTCTCTGCCTAGTGTGGACCATAGTGGCCTGGCTAGTGGTCGAAAGTGGCCTGGCTAGTGGTCGAAAGAGATCTTCATATCCATACCACATTACTAACTAAATTGAAAAGAAATGAATTTAATATTACAAATTAAAGACTTAGTTGATTCTGTCCATGGCTACTACAAAGTAGAGTCTTGCAAAATTCATCTATTTTTCAGGTACATAAAAAATATAACATCCTGAACATCCTGTTTTTTGGAGGACTAGCCAGTTGCTGTAAATTCCAGGTATCTTTCCTGGATGTGTGTTTTATAATTGTACTGGACTTCCTTACACCCTAGCCTCACCAGAAAACATTCTGTATTGTGAGTTACACCTACCCTGAATCCTTCAAAAAAACATGAGCTGGATGATAGCATGGTCTGCAGCACTTTGTTTATGAGAACGTCCTTCTAGCAAGCTCCTGTATGTCAGCATGAATATGAAACTAACATTTCTTTTCTGTCCTTGAGACATAGATCAAACAATATTGTCAGAAGAGAGGTTTCTCTGTCAAACATCCCTTTGATCCCACTGGATACTGCACTACTGAGCTCGTGTATCCTTCAGATCAGAAAGTGTACCTTACTATCTTACTATGTGTTGTTAAACTGTTCTGTCTGTGGGTTTGCTGCTGCAACCAGAGTGTTTATTAATAACAGTGTACAAGAAAAAGGGTGGAATTTTTACTGTACTGTTCTAGATTTCTTATTTTTTAAATGTATTTATTTTTATTTATTTTTTCCCCAGCTGTGAAATCCAATTGGATAATTTTCAGAACTTTGCTATATATATATGCATATATATGTGTCTGTGTGTGTATATATATATTTATATACATACATATATATATCTATATAAAATATTTTTTAATGAGAAAACTTGTGTTTCTGAGAAATTAACTTTCAAGACGGGAAATATTTTCCTTCCTTTCATTAACAGGCACTACATATATATCTCTCACAACAATCTAAGGTAGACAAGTACATTGCATTGTTCACAAATACTTGAACATATTTTAGGTTGGTTTTAACCATATCCACACAATTTCAATCTACTTTTTGCCACATAACTACTAACATGCAAACAGTAAGTGTGACATATCCATGCTACTGATGCGATCATACAGTAAGAGAAAAATAAAATATGGTCTATTAAAAAAAATAAAACAAAACATGAACTTTAGTGATAGATTAAACTTCCTGATATTCAAGACCTTGATTAACATACAGCAAAAGTTAGCTGTTAAGGAATGTTTTCAATAAACAAAAAGTACTCTCATGTATGTATTTATGTTTATTGTTTGACTATTGTAGATGAAGGGTGTTGGTAAGTATGGTTACATCTGGATGGTTCATAGGCTGTGTCCTGGGATCCTGAAGATCCAGGATGGAAAACTGGACAGAGGGTATGTGTATCCCTCCATGGACACGGGGTCCATGCCAACATATTGCAAACTATATACACTCCCTGTGCTGGTGGGTGGGAGATGGAGAGGAGGTCTGCAAGAAGGGAGGGGGATAGACACCATTGGCAGATTTTACTTGTCATGGAAATAGAATGCAGGCACACGAGGAGTCTGAGCCACAAGGAGCTTGGAGATCCACTGTCTGGGCACCACCTTTGGACCATTTGTGAGGTGTATATGGCACACGTCATACACATGACCCTCTCTAACAGCTCCATATCCTTCTTGTGCTGGGAGCTCCAGACCTGGACACAGTACTCCAAGTGGGACCTCACAAGGGCAGAGTAGAAGGGGGCAATCTTGACCCTTGACCTGCTGTCCACTCCTCTTTTGATGCAACCCAGCATGCAGTTGGCCTTCTGGGATGCAAGAGCACACTGCTGGCTCATGTTGAGCTTTTAATCTACCAGAACCCCCAAGTCCTTCTCTTCAGGGCTTCTCTCAATGAGCTGCTCTGCCAGTTGTACTCATGTCCAGGATTGTCCTGGTCCAGGTGCAGCACCTTGATTCATTGAACCTCATTAGGTTCACATGGGCCTACTTCATAAGCTTTTCCAGGTCCCTTTGGATGGCATCCCTTCTATTATATCAACTACACCACTCAGCTTGGTGTAATCTGCAAATTTACTGAGGACGCACTTGTTCCTACTATGTAATTGACAAAGATATTAAACAGTCCCAAGACAGACCCCTGAGGTACAGCACTTGTCACCAGCCTCCACTTGCACATAGAACCATTGATCACCACCCCCTGGGTGCAGCATTCAAGCCAACTCCTTATCCACTGAATAATCTTCCAGTACTCTTACAAATTCCTAAGAGTCAATACATGTTGAGGGATATGACTGCATTTCCCCAGCATACTGAGCAGCTGAAATACCTTTTGAGATTTTTGCCTCTTTGGGGATTTTGAAATCCCAAGAGAGAATTTTTAATGTCTGGAAAGTACATATTTCCTGAGTCATAGCAGCCTCTTCAAAGACATCTGTCCAATTCTAGCTGTCAGATATTTTAATGAAATAACAAAGCAGTGGGGGAACAAAGGACATTGCTGTGTCTTGTAACAGTGTGAAAACAAAAATGTGCTTTAATTTGTAACTCTGACCATGTTTTTTATTTTTTGTCTTGGACTGGAGCTGACAACCAAAATAAGACTCACCTGTAACACAAATATATTTGTAGAGTGACTACAAGGAGGCCTATATGTTTTCTCTAATGTGGAAGGATTTCTCTAGTGACAAAATTTGCTGGCTGGCTCTGTAGCTCATACTGTGTAGCTCAGCCTTGCTGAATATGGCTGGGGGCTTGTTCCTCTTTGATAGATGTTGCAAGAATATTGGCTGCTGATATTAGTGTACAGAGTTTTTGTGTATTAGTCCTTATAATATGAAAGTTTTCTGCAGAAAATATATATATATAAATATATATATATATATTCTTCTCAAAGAAAAGGAATCCACCATGGTCTCAGTTTGTGTGCCTTTTTTTTTTTAAAAAAAAAAAAAAAGAAAAAAAAGAAAAAAAGAAAATGTTAAGAGGGAAAATGGATGAAAAGAGAGGTTAGGATATTGTCTGCCTTGTTTCACAGACACAAAAATCATTTTTTTCCTCAAGCTGTTCATTCAGTTTCTACTGAAAATGTGTAACTGTTAATGTGATTTCACAGATAACCTTTTTTTTTTTTTTTTTTTTTTTTTAAAAAAAAAAAAAAAATATATATCAGAATTCAATTTATCAAAATATTTTTTAATTTACTAATATTTTTTAAAAACCTTCTTGTCATATTTTTCACCCAAAAGCTATGGCATCGGGCTTATAAAATTAAATATGTTATTTCAAACTACTTTCCAAAACAAAGTAACTTTATTTTTTCCTCCTGAATTATTAAGGCAAGACGGTATATGCTGCAACATGGTTCACCAATTTATTGAGTGAACTTACTTTTTCAGTTGTTCTATTGCACATTTGGTTAACTGCATTAGCCATTGTTGCTGCAGAGGTCTTCAGACCTGATCTATTATACTATATACTACTCTTCTCTAAAAATATTTGTTGTCTTTCTGGAGGAAATCACCTACTAGAATGCTTGGATTTATTTGCAGTAATGTTTTCTTAAAGCTGTATGACTTTTCTAGGTGTTTCTAGTTATTGTTTTTGACCACTCTATGACTATTTTGGAGAATATTTCCTATTTTGTCTAAGGTCAGTAACAGGTTGCTCATAGAGGCTCTGACCTCATTATGAAGATTAGAAGGGAAACCTTTTAGTCTTCTGTGTGCTATACCAGCCTAAAAGGTATGCTATCCCTTAACCACTTTTGCCATCAGAATGAACTTCTGCTGCCAACGTGCATCTGAACTTGTAAACACAATCCAGCTCAAGCTATTGCGAAAATAGATAACAGACTTGCATAGGCAGAAATCTGTGTACTTTGAATGAGCCAGATAAGAGTAAGTGGCATTGTGGCTCTGTATAAATAGACCTGTATGGGCAGCCCCTGTGAGGCACTTGGCAGTGGTTGGGTGTAGTGTAAGCTCTAGGGGTGCAAACACACCCTAGACAGAAACTAGACAAACTGATGTTATGGATAGGATGTGATGAGGAAGGATTTCAGTTTGGGGTTGATAGAAAAGGATATCATCTGAAAAGTGGGAATCTTGGTGAATGAAAATAAAGGAGGTCTTCATGGGGAGGAAAGGTCTGTGAGAGGGCAGAAATAAAGCTCTTACCTCATTCCAAAATTTTCTGTTCTCCCAGAATAGCCAGTATCCCACATATATACACCTATCCCACACACACTCCTGTAGAAACCTCATTTCACTCTTACTGTCTATTTGTGCTCTACCACCAAAACTTAATTTTGTTTACCTGGTTCACAAACCTTGAATTGATATGACTTTCAAACAATTTTATCAACAAACCTGGTGCAGTTTTGGTATTGCCATCAATGCATTCAGTTGGTTTCAAATTAATCTTTTAAAGTAATATTTAAGTTTGCTCATTGTTTAGACTATCAATGAAGTACTAATAGTACCTATGTTTGTGCAAGCTTATATTTGTACAGAGAGCTTTATTGTCAAACAGGGATGCTCGCAGTCCCTCTTGTAAAATTTTGTAGGTCACAGGAAAAATTTCCATTGAGTTTCTGCAAACACAGTATCTGTGGGGTTTTCATATTAAGTAGCAAGCTGAATATCTCTTATAAATGTAAACTTATTTGGTTTCCTATATATCTGATGAATTATGGAGGGCATGAATAAATCTCTCTTTGGAAGAGATTTTATTTCTGTCTTGGAAATAACATTATCCACAGAAAGTGATCCATTAGTTTTTCTGTTCAAATCAAGTTTAGTGACACTGGTTGTCCTCACTCTATTAATAACCATCTGACAACATTGCCTTCAAATACAATCCAGGCATCTGTAATTTGTTTATTTGAGTTTAAATATGATAATTCATTATTTGAAATTGAAATTGCTAGTAACAAATAAAATGTCTTGTAATATTTTTAATTCTGTAGTAATTGTTTTAACAAGGTGGTTCTCTCACTATAAGAAGTTCTAATTCAATGTGCAATAATGAGATGATACTTTGGAATCACACAAAACTGGAAAATGTCATATCTTCTCCATCATTCATTCATATAACTTCAGATAGTCTCTAGTTACCAAGACAGACTTTCTAATTTTAGGTATGCAAAAAGAGCACTTAATCCAGTTAGCAATCTAATTGCTTTCTTAAACACTTTTATTATCAAAATAAAAAAAAAAATAATTAAAACATGTAATCTATTGGGTTGGTTTTCTGTTCTTGAATGCAGTTGAATTATTCTTATAAGGGATTGAATTTGGCTGGAGAGAGTTAAAACATTTTTATCCTTGCTGAATCTATATTTAGCACCTCAAATACTATGACTGGATTTACAGTTAACTGCTTTGTGCCATCCACTGTTTTTCTCACTTTTCTGTGCAGTAAAATTATACAATAGCCATTTTCTCCACCACAGTGAAACTATTCTGTGCTTTCAAGATATCTACCATAAATTTGGACAGCTTTTACTATTTACTTGCTAATCTGGGGTTACATATATATTTATGACATTAGACTGCCACTCATGGAACTTTGAAAAGCAGAGGGAAGCATCCACAAATGCAGCTTTTGACCAACTATATATTTTCTCTTATTTTGAAGAAAGTTTTGTAGTATTTATGTCTTAATAGTGTGCTTTAGGGATGATGGGTTCATCAGGTATACTCTAAGTCACTTGGAGGAAAGATCTTTTATTGAAGATAATCTGCTGCAGATTTCCACAATCTGTGAGGATTTTTTAACTTCCCGATAAGAGAAGAAATTTTGGCTTCCCAATGTTCCTCAAAAGAGGATTTTAATAAATCACTCAAAGTTCCATATTTATGTCAAGTGGTGTTCACTTTCATCAAAATGAAAGTGTTCTACAGTACCAAAAACACCATGGCCATATCAAATCATTGCCAATTTTTCTCATGAAGACTTTATCCACAGATTTTCTTAAGACAGATGGCTGATCCAATTTTAATCCTACCTACTTTGTTAATTATTCCATATTTTGTACTATCCCTGCCCCTTAATTAGAATAACCTTCAGTAAACCCTAAACTTTAATTGCAAGTTCAAGATTCCAAGTCTTGTAAAAGCAATTCTCAATCTACCCAGCTCAAAAAATATGCATTTTACATGTAGAAACATTTTTTTTTTTTTTTTTTTTTAACTACTATGAAGGGTTACTTCTCATTTTTATCTCCTTTTTAGTATGCTGTGAATACAGTTTCAAATGAAATTTGGGCACTGGACTTAATTATTAATTGATGTGTTTATAACCCGACTTGAATTTTAACAAATCACTTTATTCTTCATGCTTCAGTTCCTGATCTGCAAAGGGGCTCATAATGCTTCTATCCTTAGAAGTATATTGTGAGAATAAATTAATAAATACTAAGTGTTTATAAACAAGGAGATGAAGAATGTACAACTATATAGTGCTGAGGATGTGGGTGACAGGAAAAGTGAAGAAGTGATTAAATTAGTACCTGATATATAACAGAAATATACAGAATGACCAGAACATACTTTCCAATCTGAAAGATAAACATAGCAGGCAGCTGTTTAAACACAGTTCTGATAATTTTAATTTTATGTTTAAAGTTGAGGCAAATCATTCATTGTTATCCCACAAGTAAGACAGCTTTTAAATTTTACGTGCCTGTAGCATTAAATCTTTAATAGGGTTTGACCTGATGCATCAGAATAAGGTTGTACAAGCTCACCAGTCCTCTTAAATGTGTATTGTTATTAAAAGGAGAATTTATGTTAGAGTATTTTATTAGATTTAGTGGTTACCAGAGCAGAACAAACCATTTTCTGTAGGTTACAAATGAAAGCTATTTATCTTCTCTCTTTTATCTAAACCATATTTCACTGATCATGAATCACAAATGGGGAGAAGCTTTTGATAAAACATTCCTGGGATTTTCCCTGTGCAAAAATGAAGGAAGGAAGGAAGGAAGGAAGGACGGAAGGAAAGAAGGAAGGAAGGAAGGAAGGAAGGAAGGAAGGAAGGAAGGAAGGAA
>NC_048893.1:105254646-105259391 GCF_011077185.1 Oxyura jamaicensis | reverse complement strand
GAAGGAAGGAAGGAAGGAAGGAAGGAAGGAAGGAAGGAAGGAAGGAACGGAGGGAGGGACAGAGGGAGGGAGGAAGGGATGTGGGTAAGAGAGAGGAAGGCAGGAAGTAAGGCAGGAAGGAAGAAAGGAAGAAGAAGAAGAAGAAGAGGAAGAAGAAAGAGAAAAGCTTGTAAAAAATTAATCTTGTAAGAGAGATAAGAATTAACTCTTCTGAGTTTTACAGCCATCAAAAATTACAGAGAGTGAGGGCTAACTGGCAAAATACCAATATTTATACTGAGTGTAATAAAAATGATTTCTAGGGGAACATAATTACTGTTTTTTAAAATTCAGACCTTTTTACTCCCCTATACATACTGTTATATATTTACTTGTAAAATATTATTACTTCTAAAGATAAGTCTGCAATAGATATGAAACAAGTGGTAAATATAGACTAGAAAGTGTGAAGGTCTGAAAGTAATGTGTGAGACCAGCAAATTAAGAACATTTTAGAAGCTTTGTATCTCTGCAAGAGAGAGGGGGACAAATTATTGTAGTGAGTAACACAAAGAAAAGATACAAGTTCTGTAATTTTTTTTTTTTTTTTTTTTTTTTTTTTTTAAAAGAGAGGGAATAATATAGGAAGACAGGGAAGAAAGGAGATAATAGAAGTGTTGGAGGACAATAAGCCACTTATGCAACTAGGAAAGCTGTAAAATTTCCCAAGCTATAAACTGTCATCATGTGGAAGACAAATGAATAACTGTTTTTTGCTACTTTTAATGCCAGTGCTCTAAAACTGACTAGGCAAAGAGGAGTTGCAATCTCTACTGCTTAAAACTATGTCCACTATTATCAGGCTTAGAATATGTGGGTTGGGGATCTGGAGCTGTTTTTAAGTATTCTAGCAGCTACATGTATATCTATAGGTCTCTGAATGACGCTGTCTCACTTTTCCATATTTGTTCTCAAATTAAGTTCCAAATGCAGGCATGGGTCTCTGATTCTCTAAGTACAAGGGAATCCAGCCCATCCCATAATACTTCCCACAAAAGCTAATGAACACAACAATTGACCTACTAGGCAAAATTCAGGTGCCTATTTTTGTACATTTAAGTCAAGGCCACTGACTGAAAATGACACAGGCCCATTGAATAGAATTTGTACCACCTCATTGTGCCTGGAGAAAGAATTACAGAAATAACTGTGTTGGTAAGATTTATTTTTAATTCACCTAGCAGAGAGAACTTTCACACATGTGCAAAGAATTTAGACAATCTCAAGGGACTAGGTAGAGGGAGAGCATAGTTAGTACAAATGGCAAGTATAGGATCTAGAGGCAGTAGAGCTGACTTCTATTCCTAATTCACAGATGACTTTCTGTTCATGACTTCCCATTGCCTCTGCTATCCTTCTGTATAAAAATACAAAGTGTTTTGAAATTCTTTTTTTTTTTTTTTTTTTTTTTTGATTCATACCTGTGCATATCTGTGTCATCAACAAACTGCATCTGACTTTTTCATATTACACATGCACTCCTAATCATGAACAGTATCTTAATAATTGTATAAAGTCAGGTCCCTACAGGTGCATTTTGAAAACCATTGAGATACAGATTTTTAGGCTGATTTTTAGGCCTAAAAATAGCTATATAAAAATATACAGATAAAGTTGGATATGGGAAATTCTTTGATTCATTTTGTTACATCTGACTGACATTTAGTTGTATATAACCTAATGACAATCACAATTATTTGGATACAAACTTTTAAATGAATTCCATCCACCAACTGTACTAAAACACTACTAACAGTACTAGCAGATTCTTAGAGCTTCAGTGATCTTCAAGAGGGTAAAAATGGTTCATACAGACAGTTGATTGTAGCAGACAAAAAGGAACTTTCCCCTGACTGTATGCTTTAATTCAGTGTCATTTTCATTAGTGAAAACAAACAGAAGCTAGAGTTTGAGATGACAGTCTTTTTTCGCACTCATGGTCTTTGCAAATGCTCAAAAGGAGGAGGAAAAATGTCAATACTCTCAAAGTGAAACACAGAAAATAGTAGAACAGTTGCCTGGAATCTGTGTAAGACTCGATCCTTGATTATCTAAACAGAGTAAAGGACAAGAAGTCCATACTTCTCAGTAGCTTCACTGTGATTGCCTGCATTCTAATGTCTGAATAAAGAGAAAACCAGCAGATTTTCCATTCTTGTTTGCTCTTTATTTTTCTCTGAACCCGTTGCCTACAGGACTCTGCTAATAAGTCTGCTGATCTGATTTAAATTCCTAATGCACCACAATCCATATTAAAAAAATAAAATAAAATAGAAAATGTTGCTTATATTATATACTCATTATTGTTACCAGAATAATACAGACTGTTAGTTCAATGCTGGATATCCCTAGAGTTATACCTTTTACTTTGGCTCTTCCTTGAGAGTGTGTGAAGTCCCTCTATCTGCAATTAGTTCTGCATCATCTGTGAAATTCCTGCACTTCTTTGCAGCTAGTATGATCTCTTGGAATCATCTGGGCTCAACATTTCTTTCGATTTAGTTCTTTATGGTGTAGAATAATGAATATTGCATCTGGGGAGAGAAATGAGTACCCTGGGAGTTATGGATTTCATTGTGGGGCAGCTAATTACACTTCTGTTCTATTTGAGCTTGTCTAGATGAAGAAATTTTACTATTTACATTAACAAAGTGATGCAAGTACAGCTTCATTTGAAGACACTTCAGTTCAGCCATTACTGAACAGTGTTTTTCTTTGAAGACACTCCAGTTTAGCCATTACAGGCTCAACTCAGTTTAATTGAATCATCATCTCCTATAACATAAATTAACTGATAAATGTTATTCTTCTAAAATAAAAATATCTGTACAAGATGTGCAGTCCCCTTCTGAATAAATTTTGTTAGATGTGTCAGTTAAGTCTCAATTCACATTTGTACATTGGGATCTAGTAACATCATTCTACTGTACACAAGAACTCTATCTTTATTAAAGAACCTTAGCAATAACACTGGAGACAACAAAATGTTCTGATTTTATAGTGTATTTTAATGTTTCTACATTCTGCAAGCTTTGTTTTACAGCTTATAATACAAGTCTTTAGGTAATGGTTAAAACTCTCAAATATCTTGTTAAATATATACTCTTTTCATATTCAGTGTCCAGTGTAAGTAATAATTTTCAGGAATATATATATATGCATGTACAACATATCACAGCAGCATGAAGATTATTAAGGACCATGTCTCTCCATTAATAATGATTTCAGCTTAACAGGATGTCTAAGACTTTGATTAGTTTTCTAAGTCTCCAGTGTTCCAGAATTTGGAGTGCAATATTTTTGGATCAATACCATTGCCATCTAATCTGGCACAAGCCAACAAACAAACAAACAAACAAAAAACAGTGTTTCCAAAACAGTTGTTTGAGTACTCATATAGTTTGAAAATTAGGATGATATCCTAGAGCCATGTATATCAGTGAATTTCACAAATGACAAGTATTTGTATGAAATTTAACAATTATACTGATAAAATCTATACCCTGTATGGTTGTGGGAAGCCTTGTTATCTTAAACAAACATGAACAATTTTAGGCAAATAGGGATGATGGAGGAGATGATCAGTGGGTGCAAATATGCTGGTTTCCTGTGAGTTTATGAGAAGATAAGAAGACTATGTTACAGGAAAAGAAGGAAGCAGGTTTTATTGCCTTCAGAAGCCCAGTGATGTAGTGTATTCAAAAAATTTTGTTTGTTTGTTTGTTTTTGTTTTTGTTTTTTTTTTTTCCTATAGTGCTATCTGACCATTGATAAAACTTCAGTTGCATTTTCTATCTGTTATCCCTATATCTTTCCCTCTATCTTTTTTTTTTTTTTTTTTTTTTTTTTCCTCCTCCTCCTCTTCCTCCTGGAAAGGAAAGGAAAAAAAAAAAGGCTCACAGGTTGAGATAAGGATAATAAGGATAATTTAATTAAAGGATAAAAAAAAAAAAAGAAAAAGAAAAAAAAAAAGGAAGCAAAGACCACACAGAAACACAGAGTGAAGAAAAAAATCTCTAGTTCCCATCAATGAGTGATGTTTAACCAGGTCCTGGGAAGCAGAACCTCACTATACATAGCAGCAGCAGTTGTCTCTGAGGACAGACCTCTTCATAACAAGAAGCCACCTTCTACTTTCAAATATTCCTAGCATTTTTTATACATGGTTCACATTTTTGAAATCAAGGACATGTATTTCCTTTCCAAGATGAATTAACAGGAAATGGTATTAGGTTGCATTTCCTGATATAGAAGTCTGAAAATAAATAAATAAATAAAATTAATTAATGAAAAAAGGATACATAATTTCTCTGTAAACTGTCAATGTATTTTATGAACTGAAAATTGTCCTTTTTGTTGTTGTTTGTTTGTTTGTTTTTATTTTCATGATTTTTTTTTTTTCATGATTTCCGTTCCTAATGTTTTGAATGCCTTATGTGAGATTGGTCCTTTAAGTCTCTTATGCATTCTTATCTTTCACAGTAACATTGTACAAATCTTTAGTGGCTTTGCTATCTGAAGTGTCCTTAGGTATTCTTTCCAGAAGCAAAATAAACTTAAAATTGTTTTCCAGTACAGCAGTAGCTAAATGATGACCAGGTTCCATCTTGGTTGTTTTTAACCACTTTGATAAAGCTTTGGTATTTTTATGTGTCATTCTGAAGAGCTCACAAAGCAAGGACAAAATTCTCTGAAGAAGCTGATGT
>NC_048893.1:105164886-105254546 GCF_011077185.1 Oxyura jamaicensis | reverse complement strand
ATATATATATATATATATAATGTCTATACTAGAAATCTTTTTACTGTTAAGCTAGAATTTTATATTATTATATACAGGACAGAAAAAATGTGTCATACTAGTAAAAATATATAGCAAACAATATAATGAAAAAATATATAGCAAACAATAAAATGAATGGTACAAATGTTGGAATCTATCAAAAAGCTAGGAAATACTTCAAAATGAAGGTCAATTTGCTTATGTATGCTATATCAATTTTCTTTCTGCCAGCTGGTTTATCAACCTCAGTCTGTTTTATACCAATATACTGTTCACATAACACACAGAAAAACAACCACAATAACAACAAAAACAACATAATCTATTTTCTATCTGGAATAAAAAAGCATCAATACCTGTCACATTATGCTCAATTATTTAGTTGTGCTTTATTCGTTTTGTATTTTACTTATGTAGGCAAGGATACACATATAAATTTTAAACTTTCCTTAAATAAATAATAATAATAAAAGTCTGTCCTTAACATAACTCTTTAACTCTTAAATTCTTACCTTCATTAAAATCTGAATTCACAGATTAATTTCTAATGAATGCCTAATAAGTTACCACAATTTTTCACTGAGTTCAGAGATGGTTTTATGCTAAAAAAAATAAATATCATAATAACTACACTGCTTCACTTGCATACTTCTTCATGTGCATAACGGAAGGAAAATAGAAGTTGGGAGAATCACCCTTCAGAAGCTCAGATTTTTTTTTTTTTTTTTTTTTTCCAGTTTAAATATAGGATGATCCATAACTTTTGTTTTGTATAAATATGGAGGCAGTTGCTTTCATTTTGGTTAACAAAAGCAGTCCAATCAATTTTTTCAGTTTAACACCTCCAAGAAGCAGCTAAGCAAAGAGGGCATATGTACTTAGCAAGGAATGGTTGTGAAATTGTTTATGCAGTTATAAGAGGTTCTCTTTTGAGAACCCTTTAACTAGAGTTGTTATTCCTTGTAATACACACTTGCTTTCAGAAACATAAAAATACTGCATAACGTAACAGCAAGGTTATCTTAAATGCATTTAAACAGATGAAAGCAAACACTTTTTTAGTTATTGTACTACAAAAAAAGAAAAATATAATTAAAAGATCCAAACCATAGTATTTTCAGGATATATTTCTACTCTTAATATGTTATTTAATTGGTAGGTAGATAATGCTGGGCAGAACATCTAAAGGATGCAAACTATCCCAAAGTCAAATCTGGAATATGGCTTGCGTGAAATTACTAATGACAATAATGACAGCATTTGAAAGAATATAAAAGAAAGGTGCAAGGAACTTTTAACTGCTTTATTTTCCTTCTTTGTGACTTTGTGTTATAGAATTATCATATTTACCAAAGATATATCAGGACTTCATCTGTGACTGTTGCAAAAAAAAAAAATAATAATAATAAAAAAAAAAAATAGAAATGTCTATAGCTCTGTTTGTGTTTTGTTTTCTTACTATGAACAAGTTGAAATAGGGATTTCTGAACATTTCTAAACACATAAATGGTGCAGAAGGGCAGTTTCTATAAAATGCTGTATTTGGTATCTTGAATTTCCCAAATTCATTAGCACCACAAAAAATATTGCTTAGTTCTTTGCTTCTACAAGCAAAGTAGTTATATCTTACAGTAGGTGTAATGTATTTTCTTAAAAGAAATAGGGAGGTTTAAGGATTAGTAGCTAATACCAGGCCGTGGCAAACCTGAGGATTCTCTTTTCAGTTTGTAGCCTCATAGTTTCTTTATAGATATGTTGGATAATCTAGGTTGCAAATATACAAAAGAAAATTTACTTTCACTGAAGTCAGGAATCAGAATTAATGTAAATATATCTTCCTTTCATGTAAAAAATATGTTTTCCTTCAGTTTTAGGTTCCATTTTTTATGAATCATGAATAGTCTCTAAGAATAAAACTAGGCATTTGAAAATATGAGTATAATTTGAGGTTAGTTATGTTTTATTTCTCTCTAACATAGAAAATAACAGAAGATGAAAATAGTGGTCTTAGGAAAGTGAATGATGAAGAAAGATTTCCTGTCTAGAGAACATTTTTTTTTCCCTGTGAAGAAATAGAACAAAATATACACATTCATGTAACAATATATACAAATAGACTACTTTTTTTTTTTTTTTTTTCTTTTTTCCTGCAGAATTTCTGGCAGAATATCTGAATATCTGTGACCAGATGGCGTGAAACTGTAGCATAGGATTTTATATAATACATGGTTTTGTTTTTTGTGGTGGCATTTATTTGGTGGTGTGTTTTTGTTATTGTTATTGTTTTTCCAAATAAGTGACCTCAAAATATTCTTCTGTAACCATTCATTAACAGCTCATTTCTGTCAAATCTGGAACTGGCAGATTTTATCCTCTATTGTTGCTCCTATTCTCTGATGGAGTCTGCAAATCTACTAAACACACTACAAAATAAATGAAGTTTTGTTTTCATAGTTACTTAGAAATGTTTCTTCAAGTTTCACATTCTCCACACATTTTTGTCAGTAAAGCATAAGCAGTCACTTGTTTATGAAGAGTGGACTAAGGAAGAAAGTGGTTCAATGCTTTTGTGAGTGGTGTTATAGAGATCTTTAAAATATATGTATATTTTCATATACTTTGGTTGTATGTGACATCAATAAAATATGGTACCAAATATTTTAAATTAATAATTTTACTTTATATATGATATTTTATATATGAGATTATATATATGAAGCATAATGGAAAAGGAAAACATTACAATTAGAGTCAGTGTTGATGCTCTTACAGAATGCACAATTATTGTGTTAATAATTTCAGGTTAAAGAAAATAAGGTAAAATATATGAAACAGGATATTTTGCAGAAGTTGTTGTGTTTTCAAACTTCATTATTGTCTTTGATCATTGTTACTGAGTAACTATTATGAAATATATATTACTAATCAAAATATGATTTCGTTTCAAAGAACACACTTGACTTTTCAGTCTCCATATAAGATTTCAACCTTGATTGCTCCTTGATGTCATTTTTACTGCTATAGTTTCCAGTGGATATTTTGACAATTTGGCGTAAAAGTGGTCTACAATTGACAGGTAAAATGGCTTGGAACATCTCAAGCTATACAGCTTGCTGTACCCAACAAAAGCCTATTTTACATATAGCTGTTTTTCATCTATATAAGTATATAAACAATACCCATGCATGTGTGTTTATAATTGTTTTATAAACATACACATACATACATATGTGTAGTCTTTGATACATCAGATATGGGATGTGGATAGTTTTTATCTTCTGTGTGGTGAAGGTAAATGCAGAAAAGACACCCCTGTGTGAAATTTAGATGAGAAGTGAGAGTGACCTTTGAGAAACCAACCCAAAATACTTATCACCCACTTCTAGCTGTGAAAGTATTTGTGGATGTGTTTTGCTGTTTTAACCTCACTTAGTTATTTCCATCATTTTTTCCAAGCTTTAATACAAATGTTACAAATTGAAATTAAGGTAAAAAATATCCATGCCAAATAGCTTTCTTTCCTTAATATTCACTTCTCTCTCAGGCTTCCTCAGGCTCGGTAAAGCTGAAGAAAATAGAAAATCTACAATTTTCATGTCCTGTTTATAATGATATAAAGTGGCACTACATGAGCGGAAAAATGTCACTGACTGGATTAAAGCAGGAGAGACTAATGCAGTTATGTCCTTAAGGGTTAGATGAAAAATGAATCTTTCACCTCTGTGAGTGAACACAATAAGCAATTCAAAACCATTATATGTGTGAGGTAGTTTACAGAATCTGTTCTATTTATCACTGGAATTAACTGTAAACTATTTGTTGTTTCTGCCCCTGGATCATTATCCCAAAGTCTTGTTCCATGCTTCAACTTTAAAAGTAGTTTGAGGGTATCTAGCAGAAACCATAACATTTCAGCAGTTTACAATGCCAATGTAAATACTTCTGAAAACAAATGCTACTTGCTGTAGCATAGGACTTCAGTGCTATAAGACCTATGGTAACATCTCTGAAAAATCTCCCAAGATTAAGAAGATTTTCAAAGATATCTAAGTGAATAAGCTGCCTGAGCCTCAATGATAGGCACCACATAGACTACAGACAGGCACCTATCTACTCATATACCTTGGTAAATGTTTGTTTTAGCTCTGTATGGATAAGTCTTTTATTTATTTATTATTATTTTTTTCAAGACTACTGTTACTAGTCCAATGAATCATTTGGAAATTTTCACTCTGAATAGTTCTAAAATAATAAAAAGGAAATTCAGCCAATAATCTCCTGAAAAAATAGATATATGTATATATCTGTGGTGTAATACAGATTTATTTGTTTTGATGAATGTTAGCCATAATTTTTTTGCTTGTAAGTTGTTTGCTAATGTATTTAAAACTATTGTTTTTCTTTTGCAAGAATATCCTGTTTGCAAATTTGAAACCTGAGATGTTGTGTTTTTGTTTTGCAAAAGTACATTGGCTATCACTAGTCACGTAAATGGCTTGTAAATCACTAGTATATGGAAAAAATAAATAGTATAAATAAATATACCTCTCACCATTAGGCCCCAGATAAAAATCATAAATTGCTATTATTATTTTTTTTATTGTTTTAATACATGTCTCTTAAGAAATAAAAACAGTACATTTGCTCAATATTGGAGTGAATATTGGAGCATTTATATACACTTTATATAAATGAAACCTTAATATTGCCATACAAAGGAAAGAAAAAGTGGTTTTGGTGATCTTGTCTGTCATTTATAAGAGATTGTGGAGTAACTGTACTAAGAGGTGTTAAGACTGTGAAGATAAAATCCTTGAGCAGGGTGTTCGCTTCCTTTGAGATGATTCCAGACAAAAAGAACGCCGCTAGGATCACTGTACAGTACTCTTAGGGAGTTTGCCTTTATATTATTCTATTCCAAGGAAAGTCTGTGCTATTCTGTGGAAACCTTTTCCTCTTAAGGAAAAAATCCTCTAGATTCTAATACTCTAGATTCTAAACCTAATCAGTCCTGACCACCATATTCCCAAAGCATATTGTTTATTTTGTTTTGTACTATAATACTTTTGAAAGAGGATGAAGAAAAAGCAAAGCTTCCTTTGTGTTACTACTGTACCCAGAAATGACTAGGCATGTGCAACAGAGAAAGATATTTAATGCTATCAGCATTATATATATAGTATTTGTATATATATATATAATATGTGTGTGTGTATATATATATAGGTGTGTGTATATATATTTATAGTATGTAATGGATCTTTCATGTAATCACTTTAATATGTGTTAATCAGACTGTCATTGGAGGCTCCCCAGTGGCATCTGCTCATGCACAAGACAGAACAAAGCAGCCACTTAACTCCAGTCTTTTTCTTTTTCATGTACATCTGTCCTCCTGCTGCTTTTGGACCATCTAGGAACTGTCTCCCTGTCAAAACAGTGTTGGGAGACCTGATTATCTCAGCATTAAAAAAGAATTTGCTATATAATCATAGGATGTCTGTTCACTCAGATATCCAGTCCTACATTTTCTACCAGAGATGACTGCCTGTCTTTAAGGAAGAGTGAGGGATCTCACCAGGGACCCTTTGCAATAGGTACCTAGGGGTACATTCTGTGCCAGCCCCACTTTTACACCTCCAGTTGCAGGAGCTGCAATCCCTATCATGTAACAATGTCCCCTTACAGTGGCTGCCAGGGCAAGGTTCTTACTGATCACTCCCTTCCTTTAGGTACACGTTTGAAATCTCATTTGGAAAGAGATGAGAATTGGAGAAAGAGAGCTCCTTGATCTATATTTACTCAATTTGAAAGTTCCTTCTCTTTTTGTCTATCAGGATAATACTTCTGTCAACTGTAGCTAAAGAAAGAATGGGAATTGAGCTATAGAACACCACTTGGTCCAGTGGGTTACTGAAGATCTTTACTGAAGATCCAAGCAAACAAACAGCAACAACAAAAAAGCACCAGAACAAACCTTCTGTTATTTTGTGTTGGTTCATCTCTGTCTAACATGACTCATAAGGTACTAATTAACTAGTTGCTTCTGACATGACCAAATTGTCATTAAAATTGTTTTGTTGTTATTTTGACAAAGGAAAATATGATGAAATATGAATATTCTTGGGCATGAAATATCCTTTCTTTTACATGCAAACTCTATAATAAAACATCCCTAATATCTTATTGACTGTGTGACAACTCAAATAATTTGTGTGCAGCTAGCATATCCTGGTGATATTAGGAGACTTCTTTGTGTATCTCCATCTGCCTAGCAACTCTTATCTGAATGCAAATTTGCTTTAGTATCTATTGTCATTTTGCTTCCTACTTACACTGTATTGCAGAAACAAGAAAATGAGTTCTTAATTTGAATATTCTGACATTGAAGTAGGATTCCTCACCCCCATACCCAGAAATAGGCCCCTGATTCCCAGGCAGACAGTTTCACCTAAGGAGATAATGAAAAGTAGCTGTGAATGTGTGGATCTGTGTTACCAAAGCAGGCAGTTCCTGGCTACAAGGAAGATAGCAGGGAATGGAGCTAGAGAACTGTTGAAATTTAAAATAACTCCATGTCTTTTGCAATTTATTTATTTGCTTGTTCATTTAACATGGACCCCTTTCCCAAGCCCCTCTGTCATGTGCTCCAGTAAACAGCTGAGCTGGCACAACTGAATGTTTCTCTTTCTCAGATTGTTTCCTCCAAATTGCAGCTTGTAACCTGCTGAGACCAACTGGGAAGAGAATTGGTAGCAAACCCCAGCTGATTCTCTTCCTCAGTTCAGTCACACTCATTAGCCAAAACTGAAGGAAGCCTAGTGGGCACACACTTTCCTTAAAAGAGGAGGCCATCATGCACTTCTACAGAAAGAAGGGACATTAAATCCAGGGCCTTAACTCATTTATTTGTTACTATTATCTGGTAAATTGCTACAGACCCTGAAGGGATTTTTTATGCATCTAGGGTGCCCTACTGATTGCTATGGAAGCTTAACTGTAAGCTATGCGATCAGTTATGCTAGACAAATTCTCAGAAGTGGAAAATGAGCAGAAAGCATATGTATAAGAGAGTCAGAGTATCAGCAGCTGTAAAAGAACTGGGAACCAGGTCTGCCTCAGTGTGTGTTGAGGGTACCAAAATCAGTAATTACCTTGGTAAACTAAGGGCATGCATGCATGAACAATTCAGTGTTTGGTTTCTTTGGTGAGCCACCATGCTGTCTTAATTATTCATCACTGTGATTAAAAGTTTTATTTTTGTCTTTTCTCCTGTATTAACAGAGTGGAAACTTTTATCCCAAGGGCTGCCATTCTTCAGATATTATTTATTAACCTGTAGTACAGATACATAATATTACATGAAGCAAATATATTTATTTATTTAACCACAACACACTCATTTTTACATGACAGATTAAAACTGTCCTTAAACATTAAAAAAAATATAATAATAAAAAAAGATGATAAAGCTGATTTGAAGACTATAACAACACTGATTATAACTAGATGATTAGTGACACATGGAGTTTGCATTAAGCATGATTACAGTACTGACTGATTGCTTTTAGGGGCCCTTCAGTGGTTCTTCAAGTTTTGCCTATTTAGAAAGACTTCAAGTTTTCCCTGTTTAAAAGATTTTCTAAGAGTATATAAAGGTAAAGTCTTTCCAAGGCACAATGTCTGCAATGGTCTAAAGTAAAAACTGCAGAATTGGGCAAACATAAGGGTCCGTTCCCACATTTTCTATGATGTGTGTATGTGAAGAAAGAGAAAGTGACATAGAATAGAGAGACAATTATGCTTATGATTTTGTACAATGATTTAGAAACCATATTGCAGTTTGTGTTGATCACAGAATCCTAGGAATCATATAATTTTATAATGGTTTGGGGTTGGAAGGGACCTTTAAAGATCATCTAGTACCCCCCCATTAAGGTTGGAAAAGACCTCCAAGATCATCTGGTCCAACCAATATCACCCACTAAACCATGTCCCTAAGTACTACATACAACCTTTCCTTAAACACCCCCAGGGACAGTAACTCCACCACCTCCTTGGGCAACAAAGAGAATATATTGCTCTCTACGACTACCTGAAAGGAAGGTGTGGGGAGCTGGGGGTTGACCTCTACTTGCAGGTAACCACTGATAGCACAAGAGGGAATGGTCTCAAGTTGCACCAGGGGTTGGAAATTAGGAAAAAATTCTTCTCAGAAAGAGTGGTCAGGCACAGGCATTGTCCCTACCCAGGTGTTAGACCCTACACTTATCTTTTTTGAAGTTCATGAGGTTTTAAAGGGTCATTGCTCAAGCCTATCAAGGTTCCTCGGGATGATATCCCTTCCCTCTAGTGTATCAGCTGCACCACTCAGCTTGGTTTCAGATCATCTAGCCCGTTCCAACCTGACTTTCAACACTTCTGATGATGGAGCATCCATGACTTCTCTGGGTCACGCTACCCTCATCATGAAAATGTTCTTCCTTACATTGAATTTATATCTACCCTCTTTCAATTTAAAACCATTGTTCCTTGTCCTGTCACTACAGGTTAAATATCTTTTGAGATTTTGAAACCTTCAGAAAAGAGCTATAAACTGTCTCAATCTCCATCAGAAATGACTATTGTATTAACTTCATACTTAGTCTTCTTTTTTGATATTCTTAGAATCTAAAACTCTAATGTCATACTGTTTTTTTTTTTTTTATTATAATAAAACTTACACATGTATCTTTGTCATTTAAACAACACTGAGATAACCTTATGTTTATATGACTTTCTACACTCTTTCACATAAACTGAGAATAGTTCAATCTTACTGTTCAGAGCTGTGACCATTGAAAAGTATGATTAGTTAATATTTTTTTCTGATAGAATAGGTGAGATGAGCTGTTAGTTCCTTTCAAAGTAATGTAAAACAATTATCTAAAGATGTCTACACAGTATTTTTTATTTATTTTCAATAACTTATCTGGTATAGATGTAATGAATTTCATGAAAAGACTTGCTAATAACAAACTGGAAAAACTTCTAGTTGCTTTACTAACACTGTATTATCTGTTCGAATTAAAATGCCTTGAAACAAAACTGATGAACCGTTGGTAAAGGTATATTGGCTTCTTCGTAAAAGAAAGATAAAATTGTTGTTACTGTTTAGGGTAGAAAGGCATTTAAATTTATTTATTTATTTATTTATTTGGACTGTGTGCTCTGATGTGTTCTGATGACTGAACTTTCAAAAAATGTGTGTGTGTTCTGTTTCCCATTTGCCCATTTACTTGGTAGATTTATTATTCATTGTAATTCTCAATGTAATTCACAAAGAACAAAGAGGTTTAGGATCAAAAACTCTGTCATGAAAATCACGTTATCAGCTTGTAGAGAATTCAGATATTCAATACCTTTTGGCATCTGGACCTGATCTAACCTATGCTGAAGCCTATGGAGTTGAATGGAATTGTTGCTTCTGACTTCAGTGATGTTTTAGATAATGTTCTGAATTTAAAATGCAGAGATGCTCCCACTCTAATGACTGTGATATTTAGGAAGAATTAGGGCAGAAAGCAGACTAGGATTTCTACATAAAGGAAACAGCATTTCCTCCTACAAACTTGCTTAGACTGCTGAGATACAAAGAATTATTATGTCTATTAGGTTTATATCTAATGTACAGAACATTTGGGGAAAGCTCATACTTATTCATAAGTCTCCCATTCAGAAAGGAATTTTCATGGGTTTTTAGTGTTGAAAATGCACTTAATTTTATTTTAATTTACAATTTATTTTAATTTAATACTTCAGGGAAAACATAAAACAGAAAATAAGTATGTTCGGAAAGCTAGTGCTCTTGTAATAATTTTTCAATTTAACAATGTACTTTTAGGCATGAAGTTTATAAGTCCATAGTGAATGTTAAGAAAGTTCATCTGTTGTGGAAGTTTGAAATTTTCTTCTGTTTTAGAGAAGATAAAATGAGTAAAAACATTTCTGCTATTCATAAGAAAGAAATCATAGAATGAGTGTGAGTTCAAAACAGTTAAAGCTGAATTTTTTCCCTCACTGCATTGAAAGACATTCTGAATATTCCCATAACAAATTACGTATTTTCCCTAGGTGATGTAAAGAGAAAAAAACTGCCAGAGAGTTTTTTTGTTTTCAGGTTCCCCTCCCCCCCTTCCCCTCTCTTCCTCCCTCCCCTCCTCTTACCCCCCTTCCCCTCTCTTCCCCCTCCTCCCCTCCCCTCCCCTTCCATTCCCCTCCCCTTCCCTTCCCCCTTTTAATGGATGAAAAGCATTGTGCATGGCTTTCTGAAATGTAATTTTGCACATAAAAACTATTTATTAAATCCATCACTTAGAAATACATTGCAGAAATTTGGGGGAGGCTACAGCAAGTACCAGAGTAAAAATGGAAAACATGTATAAATCCCAATTGAAAGACACACATTAAATTAACAAGGAAAGAAATAAAAACAAAATATGCACTTTATTCCAGTTTCTACTAGTAATCAATCATATAACATTTGTAATTCATAAAGTTTTAAAGTGTATTAGAAAGAATTTACTGTTTGTTTTACAACAGAGTAGAAAAGGAAGATTGTCACAAATTTGCTCTAAATTAGACATGCAATTGAAAGCACAGCTATGAACAGAGCTAAGATGTCCTGAGCAGCTAGCATTAACATATTATCCACCTGGAGGCATCAGCTAATATATCTTTCCAATAGCAGAGTAGTAAGTGGGAGTCCAGATGGGAGTAGTCTTTATCACTTTTATCACTTCTATTGCTTTTTATCAGTTTTATCACATTTATCACTTTAAGACCACTTTTCTCTAGGGTGAGGATCATCAGAATACAAAGTCCTGGAGAAATCCTGAGAAATCTGAGAAAAATTGAGACATTAAAATACCACCACTGGACTACTTTGCAGTTGTGGTGGAGGTACAAAGCTAACAGGGTAGTGAGGCCAACATCAATAGCAGTAGTAGTAGTAGTAGTCGTAGTAGTAATGGTTATTATTATCAGCAGCAACAGCAGCAACAACAGGTTTCACATCAAGGAACTTCTGCTACTTTTTACCCGCTTCCTTCAATTTTCAGTTTTACTCAATTCCTCTCAAATACTACCTGCCCAGTTCACTTTTAATCTTTCACTTTCCTTTATGTTTTAATTCATGATGACAGTGCATAAAGGTTCTATAATACCTTAATACACTTAGGTCCTCATGCAGAAAACAAGATATTTGCTACAAAACACCGATCTTATTACTTTCTATTTTAAAACATTCAGACTTTCTTTTGTTACAGTAATGGGTGAAATACAGTTTAAATATAAACTTCTTATTCTGTGATGCAAGATCCTGTCTCCTCATTTGGATTTGAAAATGTATTAGTTTTGAATTTAACTTAAGCCTTGACATGGTATATATCATAGACAGAAAATGTTTACTGAAATGAATAGGCCTCATGTGCAAGGAATAAACGTTAAATATGCATTTAGATTCTTGTAGGAGGGTACTGGGATGCCTAATCTTCTATTTCTATTTAACATTAAATTTGTTATAATTTATAGTTATATTTATAGTTACGTTATAATTTATTAAAAAGCTTTAAACCTCTCCAACTGCTACTGAATATATATATTTTATATAAGAAAAATAGAGCATATTGAATAAAGCAGAAAGTTAAAAATAGAGACTTCTGCCTACTTTAAGTAGAAATGGATAACAATAATACAAAACTTGTTCCAAAATTAAAATAAATAAATAAATAAAAATAATAGTCTAATCTAAAACTGCATGGCAATAAATGTCCCTCCTTAGCTTATTTTCTTTCTAATAAAGAGAATCTATTAGACAGATAACAACTGGAAAACAAACAAACAAATAAAAAAACAAATGCCCAATAGGCTTTACTGCCTTCCCTTAAAGGAATAAAACTGCACTTTAAATGCACAGAAATGGAACAGAAGTCTAAACTGACAGCATTACTAAAAATGTACATGTAATATATATCAATTATGTCATTTGAATCAAAGATGCACCTATCTTGATGATTAAAATATTTTTTTTCTCTTCAGTGTTTTGTTTAAATAAATTTTAAAACTGCCTGATTTATATATATATATGTTTGTATATATATGTTTTTTTTCAATGACCACCCTTCTCAGTGCTTGTTAATAATATAGCAATAATAAAAAATTACAAAAATTAAAATCAGTTTGTGAATTATTATTTTTTGAATGGAATTTCTCATGAAACATGAAGTAAAAGGGTTGTCACTGAGTTATATAGATTCCTGTATGTTATTAAGTTGGACTAATAGTTCTATGGATCTGTATTTGAATTCATAGGATCAGAAATACTTCTTTGCCAGTGTTAACTAATGCATTTCTTCTCAGATGGTCTCTTAGGATACCTTTTGAGACTGAATTTCAGATTACACTGCTTTTGCTTAGAGTTTGTTTTCAAGGGAGTCTATTAGGAAACAGTAGAAATGACTCAGACAGAAGCATTTTAGTTAAGTGTAATAGCACTGAATCCTTTTGGTTACCTCTTTTTGATTTGTTTCTGCACTTTCTCTTTGTGTTTCTTAATTTCCTTCTGCAAATTTTAGACCTAATGAATGCTAAACCAAGTTGTTCAAGTAAATCAAGTTGTTCCATCTTATAACAATCATATTAAAGCTGTTTTGTAGCTTGAGGTAAACAGAAAGTTCAATGCTGTGCAGTTATTAAAATATTAACATTAAGACAATTAAAGCAGAACCCCGCAGATTCAACATTTCCCATTGGGCACTTTAAATGCCAATTTATTAATGCATATATTGTGCCCCTAGCTGTTGGCATAATTAAATTCTTACCCATTGTCCCTTATAACTTATAAAAACTTTATTAGGTAAGAATGCACTCCAAACTTTGCACCCTAAATGGAAAGACAAGGAATCTGCATTGAAACCATCCTATGTGCAGTCCAAGACATTGGCATGCTGAGATACTGGCAGCAACTAAACATGGACCATATGTGTTCTTGTGTGTGTCTGCGGGAGAAAGGGAAGGAATTTATGTTTAACCATTTTTAAAAAGAGTACATCCAGGGAAGCCAAGGTGTACATGAAGTACCAGTAGAGCAGAAATCCTATTTACACAAAAAACACATATTCAGCACCGTCTTTAGGTTACTCGGCGAATCCTGAAAATATTCAGGAGTAAACAGCTCGTAGTCACTTAACCAAGAATCATCAGCAGTGAGTTTTCAGAGACCTGTAATTATTATTATTATTTTTTTTTCTATAACTGAGTTTATAGTAAAGTTTATGCAACAGTACAGCTGTGGCTCATGAACTGGGTGTTTCTCATTATTGTATTGAAGGAAAACTAACAGTGTTTTACCTGTGAGAAATTTTGGGGTTTCAAACTGACTTCGCACTTTTGCTTTTTATTTTGAATTTGGCAAGTGTTCTGGAAATGTTTTGAAATGTGTCCTTACTTAGGTCTAGGAGGTCGAATGTAGGTGAGGTTCCCACAGTGATACACAGGGATAATCATTGAATTGGGTGGACTTTTTTATTATTTGCATTCCACAGCATTAATATTCTCCATATTATAATTTTATTTAACTAGAAATCATTTCTCTGTAGCTTGCAGAAAACCACAGGTATCTGGGAGTCCAACAAAAAAAATTCTGGATTTGTTACTCGATTTCTAGTAAACTGTAGCAGATAAGATAATAGACTGTGTTGTCTTTTTAGATCATTAAGATCTACACCTTCTGAACTTGAAGGAAGGAAGTCTTAAAAAATCATATTAATCTAATAATCTCATTTGATGGCTTAAAAAATTATCAGAATTTTACTAACTTACAAGAATCTAGGCTATGAAGTTGCCTGAAATTCTTTTTCATTTTGTTTTTAATTCCAGAAAACTGCATAACAAAGATGTCAGAAGAAAACAAAATTAAATAAAAGAAATAAAGACTGTGGAAGCAGAGTAAAAAAGGAGACAGATTAGGATATATATAGATACATCAGTCTTGTGTATATATGTGGAAAAGTACAGCTGAGTTTCAGTCCTATCTTTTCTTCAGATTTTCTAAAATGTATTACAATTGCTTTTTAGTGTTTTGGTCCTCTTTCCACTAGATTGAAGGATTATTAGAATCTTATTGAAGCATACAGGCAACCTATATTTGAGCAAAGCTGGTAGAAAAGTATGAGAGAAAAGTAAAACATGGGAGAATGGATTTGCAGATGTGAAGGGACAGAAGAGCATCACAGAGAAGATGCAACAGCAGCTATATATGATAAGCATGATAGTTGAGAAATGAGAAACAGAGGAGGAAATAGCTACTGAATTAGCTACTATACAGGAAATCAATGCAGTTAAGTGTAAATCCAGTGATCAAAGAGAGAATCAATGGAACAATGGATGAAGGAAATCAAAAATTAAGGTAAACAATGAAACCAAAAATTCAGAGTGTATAAATCACAGACTATAATAGCTAATTAATTAGTCACAAAATAGATTAATTAGGGGAAGGATCAATGTATTAATCTCTTCATTAAACAATTAGCCAGCTAGGGATCCATGCAATTAAATAAACAGGAAAGTTGAGTTCAAATAAAAATATCTGGAATCAGACAGTTGGAAGCAGGCTAAAGGGTGAGTTAAAATGCCAAGAGTGGACAAAACCAACCAGGAAAGGAAGATCAATATAAAAGATGCATGGTAATGATGGGCAACATGGACAGAATGTCAGCTTCAGCAAACATACAGGTGAGCTCTTTCTGGAATGATTCTGTGCACATCACTGACATTAACAGACCATATTTAGAAATAGGAAGCAACATCTTTTTGTCTAGGACATTTGTGTGTGCTCAGAAAAATTTCCAAGCTTTTGGTTCACTTGGGGGACAGTTTGCTTAACAACATATGGTAAGTGTTATATAAGTATATGACATTGTCAGAAGTAGCTTGCCATGAAGTGATAAGCAATAATTTGACTACTACAATATAAACGTTCTGTAATATTGCATTTTAAATGTGGAATAAATTTCTGGAGTTTTCTTCCAATCCTATGTATTTTTTAAAAATACATATTCTGCTTTGTATTCCAATAAAGTATACAAAACCTGATAGGACTTGCCCATTCTTTAATACTTTATGCACCACTGTTTTTCCTGTTGTGCTTATAAGGTTTCTTCAAATATACATGGTGATATAATGCCAAGAATGGAAGGAAGGTGATAAGAGATTTAAAATTTAACCAGACTGACTTTGGATTTTTGGAATAAAATCTATCTGAAGCTTTATATTTTTAATTTATTTATTTATTTATTTTTGACATTATTAATACTGAACAACAATCTGTATGGATAGTAACTGTTTTAAAAGACAAAGTAGAATAGTTCTTGTCTGTCTTTCAGAATCACTGAATGAATTCCTAATGTCAAGTAAGGATGTGCCTTTGAAAGAATAAAGAACCTGTCATCTTTTTCAGAAAAGTCTAAGTAGCAGATAATCAGGACTTTCTCAGCTAAAGATATTTATATTGCATCATAGTAAATTTTATGGTATTAGATCTCTTAAGAACACTGAGGGGCAAAATTCTTCATAGGAATTAATGAGTTAATGGCAAAATGCCATGGTTCTTCTCAGCTTTGAGTCATTCTGCAACAGGATCTGCACACACCATCTATCTCCTCAGTTCCTTCTCATAAAGGAGGACTATAGTACATAGCTAGCTAAACTGCGCACAGATGAAGGAGTTTGAATAACCTCTGTTTTTTTCCTAGGCTGTGAAGATCTTTTATTCAAACCTTATTTTGTGACGTGGAGCATGTGAAGGAGTAAAAAGCATTTTGGAAACACATGAAGTAGATGCTATATTATGCAATCATCAGTATTAAAATGTAAAATTTCATGATATTATTTAGACAGTTTTATGACATGGCTTACTGTTTTAAAAAGATGAAATAGTAATAATACAATTTCAGGAGAAACAATGTTTTGTACACTAGTGTTCTAAATGGATGGCTAAGATATTTCAACTTTATAGTACAATAAAACATAGCTGCGTAAGACATGCCAATAAATGCTTTCTATACTAGCTGTGACTATGTTTGACAATGAGTAATCTCATCATCTGCTTTGTATGCAATAAATTAAACCTTTGTTTTCTGTCCATGTTGCTTTTGACAGAAAAAACAATATATTCCTTTGAATGAGCTAAAAAGTGATTTTATTTTCTCTTTTTGCTGTTGTGCACTCATCTAAGAGGGAGGTTGAATGTGCCTTCCATACTTATAAGGTAAGAATGTTTCTAACTTTGCTCACAGAAGCAGAATGTATTGGGAAAAGATACTGATTTAGAATTGAGAAGTTCCATAGTTAGCAGTAAAAATGCTAATTATTAAGACCACTTTACCAATGACTTTGCAGTCATGGGTCCCAGCCAACATGGGTTCATGAAGGGTAGGTCCTGCCTAACAAATTTGATTTCCTTTTACTATAAGATCATCCATCTAGTCGACCAAGGGAAACCAGCTGATGTGATCTTTTTGAACTTCAGCAAGGCTTTCAGCATGGTTTCCCATAGGATCCTACTGGACAAAATGCCCAGCATATAACTTAACAAAAACATCATACGATGGGTGAGCAATTGGCTGACGGGCAGGGCTCAAAGGGTTGTGGTAAATGTAGCCACATCAGGCTGGCGGATGGTCACTAGTGGGGTCCCTCAAGGCTCTATCTTAGGGCCAGTCCTCTTCAATGTTTTTATAAACGATTTGGATGTAGGGCTGGAGGGTGTTTAGAGCAAATTTGCCGACAACACCAAACTTGGAGGAGTTGTAGACTCGGATGAGGGTGGAAAGGCCTTGCAGAGAGATCTGGACAGATGGGAGAGCTGGGCGATCACCAACAGCATGAAGTTTAACAAAAGCAAGTGCTGGGTCCTGCACCTGGGACGGGGCAACCCTGGCTATACGCACAGACTGGGCGACGAGATACTGGAGAGCAGCCCCGCAGAGAAGAATCTGGGGGTTGTGGTTGACAGCAAGTTGAATAAGAGCCAGCAGTGTGCCCTGGCAGCCAGGAGGGCCAACCATATCCTGGGGTGCATCAAGCACGGCATCGCTAGTAGGGCAAGTGAAGTGATCGTCCCACTCTACTCTGCGCTGGTGCGGCCTCACCTCGAGTACTGTGTGCAGTTCTGGGCAGTTCAGTACAAAAAGGACATTAAACTGTTGGAGAGTGTCCAGAGGAGGGTGACGAAGATGGTGAAGGGCCTGGAGGGGATGACGTATCCCCGTGAGGAGAAGAGTGGCTGAGGTCACTGGGCCTGTTCTACGTGGAGAAGAGGAGGCTGAGGGGGGACCTCATCACGGTCTACAACTTCCTTGCGAGGGGGTGTGGAGAGGCGGGTGACCTATTTTCCATAAACATCAGTGATAGGACCTGGGGGAACGGGGTTAAGCTGAGGCAGGGGAAGTTCAGACTAGATATCAGGAGATTTTTTACTGAGAGGGTGGTTGCGCACTGCAACAAGTTCCCCAGTGAAGTAGTCACTGCACCAAGCCTGTATGAATTTAAGAAATGTTTGGACTTTGCACTTAGTCACATGGTCTAAACTTTTGGGTAGACCTGTGCAGTGCCAGGAGTTGGACTTGATGATCCTTATGGGTCCCTTCCAACTCGGAATATTCTATGATTCTATGATTCTATTATTAGTAAAATCACTAATGATTTTATCCGATGTTATAGCTCCTTGTATACTTAACTATGATAGCTGAGATAATGTTAAGGGAAAGAACTGGTGAGAAGCTCTGGAGACTCTTCACAAATCATGCTAGTGATAATCTCCATTATCCAATGGAGATTTAACTTAAGAGAAATCAATATATTATATACAGTATAACAAAAAAATATAGACATCCACTCTGTTTTGATCTTAAAGTATAGAAGAGAGTTATGAATGATTGTGATAGAAAATACCATTTTCCCTGTTACTCTCAAAAAGCCCTTAACTATTTTTTTATTATTTTTGATTTTTGGCAGATAGAATGCCAGCATTGCATAAATATATAGCTTAGTTCAAAAATAAAACTTGCTTTGTAAAGACAATCTCCACTTCTATCATTCACATCATTCACTCTTTTTCTTTCTGGAGGAAGACTTCTGAGAAAGTTAAGGATAAGCAGCGGCTGTTGAGTCCTTGCATTTTGTGTTAGATCTGGATATGAAATAAAAATTAATTTGCTCTTGCTGATTGAAGATTTTTCATATTATAGTTGGATGCCAGATAACCATGCTGATTCTCTTACATCTCTCAACAGCTTTTTGGAGTTCATTAACCAGGAGCTTTTGTTGAGATGACTTTCATCTTTGAAGAGAGTGAACTGACACTAGCTTGTCCATCCCTGCTTTTCTTCTCTGTGGAGACGCAGTTGGCAATGCCATTGAATTACTCTTTCACACAAGGATTTCATATCTCCTTTTCCTTGGTGCCTTTTGTGGCTGAAGGGGAGGACTGGCATTTCATGGGTTTAGGCCAGCCAATGGCCATTCTCAAAACTTTAGGTCACTTAAGTAAAACCACAATTTGGAAATGGATGGAGAGTATTTTAAGAGGATATGTATACAGAGGTCTGTGTACTCCTAAAAATTGAGATTACTACCAGGGCTATCCAGGCAGAGTGTTTTCAGTCTGCCCATATGTTGGGAACACGTGGGGGAGACAGAACATAACATCATAGAACACTTTTTTTAGTGCAGGATAGGTGCGATTTTTGAATTTGTTTAAGATGTAGCCATTTTGCTGAGAAATACTAAGAGCAGTTTGGGAAATGACAACTACTTCCAGATGATACATGATACTATCATTCTGTTCAGTCCTTGTATTTTGAAAGGAAGCATTTATTTCTGTTCTTCGTCTCTGATCTTTATCACCTCAGCTCATCTTTTATAACTATTTGTAGGTCTTGACTGGAGGTTTCCATCTACCATAGAGATAATTCTTTCTCTCTCACCCGTCTTGGCATCGTTTCTGGAGAAGACTTGAGAAGGACAGTTTACTCTGGAACTTGCACATCTGTTCACAATCATTTCGTACTTTATACTTGTGTTGAGTTGACCAAAATGTAATGAAAGTATACAGAAGTAGTGATATGGGATTATTCAGAGGAGAAAATAATAATAATAATAATAATAATAATAATAATAATAATAATAAAGTTGGATTATTCATTTTCATACTATGCAACAACTACAACAAAAAGCAAGCTAATATGGTTTTGTTAAAAAATAAAATATAGTGTATATCACCAGAGCTTGAAATAACAAAGACTATTTTAGTACATATCCTTGGGAAAGAAGAGAATATTATTTCAGATATAAACACTGAAAGAAAGCAGTTCCTCTATTACCTTAAAGGCAAAAAGAAGAGAGGGCTGTTGAGAGCAGTTTATGAATATAGTTTGCTTGGTGTGGTGGGAGTGTACTACCTAAAGAGAAAAGGTAGCAGAAAATACTGTTTCGAATCAGTAAGGCAGGAAATATCACAGTATAAAAACACCTTACTAGAAACTGACCACAGACACAAAAGGAATATTGCCTGGGGGTTATATGTCAGCCCTAATTTCTTCTGGCATTCTCAGAAATCAGTGGGACATTACATATGTTCCTCATCATTGAAGCAGAAATGGAATATATTTCATTCTATGTTTTCTCTGCCTCCTATTACAGCAAGATGATTGAGATATGCCACTCTACTTAACGTCATAAACTGCAGCACTCCATTCAGTCAAATGAGCAGAATTTAGTTCAAATCTCATATTTGTTAGAATCTGGTCATGATATAATGTGGATTTTGCCTTGCATTGTATTGTCCATGTATTTTTTTTTCTTTCCTCTGATATACTTTTTAATTCTAAATGTGCTCAGATTGCTCTCCACTTTGTGAAACATTGTAAACAGCTTCTTCATTTTTTTTTCTTTTTTTTTCTTTTTTTTTTTCTTTTTCTTTTTCCCCACATGCTTTTCAATACAAAGATCTATCACTATGCTTTTAATATTTAACTAGAACAATTAGTCTCAGAGATTACACATTTAATAGGTCCATTCAATTTGGGCATGCTCACTCTTTGCTTTTAAAATTTATATTATGCCTTCCTAAACAAAATAATATACCGTTATTATTCATCTGAGTAACTTGTAATTATCTGATTGTTCTTAATCCTGACTTCAGAAGCTCTTGAAGGGAGATCATGCTCTGACATTGCTTCTTAGCTTCCCGGTTATTATTATATATTATGGAAGAAAGAGGGAAAAATTTTGTCCATTCTAATTCCACTAATGTCAGTGGTATTCACTTAGGAATTGATATGGCTTATTACTGATATTTAAAATCTTTCTGTTATAAAAGTAAACATAAGGTTGCCAATTCATTTGCTACTCCGTCCCTTTTTGTCTGTGTGAATATGACAGGAGGACAGATTTTGATTATGCAGATGTTTGGTACCAGAAGTAATACACGATAATTTTATGCCATTATGTTAAGATACTATTCTTTTAATTGTTCTAAAGTCAAGTTCTTTTTCCTTCTCATGTTTTTATAGAAGAAATACATTGCTGAAATTCAAAATAATTTCATGTTAGAACACGGCACCAAATCAAATATTTGTTCAGCCACAAATAGCTTCTTTTGTGCATTCTTTCCAAATGTGCTAGGATAACTAGCTAACTTTGCTAAAAATGGGTATTAATTGGTTTTAGCCATAGAGCTTTTAAAAGCTACTTGTACATGTAGATTCTTTGGTAATATGACTACCTGATTTTTTATTTGTAAAATATGGACATATTCTCATACAATTATTTCTTTGTCTTTAGTTTTAATTTCATATTCAGTGAAGGATGATGAATGCCTAGAGGCACACTTCAGAGAATTCAAAGCTAGAATTCCTTTTTTTTTAAAAAAAACTGAGTGTCTGAAAAGTGTTGAGAATCACAGATCACCACATAAAGTGAATCATCCCGGATTTATATCAACAAGAGCTGGAAGATACAGTACGTAAACTAGTTTAACAAAATGTATGAGTCTGCTGCAGGGTGCTCCCTTAGGAATATTTTTGTTTAATTTATTTTTGTTTAATTTATTTTTGTTTGTTTTGTTATTCATTAACACCATTCCACTGGAAGGTACATTAGCTGTTGATGCAACATTTAGTCCTGTTTCTCCTATTTCAAAAGGTACTGAGGGAATGAAAAGACTAGAGGCAAAATATTTCACATACTCTTTTTCCTTTTGTCAGCACTATTTTACTCTATTCCTATTATATACAAAGAAAATCAATACAGAAATTTCATGTGAAAGGCTACAGAAAACTTTGCACATTCACACAGTGAAAGGAAAATGCAAGGAGTATTTATTCAGAGACAATGGGATAAATGTCCTGTCACTATAAAATTTAAATCTTCCCATGGAAAAATAGTTTTCCAAAATTGATGCAGAGCCAGAGAGCTCTGTTTCAAAGATAGTGTGGTCTGAACATGTTGTTCCCTTTTGGATTTAGTCAAGTGCCAGGCAGCAGCAAACATTCATAGTTCAAACATCACAAGAATAGTTTTCATCGTTATTTTCTAGCCAGCCAGCTAGAAAGGCAAGTTAATTTTCCCTGAAAAAACAAACAAACAAACAAACAAACAAAAAAAAACACTTCTCCTGTCTCACACATGCATGCAGTCAACAATACATACCTACATAAAACATGAGTTACATAAATTACTGCCATTCAAGAATCTCTCCCTATTTAACAATCCTATAGCATGAAAATATTGGTGTATTTTCTGTCTGCTTCCTAGTAAAGAAAAACATGTCTTCTATCATGACACATCAAATGAACAAGGAAAAAGTTTAAATCCTTAATAAATTCAGTGCTATCGTAGGCAGTACAGAGAGAACTTCAGAAAGGTGTAAGAAAATAGTGTTCTGAAGCACTGCATTGCTACATCATTGCAGAATTGGTTAAGTTTTTTGTTTGTTTGTTTGTTTGCTTTGTTTTGTTTTACTTTACATCTTGTAGATGGAAATAAATATATTTTTAAGAATAGAAAGAAAACCTGTATTGTTGTAAGAAGGCATCCCTGTTTACATCATTCCTGTTTAAAGTATCTTTAAATCAAAGGGGAATTTTTTGGAAGATATAAATATTTACTATCCTTTTCAGTACTGTATTTTCATTACAGATAGGAATGTATTAGTAGGATATATAAAGTAGTGATTAGTTCCCATTTGAAATACCATAAGTGATTTTTTAATCTACCATAAGAAAAATAAATTGAAGTAGAAATACTAAAGCCTATTTTTTTTTTTTTTTCAAAAAGGTATTTATAATGATTGGCAAGTATGGTGAGAAAAGTTGATGTTTTTTTCTAACAAAAAGAAAAAAAATACTAAATGCCATATAACTGATATATAAGAATATATAATTATGGTAAGTGTTTGAACTTAAGAAAATACGTAGGCACTACAAATGAGAGCAAATATGCAGTGAAAAAAAAATGAGGCTGGAAATTAGAGGATGCTTCTAGCCATCAGTGGAATGACAGAAATTGAAAGAAGCTGCAGAAAAGAAAACCTAGCTTATTTTAAGATAGAGCTCCATATATGGTTAGGCATTGGAATGGGTTGCCTAGGGAGATTGTGGAGTCATCATCCCTGGGGGTGTTTAAAGAAAGGTTGGATGAAGTACTTAGGGACATGGTTTAGTGGGTGATATTGGTGGTAGGGTGATGGTTGGACCAGATGATCTTGGAGGTCTTTTACAACCTTAATGATTCTATCATATATATGTATACGTATACATTTTAGAATGCTGTCCTAGTTCATTCAGGTACCTAGGCTTGTCATCAGAGTCTATCAATCTAGCATTAAGTGTATCAGACAAAAATGTAAAAAGGACCTTATTTTTCATGCATGGGTGAATTAATTAAATATGAGCATTAAAACTAAAATAACTCTGGTTGGAGGAATGGATGATATGAACAAACAGACAGAGGTGACTATAACTTTTATAAGTAAACTCTAGTGAGCACTCATATCTAGACTCTCAGAAATGTATTAACCTGTGAGACATCCCCTGTACACATTGGAACGTTGTGATTTCCTATACAGAATGTAGAGAGCAGACAGTGCTCCATCTGCTCTTCATACAGGAAGAATGATCTGAATTGTACACATTTTATTTACATATATGTTAATGTTCTCTGCATTTTTCCAGTTCTTCATAGAGAAATAATGAGTTGAACCCTACATGCTTTATTTGAATACATGTTAATGTTATTACCTTCCATTTCATTATCTCTAAATGGATTATGCCTTATCTTGTGAGTGTATTTGTATTATTTAGTAAATTCCTTGCATAAAAAGAGATTCTCAATAAAAATTTGAACATCTTTCCCCCCCTCAATAGTAGTGTTCAGAAGAAAACATTACAAATCTGTACGCCATTGATTTTCTCAATAGATATTATTCCTTGGAGTGATACAAGTGTCTTAATAAATTGCAAATGCATATAGTTTAGTTAAATAAAATATTTTTAATGTTCAGTAATCTGGCTGTAAAAAGTACCCCATTCTTATAAATCAGTCCTACTATTCATGGCACTTTCATTAAACTGGTTATAATAAATATAATAAGGGAGACATAAACACATTAATAATGCACGTTACACTAAATAGCTTTTGCCCTTGGAAATTCTTATCTATCTCATACAAAAGTCAATGGAAAGCCTGCAGTTGAATGCCTTTGAAGAAAATCTGAACCAATGTATGAACAAATACACTCAACATAATGGAATTAAACTGCTGAGATATTGCTCTTCACTGGCTTTTTTTTTTTTTTTTTTTTTTTTTTTTCAATATTGTGACAGGTCAGTTCTCTTTGCAGGTCCTTAGTAAAAATAACAGCAATAATACAGTCTGCAAGCCAGATGTAGTACCCCTTTTAAAAATACATAAATAATAAGATTTTATTTCTTCAGCATGCTTCAGAGATATAAAGTAATAACCAATGGAAAATATCTATATCATACTATTTGACCGAATTAAAAAAAGGATATCCTTGATGATTTTCCAGTTCAAACAAATCAATCAGATCTGTTTTATCATGTTATGAATTTATTTATTTTTTACTTTATTTTTTTAACTTAATTTTCTATGAAACATTGCAAGTTTCTTTTTGCAAGCAATGGTCTCTATAAGTGCACACTTGTTCATGTACACAGACGTAGTTCAGCAGAATATACTCTGTTTTAGTAAGGATATTGCATAGGCCCCAGCATTTATTTCTATAACATACTTTTTGTAAGAACAGTTAAGAACATTTCTTAATAGGAATGTGTACAATTAGACAAGGTGAATTAAAAGTTATAGTAGTTAAGAGCTACTTAGATGTTCAGTAAGTGCTGAGGTATTTTACAAAAATTGCATGGAAATTGCTGCCATTACCATGTCTTCATCAAGCCCACTAAGGGACATTTTAATCATACCTGCTTTTCTCTTCTTAAAGGGTTATTGTGACCAGCAGCAATGTGAAAAGGAGAAATTTCAAAAAGAAAATGTGTTGCTTTTGAAAGAAAATGAGAGCTGATGGAAATCTGAGTAAAAGGCCACCAGAAGTTTTCCCTAGAGGAAAGCAGAGAAGTGAATAGGAACTGAAGACTTAAGTCTAAACTCTTGTCGACTCTCTCATTTTTTTTGAACCACATTTATGTTTATCTTGCCCTCTGGAAGAAGACAGAAATATACTCTAGCTTTAATGATAACTGCCTGAAGTAAGGAAGCAGACAGTATAATATGATTATAGTCATACATCACTGACCTTGAATAAGATGATAAACATGTATAAATACAATGTAAGTTTATTCCAGTGTCTGACACCTACTAATTCAATTTTACTGAAGGAAAGAGGAATCATGTAAAAGAATACTCTTTGTTATCACAAAGTGACAAAGAGTAATATGTTGATGGAAGCACACCTGAGAAATTTTGGTGTCAAGTATCAAATGGCAACACCAGCAACAGAGCTGGAACTTAACATAAGAATTTGGATATTATAATAGGCCAACAGAAATGTAAATAGCTTACACTGATTGTTCACATATGTTTTCAAAGCATGTTGGAAAGCTTTTCCTGCAGAAAGGAATAGATTTGCTTATTTTTACAAGCGTGTACTTGTTTTAGCAAGCAATGTTAGAAATGAACTTTTGAAGCAAAACAGTGCTAAATCATTTAGAACATACTAATAAACCAATATTGCCCAATTATATAAACAAAAGAAAAAAAAAAGGATAAAAAAAGGATACATTTGAGAGGCAAATTGTGGTCATTTTTAGTGAGATAGGATGACGGAATAAAACATCTACTAGTACTGGAAATAAAGACAACAAAAAGAAGCCCCTGAAAAAGAAGTTAAATATTCATTTTATTCACTTGTAATGGCTATACCTTTAAATTATTGTAACTCATGATCTCAGCTGTATCTTACAGGAAATACTATAGCAGGAACCACCCTGATCAATAAAGGACAAGCCTCACAAGAAGCCAGGCAAGTGCTGCAGTGACCCAACGTGAGCTGATTTCAGCACCTAATAACTCATCCCACTTTCCTCTCCAGAGTGACCACTAGAGCAGACAAAATAGAACCCAACTCACAGAATAAGTGGATTTAATGGATATTTTACGGACATTTTACACAGGTGGTTTTAGACTCAAGGAATCTGTGTATGTATCAAAGCACAAGAAGGAAGTGGTGGTTAATGAGAATGTCTTGGATAGTGTGGGACCTGAGCACAACATAAATGGTATGGATCAAGGGGTGGAGAATGTACTGACTATGTCTGGGACGGAGTTAATTTTTTTCATAGAAGCCTGTTTTGTACTGTGTTATGGATTAGTGACTAGAACACACTAATGGCTGATAACATATGAATATTTTAGCTATTGTAGAACAGTGTTTGACAGCATCAGAGCCTAAAAGGTTTCTCACACTGTTCCCCCAGCAAGTAGAGTGGTGGTATGCAAGATGCTGGGAAGGAACATGGGCTGGACAGCTGACCCCAAGTGACCAAAAGGATATTCCATAACATGTGACCTCATGTTCAGCATTAAAAGCTTGAAGAAAGAAGGAGGAAGGGGGGACATTTGGGGTTCTGGTGTTTGTCTTCCCAAGTAACTGCCACATGGTCTGAGGCCCCAAGTTCCAGGAAGCAGCTAAAAATTTTCATATTGATATGAAGCAGCAAATGAATGCCTTATTTTGCTGTGCTTGCATGTGCAGCTTTTCTTCTGTTATTAAACCATCTTTATTTTGGCCCATGAGTTTGTTTCCCTTCTGCCTTTCTGCTTCTCTCCCCTATCCTGCTTTGGGGGGGAAGGGTGAGCAAGCAACTAGATGGGAGCTTAGCTGCTAGCCAGTGTCAATCCACCACATCACTGCATGTACATTTTTTAACTCAATTTTGCATTGTGGAGAATGGTTTTCATAAACTCACCATAAAACCAGAAGTCGTGCTAGTTTGATGTAGTAATTATTTCCAGGAAATCTGCTCAGTGTTGTGGTTTTATCTGGTTGGTTTTGTTGTTGTTGTTGTTTATGTTTAAATATGTGAAGTCTCTTCCAGATGTGTTACCTACTTTGGAAGAAAATGTTCTTCCATAACATTAACTTTATTGTTTTAATTATCATTATTTTTTTCTCACTTTCTGGAGCTGTTAAACTGATGCTGGGAGCAATTTTCCAATCTCTTTACAGGTGACCTAGGGTTATGATAGAAAATATACTCAATTAGCACCTTTTATATGAACTGTACAAGGAGACACATTAATTTTAATGCTGACACCATAAACGTGCTACTGAAACCTGCAGCCTAAGTGAAGTCAAGTGTCATATGTGAGTATTGATACTGTTTCTGAAAGAGCTTTTTGAATGCAAAATCATTAGACAAGATAAACAATAGCACCATTATTAAAGGCATAAGAGAAAATGGAAGGAAACAGGTGGAGGTATTTTCAAGTTTACAGGGAAAAATAAAGAAATGCATGTGACATTAATGTTAGATATTAACATTAGATCTCTGTGGTTACTATGCATACAGTGTACATTTACCTACTGCAGGTTTTGCCATTCTACTAATTGTTATATGGCATTCTATATTGAAGAGAATGGGGAGGTGAAAACTTGAGTGATTTTGGAATCACTTGAGTGATTTTGGAATAACTTTGAGAGAACTAAAACTATCACATTGGTATTTCTGAGGCCATTCCTATATTGAATTGTTCTTTAAGCAGATTTGGAAACAAAAATCTTTATTAGAAGAAACATATATTGAAAATATATGTCATATAAATTCATCCAATCTAGGCAGCATACTTTCTCTAGAAAAAATTCTTCTACCCTCCAGAAATACACAGCTGTGTAAATAGACTGATGACCTATGCATCTATTTCTTTTGTCTTTATGATGAATTCCTACATCTAGCATCTCTCTGTAGAATAGTAAAATTAAAAAGGAAAACAAATCTATTAAAACATCTGAATTTATGTAAAATGCAGTGATTTGTTCGTTTGTTTTAATTCAGAAAATAGCTTATTGATGTTGGTCTAGGTTTATCTCTTATGAGTAGGAAGAAACAAATGCAGCAAAGTCAAACCTAAAGATTGAATTACCTTGCTAAACAGCATCTTCCTCTCTACTTATATATCTGTAACAGCGTCCGTCCTTTCAATACAATATACTCATACTGTGTAAATTTGTAAATTACAAAAAAAAAATGGAAATGTACAGCATTAGTGTTCCTGTTCATAAGATATCCATGAATGTGTTTGTATAGTCATTGCTGTTACTAGAGACTGAAATAGAGGGAAATCATCACACATCAAGGAAAAGGTATTCCCAATTTAATTAACTATTCTTACTTTTCTATTTGTGTACACTTTTCTCTCTAGGTGAAGGTTTTGACATGGAAACAGCAGTCTAACTCAGTATTTGTTAAACAGCAAAAAAGATAGGAATAGAACAAGTGTATATCAATACTTCCCCAGAACATTGTCTTGGCCTCTAACAATTTGTGGTTCAATGGCAGTGTATTTGTATTTAATCCCAAATGGGTTATTCTCAAGAAATTTGTCCAGCAATTTCTCAGCCAAGTAAAAGCTTTAATTTGCACAGCCCCTTGAAGTTGGAAGTTATAAAACACTGCAGAAATAGCTGTGTTTTTGTGTTGACTTTCCTGTTCGTTGGTTTTATTTGCGTCATCTGAGCTTCATCATAAGAAAAAAATTCTCCACAAGAATTTAAGATCATCCAAGATTTAACAGACATCTCTTATACCATTCTTCTTAATTATAATTTCTTTCAAGATGGAAGAGCCCTCAGCTATTTGTTACCTTGTTACATTTGTTACGTTGTTACATTCAAGCCCTTAGCTGTTTGTTACACTGAAGTCAGCCCGCACCTTTGATCTTGTTTTGACTCAGTCTTTTCACACTTTTTTTTGGAAACTCACACTCTTTTGAGATTGAGAACACTAGAATGCACACAGTCCTACAAATAAGTGGAAAATTGACCCATGTGATCATTCTAATTGTATTCTCCCTTTTCATTTCTATTCATTTTTAACTTGACTGCTGCTGGACACTAAGATAGTGTTTTCATATGACAATTTATTACAATGACAAGATGTAATAACTCAGTGATTATAATCTAATGAGTATCCAGCTCTGGAAATGCAAAGTATTATAATTATTACACTGTATACATCATTTTACATTTACCTACATGAATTTTCATCTACAGTTTTATTCTATTGATGTGTCAGCATAATGAAATCCTTCTACCATTCTTCTCTGGATGTTATGTTTATAAATTCTGTCTTGGCACTACTAGTTTCTAACCTTCTCTGTGATTTTTTTTTTTTTTTTTTTTTTTTGTGTGTGTGCTTTTTACTTACTATTTTTCCCCTTTTTGTCCTTCATTTGTTTCCTATGGCACCCTCCTTTTGCTAGATGTTAGTTGGAAATCACTGCAGCAGCTGTCTCCCCCAGACAGACTTCCCCACTCACTCACACCCTTCTGGCACATGACTTCAAAGAGCATGCTTCCATGGATTTGCAAAGCTGAATTTTACTTTTCCCGATTCATACTTGTCCAGGTGATTGTCGTTTCAACTCTTTGTAGCAACTGCCACTAATTACCTGGTATTGGCATCTGACTTGGTAGTTCATAATTCTCTAGATATTTTCTTGAAGAGCTAAAACAGCTTTTATTTATTTATTTACTTATTTGTCTGTTTTATAGGGAAATAATGCTGGCATTTTCCTCTTTAAGTCTAGTACATCAGTCCAGAGGGCATCTGAGTTAGTTGCTGATATAATTACTATGATATCAATAATATAGTATGTTATATATGTTATATAATATAAAACTATGTAATGCAGTATATAACTATGATTGCTTTAATATGCATCACCTCTAATAACATGATCTACTGTAATTTTTGTAGTAAGTTTGTACCCTGTTTGTAGTATGTTTCTGTTCCACTCACTGTCAGTTCTAGATGGGGGGCTAGAACTCTATCTTCTAAGCACCTCTTGCAATATCTTTCCCTCTTGGACCAAAGAAAACTCATCTGACCCATTAAGTCAGAATAAGTGCATTGCAGCCTGAATATTATATGAGTAAATCCTTTTAATTTGGACCACATTCAAGTAAAATTCTTTAATGTATGTGACTTTTAATAGGTAGGTAACCCCAAGTGAACTGAGATGTCTCCTTGAAGTATCTTATATATTTATTTGGCTGGACAAGGAGAATGGTGCTTTCTTCCCTACTGTAAAGACATAGTAATATTTCCCATATCACTAGACTTTTATGTCACAGTAAATGAGTGAATGTTTAATGCTCTCACATTCCATAGTAATATCCTCTCACCTTTTGGCTGCAAATAAACTGACTTGGAAAATATCATTTACTAATTAATTAAAATTATACTTCCCTCCAGAAATTTGTAAAATAAATCTTCCTTGATGTCTTTGTATGGCAAGAAATGCCAATACCTTGCCTATAACATTTTACTTCATTAAAGGAAAAAATCATAAAGTACATGGTTAGATTGAGTAATCTGGAGGTAAACGTGTCCAGTAGCACTGTCCTAAATCTTTTTGGAAGGAAGCAAGCAACAGAGACACAATTTTATTTATTTATTTATTGTACTAGTCCAGTGAAATCACAGTGTGCTTATGGGATGTAAAAAACTCAGCAAGTCAGGAAATTATAGTGTTTGCTACTGCTGAAATACTGAGAAAACAATCTGTGATTTTTGTGAAGTATTTTATTTATTATCCAGAACTGTTTGTCTTATAGGATTCACACTGTATTTTGATAGTTGAGTTTTCCAGGAAAGCCGTTAGTAGTCTCACAATCTTGTGTATGATGGAGGTAGCAAATACTGGTGAAATCAAATGTCAGATGTTAGTCCCAAGCATTTTTTTCTTTTTTTTTTCTTTTCTTTTTTTTTAATTGTACTGAATCAGAGGTAATCAAAAGCTCAAATCTATACCAGTGACAGATAAACAGAAAGTGAAATTAAGAATAAAAAATAAATTTTAAATGTGATTTAAATTTCTTCAGATCCTATAGTTTACAATAGAGCTTCTTTGGATGCTCAGTATTTTAGATGCTGAAGCCCTTTTTTAATGCTGGAGCTTTGAAATTTAGATTTGAAATCCAATTCTTAAAAACGAAAAATTTCCTCCTAAGGATCAGGCTTTTTGCTCTCAATCAATTATAAAGGACTGGACTTTTTACAAAGTGCAGATTCTTTACAGAAAACAGCAATGAAAGCTATAGCCCTTTTCTTGCAGAAAAATAATAATTCACATCGATAATAAAAACGGATGTGGCCATGAGTTATATTATTTGAGGTATACTCAGCAGAGATAGGATATGATTAATTATTGTGTATTAAGCATTGATTTACCTAATTTTGAACACTGCAGAAAGTTTTGATTGACCATCTTCAAGAACGAGTAACCTTTACTGAAATAAGAAAATTATTATAGGGTGATCAAGAGAAGGAAGAGTATACATAATAAAAGAAAAGAAGAAAAGTAGGTGGGCATGCTTTAATTAGTTCAGTATGATGCAGAAGGATTTGGTTATTGAGTAAAAGTGCCATGGGACATGGTAAGAATGTGATACAAATCTCAGGAAGGAAGAGCAAAGTCATGTTGGCATAAGAACAAGTGAATAGAAACTGTTCATAAATTAGTTCTATTCGGACATTAGAAGGAATTCCCTAGAAAATAAAGCAGGATGTTTCTGCAGGTTTAATCAAATCAGAAGAGCATGGAGAAAAGTAACAATTTAAAATTATTTTCAGAATGGAGCCCATAACACTTGTATAATAAGCCATCATATAACATGATATACACATAGACCTGGAGACCTCTCCAGTCCTGTATCTGCTTAGTTTTGCATAGTTGTTCTGCCTTGTAGTGTTTGTTATAAAAAAAAATCAGAAAAAAAAAATATATATATATACAGGGAGGGGGTGGGGGGAATACTTACCTATAAAGACTCATATGGCAAATATATAGCTATTATTATTTTACTAAAATAATATTTGTTTAGAATAGTGAAATAGTTAATTTCTCTGTAGAAGATAGCCCAAATTTAGAAAAATGTGGAAGTACAGGCATTATTTGAAAACTTACAAATAAGTTTTACATATTACAGTGCTACTTCTTGTCAGTAAAGAGGTGTGCATTAGCAATCTATACTGTGTGACTAGGATAGTACAGAAATAAAATGAACGAATAGTAGCTTACTGCAATAGAGGGCAAAGCGAAAACTCTTTATGTCTTTTTATCTGTACATTTCCATTTTTAAAATATATCTGGGTTTCTGATTACAATTTGATTTTTGTGTGCTTCTAGTGATCTGGATTTTTTCCCTTTTTAATTGTACCTTCTTGGAAAGACTGTTTTCTTGAATGAATAAAGTGAATTCTGCTGCTTTTAATTGTGGGTAAATAAATACCTTTTGTGTGTGTGTGTGTGTTCAGACAAAAATAAAATAAAATAAAATAAAATAAAATAAATCCGGAAGCATTTTGGGGGGAGTTATTTGGTTTTACCTGTAATTATGTGGTGGAAAGAATTCAGGTGTAAACAGTACAGAACTGTACAGGTTCCCAGGCTTAGAAGAGTTTCCATCTCCTCAGGCACTCTTGAAATGAGTCACTAGTTGAAAAACGTTCATAGAATCAAAGGCTTTCAAAGACCATGAAGTCCAACCGCCAACCCGACCTAGCAAGCCCCATTACTAGACCACGTCAGAGAATCACAGAATCACAGAATTTCTAGGTTGGAAGAGACCTCAAGATCATCAAGTCTAACCTCAAGTCCTTTAGTGCCAAGTCCACACATCTCCTATATACCTCCAGGGATGGGAAGTCTACCCCATCCCTGGGCAGTCTGTTCCAATTCTTGACCATCCTCTCCATGAAGAAATTCTTTCTAATATCCAATCTAAATATCCCATAGTGTAACTTGAGATCATTTCCTTGCATCCAATCATTTGTCACCTGAGAACAGAGACTAACTTCCACCTCACTGCAACTGTTTAGGAAATTGAAGAGAGAGATGAGGTCTCCCCTCAGCCTCCTTTTCTCCAGACCAACAGCTCCAATTTACTCAGTTGCTCCTCATAAATCTTGTTTTCTATTCCATTCACCAGCTTTGTTCACTCTTCTCTACATAGGCTTGAGCAATTCAATATTTATTGAATCACTTTTTAATTTTGCTGTTACAGAAAACTTGCCTCTATTTTTAAGCAGTTTTCTTCATAGAATCAACAAATCATTGTATCTAAATATTGGCAGTATGGTCTTAGTTCATGAAGAAATGACCCTGTTTTTAACCACTGTAAGAAAAGAATCAAATGTTTCACGTAAAAAGATTTGAATGTATTCTGTATTAAAACTTTCATGACTGATACCATTTTGTTATCAACAACAAATCAGCAGAAGCTAAGAAAATAGCAAAGATGAGCACTTATCTGAAGTTTTATGATTCTAAACTGAAATGATGTCCATGGAGGAAAAGGTTCCTAAAACCTTTCTGAAAAGAGAACTTGGAGTCTTTAGTCATCTTACAGCTTATAAAATATACTTTTTGAATCCAAATATAGACAAATTCCAATCCACAGAAAATTTGGCATGAACTTGTGTCTACTTAGAAAAACCTATTTGGAGTCAAGAGTTATTAAGAAAAAAGATCTTTTTAAGTACTGCTGTTACTAAATTGTGGTGGGTTGACCTTGGCCAGCTTCTTGACACCCATCCAGCTGCCCTCTCACTCTCTCTCCTCAATAGGATAAGGGAGAAAATAAGATGAAAAACCTCCTGGGTCAAAAGAAATGCAGGCAGATTACTCACTAACTGCTGTCACAGGCAAAACAGACTTATCTTGGGAAAAAATAACCTAATGTATTGCCCATTAAAAATAGAATTGGATTATGAGAAACAAACAAAAACTAACAATGTCTCTCCCCCATACTTTTCCCCATACTTTTCCCCATACTTTGAACTTCACACCTTCATCTCCGCTAACTCCTAGCCCTCAAGTGGCACACAGAGAATAGGAAATGGGGAGCTGTGATCAATCCATAACAGTTCATCTCTGCTGAGCTTTCCTCCTCACATTTTTCCACAGCTCCAGTATGAGTCTTCTGCATGGTTTATAGTCCTTCAGGACAAGACTGCTTAAGCACAAGTGCTTCATGGACCACAGTTCCTGCAAGAAATCCTGTTCTTGCATGGATTTATCCTCACAGTTCCTGTCATGAAGCTGCTTCAGCATGGGTTCTCCCCATGCTTCAGTTTCCTTCAGGGTATATCTACCTGCTATGACATGGCATCCCCCATGGGCTGCAGTGTGGGTATCAGCTCCACTGTGGTCCTGTGTTTCATAGTGGTCCTCTCCATGAGCTGCAGGTAGGGACCTGCTCCACCATGATCTCTCCATGGGCAGAAAGGGAATTTCTCCTGTGGCACTTGGAGATTCCTGCCTTGTTTTTTCACTTCGGGGTCTGCAGGCTTGTAATTCTCACATTTGTTCTCATTCCTCCCCCTCAACAGCTGCACAAAACTGTTTCTTAAAGATGTCTTCCCTCAGGGTGACTACGGGGCCCAGCCATGCCCTGTGGTGGGGCTGTTGTAGCAAGTTGGAACCAGCTGTGTCTGGCATTGGGCAGCCCTGGTCTCGCCTCACAAAATCCACTTCTGCAACCCTGCTACCAGCACTTCAACAGCTGCACCCAATAGATGAATAGATCTCTTTTTTGTTTGTTTGTTTGTTTGCTAAATAATTTTGTATATTTTCTCTTAAAACATAAGGTATGTTTCTTACTGATGAATTTATATCAAAGTGTAGATAATGGTAAAATACTCTGTGGTGCAGGTGCTACTCCTTAGAGCATGGATGAAGGGGTCTGTTATATAAGGACCCATTACTGGTGCTCAGAAAATCATAGAATTATTAAGACTGGAAAAGACCTTTAAGATCACCTGGTTCAACCATTCCCCACCATCAATATTACATACCAAATATCTGAGTTTGATTTGAACAATGCAGAATTTTTGCTGAGAAAGTAACACTGGGATGTAAATTGAAGACAGCATTAGATATAAGTTCTGTCAGACTGAATATAATTAGTACCTGTCTGGGGACACGCGTCTTTGGATGAGATTTATCATCAAGTAAGACACCAATGATGGCTTTGTGGATGAATTTGCTAATGCATCTGTACATTTGAAAAGAATTCAATGTTCATGTTAAAAGTAAATTTGATCTTCAAGGGAGATTTGTTTTGAGCAAAGTGAAATGGAAAGAAATTGAAACAAAGATGAGACAAGTTCGATATGAATTTGTTTTGATTTTTAAAAGTTAATCAGTTCTAGTTTGAGCAAGCAGGAGATTTGGGCATTCTTTATGCTGTAAATGAAAATTGTTTATCATGTTTCTGTAGACCCTGCAGTACTACACAGAAGAAGTAATGATCAAAGGACTGTTGCCACTAGGAAGCTTCTCCTAAAGATGTAATGCAGCTTGTAGGTTCAGTACTGCCACCTTTACTTTTATGAGATCACAGTGTGACTAGTTTTTCAACAAAGTATTGGAAACTTCTATCAGTAGCTCTCCTCAATAGCCAACAATATCACTGAGCCACAGCAAACGCTTACTTACATGTTAACAAGCTCTTCTTCCAAAACTAAGCAGCTAGTGTCAAAATATGTAATTTGGGTTTTCTGATTCCTCACTTTACCCACAACCATTGAATCTAAATGTTGCCTTTACATAAGGAGGAAAAAAAAAAAAAAAAAAAAAAAAAAAAAAAGCCGCTGTTTCTCAAGTCAGATTCTTTTGTTCAAACAATGCAAAGCAAACCTTACTCCTAGGAAATCAGTTTGTAGTTACAGGTCATCAATTCTACAGCATTACTGTATTCAGAATAGCAAAAATTATTCCACAGCATTCTAATAATTCATGGAATATGAAAGTAAAAAGGCTTATTATCTCCCACTGAAGAATAGTCTGTTCTCAATAAATGGTCGAATACTAATGCTGGGAAAAATCTGTTTAACAATTCAAATACTTCTACTCACTTGTTGAGAGAGTAATACACTTCATGTTTTGTATTTCTACTGTTTCCTGGCTACTGTCTAAAGGATTTTCATGCCGGGAATACAGCAAAAAAAAAAAAGCAGAATGTTTCATAAACACAATATTTGGAGCAGGATATTTAACCTTTCAATAACTATTTGTGCTAAGACTAATTTTTATATAGCTCAAATGTTTCACCTTGTCTTAAACATTAGTTTAAGAAATTCAATATTTTAAAATGAAAGATGATGTTTATGTGATATGATTAATGCATTGTGTAAGCTATCCAGATGGTCTGCATTGACATAGCTGCACTGAAGTCAAAGTAGTACACTAGTTTTAAAATATACCAGCCACTGGAGTGGAGGTTTATAATAGAAAGAAATATTGTTTCACATACCTTTTGTCTACAGATTAGTCCTTTTCTGAAAGGAGGAGATCAACCCATCTAGACCATTTGATTCTTCTATACATCTGGATTGCATCCAGATTTAATTCTGTAAATCACTACTTTAGCACCCCCACTCCTGCAGTGTACAATGACAATGTAAAAGTTAAAAAAAAATCCAGGAGGAAATGGTTAGCAACTGCTACTCCACTCAGATGTATGCAAGATTATTGGGCCAGATGGGATCCACCTCCAGATACCGAGCGAGCCGGTAGAATTGCTTGCCAAGACGCTTTCCATCATTTATCAGCAGTCCTGGGGAGGTTCTAGTTGACTGGAGGGGAGCAATCAGGGGAGGTCCTAGTTGACTGGAGGCTAGCAAATGTGATGCCCATCTACAAGTAGGGCTGGAAGGAGGATCTGGAAAACTACAGGCCTGTCAGTCTCACCTTGTTGCTGGTGAAGCTTATGTAGCAGATTATCTCGAGTGCCACCACGCAGCACTTAAAGGACAACTAAGCAGTCAGGCCCATTCAGCATAGGTTTATCAAAGGCAGGTCTTTCTTGATGAACCTGATCTCCTTCTACAACAAGGTGGCATGCTCAGTGGATGAGGGAAAGTCTGTGGATGTAGTCTACCTAGACTTCAGTACGGCTTTTGATACTCTTTCCCACAGCATTCTCTTGGAGAAACTGGCTGCTCACGGCTTGGATGGGTATATGCTGCATTGGATTAAAAACTGCCTGGGTGGCCAGGCCCAAAGAGTTGTGGTGAATGGAGTTAAATCCATCTGGAGGCCAGTCACTAGTGGTGTTCCCCAGGGCTCAGTACTGTGGCCAGCTCTCTTCTATATCTTTTTCAATGATCTGGACAAGGGGATTGAGAGCACCCTCAGTGTAGGGTAGGAAGGCTCTGCAGAGCGATCTGGAGAGGCTGGACCGATGGGCTGAGGCCAACTGTATGAAGTTCAACAAGGCTAACAACTGCATCCTGCACTTGGGGCACAACAAACCCATTCAAAGCTACAGGATGGGGGAAGAGTGGCTGCAAAGCTGCAAGGTGGAAAGGGACATGGAGGTATTGGTCAATAGCCAGCCGAATGTGAGCCAGCAATGTGCTCAAGTGGCCAAGAAGGCCAGCAACATCCTAGCTTCTCTAAGACTTAGTGTGGCTAGCAGGACTAGGGAAGTGATTGTCTCTCTGTATTTGGCTCTGGTGAGGCTGCAGCTTGAATACTGCATTCAGTTTTGGGCCCCTCACTACAAGAAGGATATCAAGATGCTGGAGTGTGTCCAAAGAAGGGCAATGAAGCTAGTGAAGGGTCTAGAGAAGAAGTCTTATGAGGAGCAGCTGAGGGAGCTGGGGTTGTTCAGCTTGCAGAAAAGAAGGGTCAGGAGAGATCTTGTACTTTACAACTATCGTAAGGAGGCTGTAGTGAGGTGGGGATTGGGCTCTTCTCCCAAGCACCAAGTGATAAGATGAGGAGAAATGGCCTCAACTTGCACCAGGGGAAGTTTAGGTTGGATGTTAGGAGAAATTTCATTACTGAAAGACTTGTGTGGATTGGAATAGGCTGTCCAGGAAAGTAGTTGAGTCACCATCCCTGGAGGTTTTCAATAAAATATGTAGATGTAGAACTTAGTAGCATGGTTTAGTGGTGGATTTGTCAGTACTAGGTTAAAAGTTGGAATAGATGATCTTAGAGGTCTTTTCCAACCTGAATGATTTTATAATTCTATGAAAACGGGTTTTGAAGTAAGTCCTTATGGAATGTAACATGAAGAAGTATTAATGAAAATTAAAAAATGTTCAGTTTAGCTCCATGCAACCACCATTATATAAACACTCCTTGGCCAGTGGTTATTATCTTTGTTTTGAGTGCATGACCACAACTAAATCACCGTTAATTAGAGGTTTGAGGTAATGTTATGATATAGGCATACTCCCAAGATTTGACTGCCTCTTTTACACACAGCTGTCTTAAGCTGTCAGGGCCCTGAGGGCTCGAACAAGTCTTAATTACCCTGACCAGCCTCATTCAGTGCCTTTGCCCAGGCTGCATTTCAGCTCACAGAATCACAGAATCACAGAATATCCTGAGCTGGAAGGGACCCATAAGGATCATCAAGTCCACTCCTGGCACTGCACAGGTCTACCCAAAAGTTTAGGCCATGTGACTAAGTGCACAGTCCAATTGCTTCTTAAATTCAGACAGGTTCAGTGAACTGACTACTTCACTGGGGAGCCTGTTCCAGTGCACAGCCACCCTCTCGGTGAAGAACTTCTTCCTGACATACAGCCTAAACTTCACCTGCCTCAACTTAACCCCATTCCCGTGGTCCTATCACTGATGTTTATGGAGAATAGGCCACCTGCCTCTCCACTCCCCCTTGCAAAGAAGTTGTAGACCATGATGAGGTCCCCCCTCAGCCTCCTCTTCTCCAGGTTGAACAGGCCCAGTGACCTCAGCTGCTCCTCATAAGTCTTCCCCTCTAGGCCCTTCACCATCTTCGTTACCCTCCTCTGGACACTCTCCAACAGTTTAATGTCCTTTTTGTACTGTGATGCCCAGAACTGCACACAATACTCAAGGTGAGGCCGCACCAGCGCAGAGTAGAGTGGGAGATTTATTGGATTTATATGAAAAATCTGGTCAGAGAAAGAAAGGTGAAACTGGAGAAGCTGGAAAATACTCAGAGGTAACTTAAAATGTAAAACTAAGAAAATGTAAAACTAAGAATGAAATCTTCTAGGCCAAGCAGACCTAGTTTAGAAAAGTATTCTAATCAAAAAGTATTACTGAACAATGCAGAGTGTAGCAATTCTTAGACCAAAATGTAAAATAAAAAATATGTTTAATTCATTGAAGAAATATTTGAATCTGCATAATCATCACTGCCTCTTTTTTCATGAGGAATATAGGTTTCACAGTATACTTTCTCTTAAAATAATCTCTCTCTATTAAAATAGTCAGCTTCTCTCTTCAATAAGTTTTCTGTATTGGTTTGTCTTTCTCTCAAATATAGCTCATCTCTTCTTAAAGCAGCTCATTTTTGGATGGAACAATGGCACTTCTAATGCTTTACAGCTGTTAGGATCTCAGCAGAACCTTTTGTAATAGTTGAGTGGATCATAGAATCATAGACTGGTTTGGGTTCGAAGGAACTATTAAGGATCATCTAGTTCCAACCATCCTGTCATGGGCAGGGACACTTTCCACTAGACTGAGTTGCTCAAAGCCCCATTCAACCTGGCCTAGAACACTTCCAGTGATGGGGCATCCACAGCTTCTCTGGGCAACCTGTTCCAATGCCTCACCATCCTCTGAATTTCTTCCTTCCTAAATCTAATCTCTTTTCGTTTAAAGCCATTACCCTTTGTCCTATCACTACACCCCCTGACAAAGAGTCCCTCTCCAACATTCCTGTAAGCCCCCTTTAGGTACTGGAAGGCTGCTATAAGGCCTTCCTGGAGAACTTCTTTTCTCTGGGCTGAATAACCCCAGATTTCTCAACCTGCCCTCAAAGGAGAGATGCTCCAAATGTGTGTGATGAGTGGTGTGTTTACATGTAATGCAACAGAATTTAAGAAAACATTAGCACACAAAATATGAAGATCCAAGTAGACTATCCACTATCAAAATAACAAAAGTAAGAGAAGAATATTTACTTGTTATATTTTGGAGAATGTGTCCATTATCTTTGTAAACAACCTAGCCTAGGAGTTTTTTGCACTGAGCCAGATGCATGTCAAATGACAGCCGGGGCTGGTCATGGATGGAAACTGTGCATGCAAGTTGCATGCCCAGCTTTGGTGGGGTGGTGAGCCAGTGTTGACATAAGAACATGACATTCCCGTGCTGTATGCCATAAGGAAACTGGACTCTAGAATATTTTACTAAGTGTTACAAAGTTTGGTTGGAGATGGACCCCTCTGATCCCGGGTAAGATCTGCCCTGCTATGGTTCAATTCCATAATAACAGTAACAACAACAACATAATAATAATAATAATAAAATAAATGCTTTTAAAATGTCTACAAAATTGTACATTTTATATTATTACCTCCTGTCTTCACCATCTCACTATGATATGTAGCATAACTAAAGTAAGTATAAATCTGTTACTGGTTAATACAGGAGTTGCTGAGGCACAATATACTCAGTCATGGCTTATAATATTCTGTTAGGATTTAGTATATTATCAATATTTTTATGTTTGCTGGGTGTGGTGCCCAGGCAGTGACAGGTGCTGTGGGGGCTGCTATGTGAGACCAGGCCAGGGCTGCCCCATGCTGGTGCTGGATACAGCGAGTTCCATCCGGCTCCAACAGCCCCAGCACAGGGAAGGGCTGAACCCACAGTACTCCCTGGGGGTGCCTTGGCAAAACTGTTTTTAGGAAAGGGCAAAAATTTCTGTGGGGGAGGGAGAAACAGCAGAAGAGGTACACCAAGGTCAGAGAATGGAGGAGAAGGTGGAGGTGATCCCTGGCAGAGCAGATATATATCCCTGAAAGGACTGTGGGTCATGGAGGACCTCTTGGCAGAGCAAAGGAAAAGAGTGAGAAGGAGCGACAGAGGTAAAACAGTACGTTTTGACCACAGTTCCGCTGTAAGCCCAACACCTCACTGAAGGGACTGATGGGACCTGCAGCAATTAACAAGGGAAGAGGAAAAGGTTAGGGAGGAAAGGAGTGGTGTTGAGCCTGGGGAAGAAAGAGGGTTGTGTTTTCCCCAGGAGTGTAAATGTTTTTTGTTTGTTTGTTTGTTTCTGTTTCCCAGCACCTCATAGCTATAATAATATAGCTATAATAATTGGCAATAAATTAATTTCCCCAAGTTGAGCCTGTTCTGCCCATGAGAGTAATCACTAAGTGTTCTTTCTGTCTTTATCTTGACCCATGATTTTTCTCACTCTAATTCTTCCCCCCAGGGTGTGTTTTTGCACGTGTGCATGGAGGTGTGCTTGGGTGCACGCGCACGTGTGTGTGTGTGTTCAAGGGGCTAGGTGGTTGTTTGGCTGCCAGACAGGGCCAACCCACTATCATATGCAATGAAATTGTTAACACTCTCGGAAAGCTCATGAAAAAGGGTTCCCTTCCCCTTCCCTCCCCTCGCCTCCCCTCCCCTCCCCTCAAATCCCCTCCCCTCCCTTCCCCTCCCTTCCTCTCTCCTCCCCTCCCATCCCCTCCCTTCCCCTCCCCTCCACTCCCTTCCCCTCCCCTCCACTCCCCTCACTCCCCCTCCCCCTCCTTCTTTCCTTCCCCCTCCTCCTCTCCTTCCCCCTCCCCCTCTCTCTCTCCCTCCCTTCCCCCTTTCTTTATTATATTTCTCAATTGAACGTAAGTACTATTATACTAGAAAATGAAAATGTTCTCTGCATTTCTTAGAAAATGTTTTCTGCTCCTATAGTTATGTTGTTCATATTTTTGATAAGGTGTTGTCTATCTAGGTTCACAGGAACATCTGGAGGAAACAGTAAATGATCTCCTATGGAGGAAATATTCATTGCCAATGGATACCTTTCCTTTGGTTGTGTCTGTATCTCAATTAGCACATTATGTGGGAAATGATTTAAGATACACTTTTGTGCTGTAAGTAATTATAAATGATTAAAGTAGATGAGAACACAATTTATAAGGGTCACAGTGCTGGCAGAAACAATTGCCAACTTCTTGTGAGGTATTATTTTTTCAAACTCTCTCATTAAGGTTATTCTGCCTTATAATGCTTCTCTCCCATAGTGGTGAATCTATGAATCCAAATTCTCAGTGCCTGCATATACCTTCAATAATTGACAGTTCGTACTAAGCATCAGACTGGATTTTGTTTTTTTTAAGGATTTTATAAGATTATCTAACCTTTCTTTAAACTGAACTAGTAATAGTGATTGGGAGAATATTTTATCAAATGACAATGAAATACATGGATCTGGATTGCTTCAACAGCTTTGGAATTCCAGGACATAAGGGACATTTGTTGTGTTCTTGAGCATTTGTATTGCACACAATTGACAGTTACTGCATTGTCATAGGAGCCATAAGGACTCTGGGGTTATTTCCCTTTTGTAGAGTAGTTTTACAATTTTCAAATTCTTTTTAAACTTGGGTTTAAGAATTTATTGGAGTTACTGCAGAGGTTAAGGCCAGAAGTGATCTTCAAATGGAAGCACAGTTAATACACAAGTTTAAGACTATTTCAACAGGGTCTTTGCTTCCTACCCATCTTTATATTTACTTGTCCCTTCATAAAAAGAAGTGATAATTATATAGTCATTCGAAGTAGAGTGATCCATGAAATGACTACATTAACTGCTTCCAGTTGTATCTATAGTGCCCACTAAGATTTTTTCTTACTATATCTTCATGCTATTAAAAATAAGAAACAAATGTTTTCTTTAATCAATGACTGTAAGGAAAAAAAAATAAAATAAAAAAAGATGATCTCTTCCTGTTTAGAGAGATTAGGGGAAAGAATAAAATAAACCTTCCATTGTTTATCACACTGCCCTTCAGCTTCAAAGTAGTAATCAGAGATGTAGAATATCTCATTAAAATAGAAATGTCAAGCCTGAGATGAGATCTGAAGGACAGCAAAAGGTAAAGATCCCTCCTAAATACCATGGCACTGCTAGTTCATTAAGTTGGGACTAGAATTGTTAACTAAGTTGTCAACTGGTACTGAAAAGAAATTACATTGAAACACCACTTTGATTTACTCAGTGGGTGCAAAGATTTAAATATCATCCTTTTGTACTTGTAATGAGGATTAGATATTGAATAAAATGTCTCAAAATGTCAGTCAGTAGAGCATATCCTATTGAGATTTTTTTTCTGAAGGCAGAATCTTTTATATATATATATATATATATAATACAGAAAAGACAGGTTTAGATGGTCTTTAAGGAGATACAAGAAAATGTGGTGAAATAATCATTGAGGAGTCATCAACCTATCTCAGGCTAAGGGAAGATCCAAAATACAGTATTCTAATCTGAGAATTAGGAGCACGTTCTCTGTCACTGTATTTCTCAGCAATCTGCATTCTGTTTCTGTGTTTTAGTTTTTCTCATATATTTACATATTTATATATATAACAGTAACAATAGCAGAACTGATAAGGTAAGTTATATTTTTGTGCTGTTATGTTTGTGATTCCAAGAGATACTTTTTTCATAATTAATTGCAATGAGAAATTAACATTTTAAATAAAATAAAAATGTAGGAAGAAAACATATTTGAGCAAATTGAAATGTGTTTTAGTGTATTCTAACTATTTTGGTTTTATTTAATCATTTTGTGAAAATGATTAGTAATGGTCTGTTGATCCATTAAGCATCAAAGTTAAAAGTAATAGCCTAATTTTTTGAAACTATTCTCCCCTTCAGATTAAATTCCATCAAACTCATAACAATTTTAACAACAACAAAAAGTTGAAGCAATATTTTCCACTGTTTTAACAAACCAGTCTCAGGCCCACTGATAACGCTTCCCCCTTTAATAATACTGAAAATACAAGACCAGACAGAGAAGTGTTCAGATATTATGCTAGCAGAGTCATATAAACAATTAAGCCTGGTGGACAATTAAAGGAAAAAGGATATGAAATGAGGGGGGAAAATAGAGTGGGAAGGATCAAAAAAGCAAAGAAAAAATGCATCTGGAAAAAGAAGCAAATTACAGAAAAAAAGAGTCAACAGATAGTAAATGGGAAAAAAAATATGTTGTAGGGGAAGAGACCTAATGTCTTTTCCTTTGTAACATGGAGGCCATTAAATTGAGGAACTGTGTTTTTCCTCAGTACATGAACAGAGTAGCCAGCTGGGCATAGCCAAGGGAATAAAATGTCCAATGAAATCAGACAAGTTACTTTCCTGTAGGAAGCAGGAACAGGTTGGAAATTTATAATCTCTTGGCAGGAAGGTTCCTCTGGAGATAATCTAGTCAATCCACCCTGCTTAGAGCAGGGTCAGCCAGAGAAGGTTGCTTAGGGCTGTCCCCAGCTAGGTTCTGAATATCCCCAAGGATGTACAATCCACAACTGCTCTGGGAATCCTGAAGGGTTTAAGTTTAAATACTGATAAAGCAGCAGTATTATGCTCCTGTAGATTATGGTCACCATAACCAGTAGCACCCTCCAGCTGCAATTCTCCAACTTTGCAGTTCTTGTCTTCTTAGATTTAGCTCAGTAGTTCTCACCTGGTAGAACATTTGTGCTGCTGCATGTATTGCACAGAGAGGTTCTGTGACTCTGCTTACTAGGTCAGGCTGTAGGACATCACTGCTGCAGCAAGTAGGGGAAGAGCGGACAACTGGTGGGCAGGGAGGCTGGGACAGCGGTATAAGGATGAATGAAAGGGTAGACAATGAAATTGGGAAAATAGGACAGTGACTGTTAAAAACTTGAAAACCACTGGAACACTGTGGTGTCTGTGGTCAGTCAGTGGGCATGCTGATTAGCGAAGGAAGAGTGATCTACCGTGCAAAAACTCCATCTGCTTTTTCAACCAACAAACATAAAATTCACCCTGAAAAAAAAGGCAAAAAAGAGCACAATTTGTCTCTGCATATAAAATCCAACAAACAAAACAAAACAGCTGTAAAATAACAGTATAATAACAAAAATAACAGTAAGAGGTTGGATTTTTTTTTGATGATCAGAGTGCTAGAGGACCTCTCATATGAAGAAAGACTGAGAGAGCTGGGGATGTTCAGCCTGGAGAGGAGAAAGCTCTGGGAGACCTCATTGTGACCTTTCAGTTCTTAAAGGGGTCTTATAAAAAGATGAAGAACTCTTTTCTTGGGTCGATAATTATAGGACAAGGGGGAATGGTCTTAAACTAAAAGAGGGGAGATTTAGACTAGACATTAGGAGTAAATTCTTCACTGTAAGGGTAGTAAGGGGCTGGAATAGATTGCCAAGAGAAGTTGTGTATGCATCATCCTTGAAGGAGTTCAAGGCCAGGCTAGATGGGGCCTTAGCCAACATGATCTAGTGGGTGGCATCCCTGCCCATGGCAAGGGGGTTGGATTTGGGTGATCTTTAAGGTCCCTTCCAACCCAAGCCATACTATGATTCTATAGTTTTTATTGGCATTTCTTAGGTGAGTCCAAAATTATCCGAAAATATGATGGCAGTTGTGCCAAGGTTGCTTATCAATGCAAAGTAAATTAGTCAAAATTTTCATCTGAAAAAAACTCTGTGGAACCCATTTTTTTCTTAAGTCATACTGAGATTAATTTTAACCTATTTTCTCTGTTTAAGGCACTCATGCTGAAAATTTTGAAGTCAAATTCAAATCCCTTTTCTTTTGGAAAACATTTGAATCTACATTTTTTCTCCATCTAGGAGAATATTTAACCATCCATGAACGGGTGGTCTCTTGTTTCTCTTCCTCATTTTTTTTTTTTTTTTTTTTTTCCCACTCTGCATGGATTCCATTTTTTTTAAAATTAAAAAAATTTTTTTTTTTTTTTTTTTTTTTTCTTTTGGCTTTATCTAAGTCAGAGTTTTGTGATTGTTCAGTTAAGGGGAAAAATGTGCTGTTTACACAATCATAATCCTAGTTACAGAAAAATGAACATATCAGTGTCCTTCTTGAAATAGATTTTCAACAGTGAAAGCCAACACTTACTGATATCATATTTTTGATAATTTTATGAATATGTTTTTTAGTGACTGTGCCTCAGAATTATTATTCCAGTACTTGGAAAACACTTGTTCATCTTTGGCCATTCATCTCTCATCTGTTTACAGTGAAGAACATAATGTTGCAATATACTTGCATTAACACTGATGAAAATTATCAAATTGCATTTTTTGATGTTATAAGACATGCATGGACAGATCTGCAGTAGCTCTGTGTCCAGTTCTGGGCTCCCCGGTACAAAAAAGACAGGGATCTCCTGGAAAGAGTGCAGTGGAGGGCCACAAAGATGATACGAGGCCTGGAGCATCTTTCCTATGAGGACAGGCTGAGAGACCTGGGTCTGTTCAGCCTGGAGAAGAGGAGATTGAGGGGGTATCTTATCAATGTCTATAAATATCTGAGGGATGGGAGACAGAAGGATGTAGCTAACCTCTTCTCAGTGGTTTGTGGGGATAGGACAAGGGGCAATGGACGCAAAATAGAACACAGGAAGTTCTGCACTGACATGCAAAAGAACTTCTTCACGGTGAGGGTGACAGAGCACTGGAACAGGCTGCCTAGAGAGGTTGTGGAGTCTCCTTCTCTGGAGATATTCAAGGCCCATCTGGACGCCTACCTGGGCAGCCTGCTCTGAGGAACCTGCTTTGGCAGGGGGGTTGGACCTGATGATCTTTTGAGATCCCTTCCAACCCCTACAGTTCTGTGATTCTGTGATTCTGTGATTCTGTGATAATTAGCAGACTGATAAATATAAGTTAGTACCTACATGCATTTTGCTCATTTTCTGTTTAATACATAGAGAAAGTACTTGACACCTTGTGAGGTATTAGATCAGCCTATATGATTAATTTCTTATCTTTGGTTGGTGTTTCATTTAATAGATGAATCTAGAACTAATGTACCTAAGCCTTGGATGGAGTTCTGTACCTGTATACCTGTATAGACCAACAAAATTCAGTAGCTGAAGTTTCAGCGGAAAGCTAACTAGCATTCATTTCTGCACACTAGGAGTCTTGAACTTATCCTTGCTACTTTAACTATTGCCCTACCACTAAATGCAAGGTACTAATTTATTGAATACATTTTTACAAGCTTTCATAATGGAAAAAAAATATTCTGGCCAAGCAGAAGAAAACAAGTAGGACAAAAATAGGGCATATTTCCCTTTTCCCCACACCCTTCCAAATTCTTTGCATTGTTAGCAAAACAACCAAGCAATACATTTCAGTGTAAATCATTTGAGATAGAAATTGCTTTACCTTGCATCTTTTCAAGACCTTTCAGTATGCATGTCCAGCTGCTTTTCATTGTTATGTATTTGTTCAAAATCTGCTGAACTGTTTGAAACAGCTGCCAGTAGGAGCACAAAGGGCAGAGAATCAACATTTTGTTGTTCTTTTTATTATTATTATTATTTTGAAATGTGCACTACACATGTAGAGCAACACTAAAATAGCATGGATCAATTTTGAAATGCATGGATCATAAATAAAGTTTTTCAAAAATGTCTTTGCATGTCCTTATGTTCTACTAGCCTTGTTTTCTGGTGTGTGCTGATTAAAGCAGCTGAAATCTGCCAAAAACTTAACCACCAGCTTTTCAATTATGGCTATCATACTACAAGGTAGAGTAGCCCACGGTGACAGTAAGGTCTTCCTGTAAGATAGTGGCTGACCTACTTAACTCTTCACAGAACTTAAGCTCTAGAACAGTATAACGAAATAATAGAAGATGCCAGAACACAGGTCTTACATGAAGCTCATGAAGATCAGATAGATCCTGCTTACAGTGCATACCATCTGAAATTTATTTTGCTTTTAGTAAAAAACAGCTGAAGTTTACTTATCTTTATAGAATTAATTACATATGAACATGTAAGAACCAATTAAACTAACAATGGAGAGAATACATTGCAATTAAGCAAAATTACATAGTGGAGGGATTGATTATTCCTGTTACTATTTTTGATCCTCTGGAACAAAATCATTAACTCTGAAAGCTAACCTACTTGTACTCATAGAATCATAGAATCATAGAATGGTTTGGGTTGGAAGGAAGTGTAAAGATCATCTAATTTGAACCACCCTGCCATGGGCAGGGACACCTCTCACTAGAACAGGTTGCTCAAAGCCCCATCCAGCCTGGCCTGAAACACTTCCAGGGATGGGGTATCCACAAATTATTTGGGCAAATTGTTCCAGTGCCTCATCACCCTCTGAGTAAAGAATTTATTCCTTATATCTAATCTAAACCTACCTTCTGTTAGTTTAAAACAATTACTCCTTGTCCAGTCCTGACAAAAAGTCGCTCCCCAGGCCCCCTTTAGGTACTGGAAGGTTGTTATAAAGTCTCCCTGGAGCCCACTCTTCTCCAGGCTGAACAACCCTAACACCCTCAGCTTGTCTTTGTTGGAGAGGTGCTTCAGTCCCTTAATCATCCCTGTAGCCCTCCTCTGGACTCATTCAAATGCTTCAGTGTCCTTGTGCTGGAGGCCCCAGAGCTGAGACCCCAGGTGAGGTCTCAAGGATTCTATGACCTCTCTATCCAACTTTCACCGATGCTCAACCTCTCCCAAAGTGGTTTGTCTTCCTCTGTATGTCCAAGGCATTTCTCTTGCTGTAATTTGTGTCTGTTGCTTCCAGTATTTTTGGTGGACATCACTGAAAGATCTACATCTTCTACATAACTCACCTTACATAGTGGAAGATACCTATTAGACTTCTGCCATTAACCTTTTCTCAAGGCTACACAAGCCAATTCAATTATCTCAATTATACTATATTTGATATAATATTATATTAAATATATAATTTATATAAATATACCATATTTGATATAATATAATATATTATTCAAATATACCATGTGCTCCTGCCACACCTTGGTCTTCATGGTGATCTTCCACTTGACAAAGTAGAAAAAAAGACAAACTTACAGTTTGTCAATGTCTTTCTTTTTTACTGATGGGACTGAAAACTGGAGTTAGTTTTCCAGGACTGGCCTCCTGATTGCAAGCTGAAGGTGAAGGATAATTTCCATGTTGTGCTAGCTAAGCTCAGAGCTGAACAGAGTACTCCAGGTGGGGTCTCACAAGAGCTGAGTAGAGGAAGAGGATCACCTCCCCTGATCTACTGGGCATGCTTCTTTTGGCACAGCCCAGAATACTGTTGGCTTTCTGCGCTGCAAGTGCATGTTGCTGGCTCTTGTCAAGCTTCTTGCCAACCAATACCCTCAGGTCCTTCTCATCAGGACTGCTTTCAATCTATTCTCTGCCTAGCCTATGTTTGTGCTATGTAGTTTTTTTTGGACAGCAGACGTTGAAGAACTCTACAATTTAAGCAAAATTATATAAATTATGTCCTAGTTGATATACTACTGAGATATAACACCCGACAGCCTGTTCTGGCATGCTTAAGAAATGGTGTTAACAGATTAATAAATTGAACTAAAAACCCAGAGGAAAAAAGAACACTAGCAAAAAATAAATAAATAAATAATAATAATAATAACACTGGAGATTCACACTCACAATGCATACATAGAACAACTGCCACTCAAGAATATATAAATGTTTCCCAAACCACAGTTTGCAATAAACCACAAAAGAATAAGATCTGGAAAGGTCTTTAAATACTGAAAGAGTTATCATGCTGGCTGGAATAAAACTTCCAAGTAGAACAGAAATTCACATAGCTTTTAGCCATTTCTATTAAGGTGATCTTGTTGACAAAACAGCATGAATTTGTGAACTAAAAGTGGCAGTTTATTTAATTTTTCAGATAAATGCCCAGACTCATCTGAAAAGAGAACTCTTTAGAAGCATGACTAAAAATGCACGGAAGACATACTAAATACACTTCAAACAATCTAAGAGTTTCTGAAAGAAATCTTGTGTTTTCTTAGATGTGCAAATTGTAAACTAAATCAGAACTTCTTTGTTTTGTGCAAGACAGAGAAAGGAAATATGTTGTATTTTTATTTATTGATTTGAAAATTTAAAGAAATGTCAGTTACAACCATCAAGAAAGAAATAACTGCAGTGAGGCCATAAAAAATCATGACACTAAGCAAATAATTAATTTTAAATGGCACAAAGCACAGAACACAATAATTAATGGTCTTTCATTTTTAATCCATTTACATTTAAAAATTCATCAAATTAATGTAAATGACAGATATTATATATCCCTGGAAATTCCATTACATCTTCAAATAGCAAGAATGTATGTGTACAAGCTGTCTGAATAGTATGTATAGCCATATTTAAAATAGTAATTTTAATTCAAAAACGCTGACCCTGTCCATAATCCAGTGCAGATAACAGCAATGGAAACCAGTAAAATAGAGAACATGGAAACTTATAATTCAGGTACAGCTGTACAACCTTGGTTCATCTGAAGACACTGAAGAGTACAGATGAGGGTTTTTATTATAGTTAGATCCATCTCCATCCATGTTGCTGGTCCCTATTTTAACAACAAGTTTTAAGCATATGCTTTATCTTATTATTTATTTTATTTTGCTTCATGGGCTTTGATTTAATTTAGAAGAACACACTGGCACTCAGGTCTTTCTCAGCTAGTAGTAAAATGTCTTTCCAAGGCTTTTATGATGGCATTTTTTACACCTATTTGGAGGCTCATTTGGAGGATGTAATGTGTATTAGCACATAAAATACAGAAGGATTTTATTCATTTATTTACAATATAAATATTAAAATGTATTTAATACCCCCTTTAAAATTACTCACTTAAACTATGTTTTTATTTCATTGAGGAGATACAGTTGTCCTTAAGAAGACTTGATGACTCTGTAAATGAAAGCATCATACGATAATTTAGGAACCGACCTGAAAAAGCTGGTAACTGTAGTAATAAACATGAGCTACAATGCATCCCTTAAAAGGAATCAAGTTAAAAAAGGGGGAAGAAAATGATTCTCCAGTCATTTACTGAACCTATTTATAGTACGAGTCAATTTGTTTCTCTTCCTTTCTTTTAGTATGGAGGATAAGAATATATATAAGAAATAATGTCACTGATGATAGTACTTTTGCAATTTGATTTCAAAATCAATTTATTGTTAAAATACTTTAATTCAATGAAGAGATATAAAATGTAACTTTCAGTTTTCCAAGACAATGAAGGTGATGTTCGTTATCTGTATGTGCAGGTGCCCACGTGCTGGCAGTGGGGCTGCTGCAGACACCATGCTGGTCCCAGCTGATTCCAGTTGGCTCCAACGGCTCCCACTGCAGGGCATGGCTGGGCCCCACAGCCAAGATGGCAGTGCCTCACCTCAGGGGCAGCCTGGGGAAGAGAGGGCAAACACCGCATGGCAGGGGGTGGTGAGGAGAACAGTGTGAGGAGCGGCCCTGCAGACACTCAGGGGAGAGGAGGAGGTGGGCAGAGGTGCCCTAGGTGCACAAGCAGAGGCTCTGCAGCCCATGGAGACCCATGGTGGAGCAAATATTTCCCTGCAGCCTGTGGACAGAGCCATGCTGGAGCAGGTATCCACGCTGCAGCTGTGGGGGACCTTGTGCCAGAGCACATTTATTCTGAAGGAACTGTGGAAAGTCTATCAGAGAGCAGCACACAGGTGTGAGGATGGAGCATCAGAGAGGAGCTGATGTGGACTTATTGCAACCCTCTCAGCCCTGTATCACTCGGGGTACAGGAGGAAGGGGAGCTGGCAATGAAGAAGTGAAGTTTCCCCTAGGAAAAGAGGGCTGGGAGGAAGGTACCCCCTCACTATCCAAAACACTTTCAATTGGCAGTAAGTTTAATTATTTTTCCCCAGGTCAAGTCTATTTTGCCTATAACAGTTAGTGGTAAGTGACTAGTGTCCTCCTTGTCTTTGTCTGAATCCATTATCTTTGTCAGCCTATTTTGTTCCCCTGTCCTGTTGAGGAGAGGGTAAGAAAAAGCAATACCATTGCTAAGACAGTCAGTCTGTTTGCTGGAATTTCCTGTAGAAATAATATAGGTTAAATTCTGGCATTTGAATTACAGTGAAATGCAAATGAAATGTAATTAATAAATATTATGGAATATGGCAGACCACACTGCTGCAAGTTTTTTTGTGGCCTTTTTTATTTTTTTTGTTTGTTTGTTTGTTATGGTGGTGGCGATTTTATTTATTTATTTATGAAGCTATATGCAGATGTAGGCCATTTGTATCGTTGTATGATTTGTTTGGGTATTTGTCCTTTTCCCCTCCTTCTTGGTATGAAACCAGAGATTCTGAAGTCCAGTCATATGACTGATGGTGGGGTGTATGGAAAATATATCGTATACAGGTTATGGAGCATATGATATGAAACATATGACTGATCTGAATGACTTCACCAAGAATTCTTTAGGAAAACACTTCAACTACTACTTACCATATCTGAAACATTGGCTTACACATGAGAATTTTCCAGTTTACTCACAGGTAACAGCTTTAGTGTCAGTAAAATTAGATTAAGAATAGAAGTTGCTTAATTGCCTAATTATATCACTGAATGTTACTATTCATACAGCAGATAACAAATAGCAAGAACTATTTCAAGAGAAATTAAAAAGGAATTATCTTTCATCTGGGTAGATTGCAAACCTGTTATCATCAGTTGCTATCAAGACTTATGGGGAATCAATTTAACTTTATATTATCACAATACAGAGAAGAATTAAATAAAACATTCATTTATGAAACTTGTCTCTTGGTAGTTGTTTCATGTTAATGAGTTTATTAGCTTAAGTGTCTTTAGCATTTTGGAGTAGTAATGCAATTACAACAAACTCAGCGCTATAAGTGCCCAGCAATTTTATCAATGGGAAAAGCATTTTAAAAGTTAACATCTTAATGACTTTAATTACTTTGCGGGAGTGAAGAAAAGGGTGAAAATATAGCAATTGTTAATTATATGGTTGTTTTATAAATTGGATAGGAAAAAGCTTTGTTAAAAAGAAGTAATATTTGTCATTTAATAAAAATGTTGTCTTTCAAATTCTTTTCATTTCATTATATTAGGGTGTGGGATCTGCACAAAGTCTGATCACTTTAAACAATGAGAACAAATGTGACAGGCAAAATATGCTCAGTCAACATCTTATTAAACCTATTTAAGACTGGAAACAATTGTATAGCATAGGGCTAATGGCTGTAACTAGTCTGTAGGAAAGGAATCCGTTTCATTTCAATACTTGCAGCAAATAAATTAACTGTGATTCTAATTTAATTTGTCAATTCCATTATTTGTTGAGAAAGACAAACTTGGTAGAAATGCCAAGAAATTGAGGGTATGTTAGGTAAAAGACTAGTTCAAGGACCTAATTCAAATAAATATAGATAAAGATGATGCAATTTCTATGTTTGTTCAGCTTCTTCAGATTCAGGAAATATCAAGATGAATAGTGTCATATGTATTTGGTAGACAAAAGCTGCCTGGATTAAATACTCTTTATTTCATGATATGAGAAGAGCATTGTGTGAAAAATAAATAGAGAGCTCCTTGGCTAGGAAAACTGAGGGTTTCTACAGCTGATATTCTGGGGGCAGACATTTTCCCAGCTATACTTCCAAGTTAATGTGATGAAGAAGCTGGATTTCCAGAGTAAGTCATTGCTTTTGAGATGAGAAAAACAGATAATCCAGAGAACAACAAAAACAAACAAGAAAACAAAAGCATGCAGAAGTCTAGGCTGTGTAACAAGCTTCTTGTACCTTGGAATCATGGGCTAAAAAATGGCAGGTATAGAGAAATAGTTCCTGCATGGCAAAACTTCATTAATCTCATTCTCTAAAAAGGTTTTAGGCAGAAGGTTTAGGTTAATGAACTGTTGTTCTTCATCAGACAAATGTATGCTATAGAAACTCTACAGTCTGAAAATTTAGAATATGGGAAGGTCAGAGACCCTGGTTTTTAACAGAGAGCACCTACTTAACCCCTGTTCCACTGGGTCCCTAAGTAATTAAGGCTTGCAAAGGTAAATTTAAAGTGAGGTGACTGCAAAAAGATTTTTTTTGTTGTTCTACTAAAGATGTCAGATAGATTTGTGCACTGCTAAACTGCTTGTTGTGAAATATATACGTAAATATATATATATATATATTCAATATCATGAAGTGCCTGACAGTGAGGTTCCTGTAGCAAAGCTTGACTCCCTTTTTCCAAAACAGGATTATCTACATCTACAGAATATTCTTGAATGGGGCTGGATTGACGATGCCCATGAGTGGTGAAGTAGAAAATCCATTACTAGGAATCACACTTAAGACAACCATGGTAAATGAGAAAATCACACCTATAATTAAAGGCATAGTTGTCTGTGGTTCTAAAACATCTGCCTATAAGATGATTGTTAAAAGTAAATTTGCATCAGCATTGATCTACTGAAATAGATGAACTGATCAATGTTTTTCGTGTGGGAACAAAGCAATATGGCCAACCCCCTATACTAAAATGCAAGTTCTTCCTTTTCACTTTTAAATTCTCAGTATGTTACACCTTGTGATTGTTGTTCTTGCTCTTCCACTGTGTCCTTAGCTTTGGCAATTTAATTATACTATTTATTTATTTATTTATTTCCAGGAAGGCAATGAGAATATGCAAACTGTCTCTTCAAACACAGAATCAGTCTGGAAGGGACTCAGGGATGTCTCTAGTCTAATAAGATCAGCTCCGACCAGGCTGCTCAGAGTGTTGTCCAATTAGGCCTTGGAAAACACCCAGATATGGAGTGTGCAGGACCTGTTATACTGCCTGCCTGCCTGTCCTTATAGGAATTTTTAAACTTATGTCCAGCCTGAACCTCTCTTGAATCAATTTACACCCATTGCTTCTTATCCCTCTGCCATGCACAACTGTACAGAGTCTGTGACTGTCCTCCTCATGACTTCTCCACAGATATAGAGAGGCAATTATTAGGTCTGCTTGAAGTCATGTCTTCTCCATGCTGAACAAGTAAAAGGCTGAGGATTGTTCTCCATGCTGAACAAGCCTACATTCCTCAGCCCTTTACTTACAGAACAAGTCCTCCAACCGTCAATCATCTTTGTGAGCCCACTCGTGAATTTGTTCTAGTTTATCAGTGTTCTTTCTTATTCCAGGTGACAAAAACTGGGCAGCATATTCTAGATGGGGTCAAAAGAGTGCTGAGTGAAACGGAATAATCACTTCCTTTAAACTACTCTCTATACCTCTATTGCTACAATTAAGTCTAGAGCTATTCTTTGCTGGCCACGCACTACTGGTTTCTGTTTAGCATCCTGTTCACAGGTGCAGGACAGACTTGTAGACCTGTTCAAATGTGCTCTCCATCCAGTCTGTCCCAACTTTGTACCATTTCAGAGGGTTAATCCATTCCAAGTATGGAACTTTGTATTTATCCTTGTTGAATTTCACGGTCTCTTTCTCCAGTCTAAATGCCTTTGAATGACAGCTCTGTCATATGAATGTCTGAATGTACTGATTTTACCTCCTGATTTCTATTACTGTGTTGGGTTTATCTGGCAAGTTTTTTGTTTGTTTGTTTTTTTGTTTGGTTTGGTTTGGTTTTTGTTAGGGGTTGGGGACAGGCTTCAGGATTGACCTCTGTCAAGTCCAGTAGCAAGTCCAGAAGAGTCCTGTAGCTCTCTAAAATGGTCCTGTTGCTACAGCAGCTGGGAGAAAGGAGTGATAAAATGTGAGAGAAACAGCCCTGCAGACACCAGGGTCAGTGAAGAAGGTGGGGGAGGAAATGATCAAGCACTGGACCAGATGTTCTCCTGCAGACTGTGGGGAGGCCTGTGGTGGAGCAGGCTGTCCCCCTGAAGCCCATGGGGTATGACAGCAGATTGTAGCCCTTGGAGGAGCTAAGGAATAGAGGAACTTGATGCTATGCATACCAGGGTTCTGAGGAAACTGGCTGATGGAGTTGCCAGGCCTCTTTCCACCATATCTGAAGTCATGGCAGTCAGGTGAAGCCCCTGGTGACTGAACAAAGGGAAACATCCCTCCCATTTTTAAGAAGGGTAGAAAGGAGGAGCCAGGGAACTAAAGACCTATGAGCCTCACTTCTGTGCCTGGAAGGACTGTGGAACAGATCCTCCTAGAAGTAGCGTCAAGGCACATGCAAGACAAGGAATTCATTTGAGACAGCCAACATGTCTTCACCATGGGCAAATTATGCCTGACCAATCTTTTATTTTATTTTATATTTTATTTTATTTTATTTTATTTATTTATTTATTTATTATTGTGGTGGTAATATGTCAGCAGGAAAAAAAAAAGCATGCAATCTTAAACAGTCATTAAAGGTGGTTATTTTCAATGTACAAAAGGCAGCTGCTTTCTTAAGGTTAAAGTCAGCATTAGCAATCAAAGTCCAACTTCTCACTGGAAAGCTGTTTCTCAAGAAAAAAAAGTTTTAGTGTTTTTGTTTGTTTCTTTTTCAGTGTTCACAGAAAATTAGCATATTGCTGATGAATCTAAATAAAAAGCATAATATTTTATAATATTTTACTTTTTTTTTTTTTTTCTCTCTCATGAATTAGTCAATTACAATGTGATATCTAAAGGTACATGCAGCGGTATTTATGGAAAGACTAATCAATCTGATCCAGGCATGTTTTCCTTCTGACAGTGAGGATCCTGCATACTTACTTCTCCCAGTAAAATGCAATTCCATTGAATCCTGAGCTGTAAACTGCTTTATTCATTCAGTAGACGCTTCTGTCCAGTAACTATAGTTCACACAATACTTCAATGTGTATTAATATTGGCAATGGAAAAGAAGATAAACAAAACAAAACAGAGAAAAATAAAAATAAAATAAAAGTCCATATTCAATATGGAACTAACAGTGCTTTGAGTTCTTATTTCCTCCAGCATTTTTTTCTTTCTTTCTTTTTATTTTTTCCTCTAACAGTTCAGTTCTAGTTCTCCAGTAAACTTGCAAAGTGTTCTATTAATTTATGTCACAGGCTTGGAAAGAATTGCTGGAATGTTTAAGTAAGGAAGCAGTTGCTTCACTCACAGTTCTACCCCTGTGCTTGTGGTTAAAGAAACTAGAAGTACAGTTGGTACACAACAGAATATATTTCTCTTTACTGTTAAATACTCTCTGATGGTTCTGGCCTGAGAACGGTTTTCCAGTCCTGGGGTTTAAAATAAATATTATTATTATTATTATTTTTTAATTATCTAGTCAGCTGCAAGAGTTGATGAAAGTCACTGTTTGCATATAAAGCATGAATAAGGAACCAATGGCTTTTGTTACAATTAACAATACTTATGTTGCTCAAAATACAAGTAGAGAGGGAGAGAGAAGAAAACCTTTACTATGGAACTATAGGAATTGGGTTGAGTTTGGTAATTCTAATTTACTAAAATAAAAAGATTTTTTGGAAAGAGAAGTGAAGATACATCAGCCACTCTGCAAACCAAAGCTGTTCATTCTAATTTAATGTGAGGACAAAACACTGGAACAGATTGCCCAAAGAAGTTGTGGAGTCTCCTCTGGAGATATTCAAAACCACCTGGATGTGATCCTGTGCAACGTGCTCCAGGTGACCTTGCTTGGCAGGAGGGTTGGACTAGACGATCTCCATAGGTCCTTTTAAGTCTCAACTATTCTGTGATTCTGTGATACCTCTTCACTGCAACAATGACGGATATAATACTTTATTATTCACATCATAATTCCCATTTCATCATATTAATTTTATGCAAACATGGCTGAAAGAGTCAGGAGTTCTTTAGTACAATTTACTCTTAAGTCAAGGGAACATATCTGTTGCATTGTACTCAAGTAATATCCATTACAGTACTTCCACAATTATCTGAACAATAAAATAAAATATAAATTATATGTACTGTTATATTCCTTAACTATATATTTTAATTATGAGTTAAGATAAAAATTTTGGTTCCCTTTACAGATAGAAAATATCAAAGTCATGTCTCTCTTTTTGTGGGGAGGGGAGAGGAGGGGAGGGGAGGCGACCTTTCTACACATTCCCCTTAAAATATCATACAACTGTAACAGTTTTTATTAGTCATGGGATAATCCAGGCAAATATCAAGTATTTAGAATTAAGGGGTGGCAGGTTGTTTGTTTGGTTTTACATCTGTTTTAATATGTCATGAGTAAGTTTTGTGAACAGAATGCAATAAGCTCAATGTGTACATGGTCAACACATTTGGTATTCTCACGAAGACAATAACCCAACATGGTATCCTGACTTAACCCTCTATTTATTATTTCTATTTTGCTTTTCTTTTACTGTAAGGTTTACTGAAGTAGCTGACATTCTCACTTCACATATTCACGCAAAAATAAAACAAAAATGGAACTGCTACTATTATAGGAATTTATCTCCTGCAAGATCAGCTGTGGTCTTTGGATATAAATACCAGAAATTTTAATAAACAGATAAATAGTTGTCTTTTGAATGTTGTGTGTTAAATAGTCATAATGGCTATTTTTGTCACATCTCAAGTACTACATATTGATTAATTTTTGTCCAGAAATCTTCTCTTGGGACTGAAATATAATTTAGTCAATGAATGGTTTTCAATCAGTTAATATTATCAGTCAGTTTTAACTTCCTGTGTTTTGAAATATGACAATGTTTGTCACAAATGCTTTCCAGAAGTCCAAAAGTCTGATGAAAATCATATGAATGGAATATGACATGATGGAAAGAATGTGGAACTCTAGGTTTTTAGTTCTTTTAGTGGGTTTCCTTAGCTTACTTAAGAATGTCCTAGTTAAAAAAAAAAAAAAGGTTACTGTTCTGGTTTCTGAATACTTAGATTTCACGAGGTGCTGAACTTCATTTTGACTTCCCAAAAAACTTACTTAAAAGAACACTGACATTTCAAACTTCATAGCAATAATGCCTGCAGCAGTAATTGAAAATAAAACATGTAAGTCTTAATTATTTGAAAAACTTGGTCTAATTAAATTTATAAGTATCTGCAGTCTTCTCTTCAATGTCCTGTTTGACTGATTGATATTTCAGAGTTTGAAGATATCTTTCTATGAAGCGTTCTGTGATTCCATGATTCTATAATCTTTAGAATCTATAATGAAAGCAGAGCTCAATTAACTGTACACTACACTATACTTACAATGTCTATAAATACCTGAAGGGAGGGTGCAAAAAAGATGGAGCTGGACTCTTTTCAGCAGTGCCCAGTGATAGGACAAGAGGAGATAGGTACAAACAGAAACACAGGAGGCTGCGTCTGAACACAGGGAAAACTTTTTTATGGAGGATGATTGAGTGCTACCACAGTTTTAACAGAGTGGTTGTACAGTCCCCCTTCTTGGAGATATTCAGAAATGATCTGGATGTGGTCCTGGACAACCTCCTGCAAGTAGCTCTGCTTGAGTAGGGTCTGTAGACCTGATGACCTCCAGAAGTCCCTTCCAACCTGAACCAGTCTATGATTCTGTGAACTCTATTGGGTTGAAAGCTCTGCAGGAAAAAAAAAGAGAAGAGTAATAGTACAAATGGTAATATCCAGGTCAACTCAATAGCCCCCTGTTTCTATGAGAAAAGAATAGCAAAATATATTTACTTTTTTGTTAACCGTTTACATCATAAGAACTATGGTTTATCAAAAGTCTTGGACATAATACATGCAGTGCTCTTGTTACTTTTGCTGTTTTGAATGGAAGATAATGGGTTAAAGTCATAGCAAAGCTGAGGAATGCCAGCAGTAGGGCAAAATACAAAACTGAAGGGATCAGATACACAGGAAAATCATATTGCTGTCTGCCAGTCCCTCCTTTTATTATTGCTGGAACAGTTTTGTTGACCTCACTTTACAGCTTGTCTTCTAAACCTGGGAGGCTTAAAGAAAAAGAAAAACTTGAAATGTCATCAATAGCATGAGTGGAGCTGTCAAAGAAGTTGCACTCAAACCAGACACAAGTCTTGAAATGGTCTTCTGATCTCAGTCAGTTTTTGTCTTTGGACTTGTCCATTCACTGCAGGATTTTTATCAGAGTTCTCTTATGGAAGATGAGTCTCTGACAAAAGTGTCTAGACATATCCTTCTCCTGGACAAGGAAAGTTCCTGTTGATGTGGCACAGTGTATAAACAAACACTGAAGGAGAAAAGGCGTAGTTTGATCAGTTTGTATCGTGGGCTTCAGCACATAGCTGGATAATATCTCTTAATAATCTTATTAATCTCTTGTACTGTAATACCTGCAAAAGAACTAGCCCACCCCACAAATGCCTATCTAAGCCTTCTTGGTTCTCAACATACCTTTACTTTATACTTTTATTATTGCCTCCACAGTGTTTTAACTATAAACTCATCAGGACAGAGAGTCTCTGTCTTTGCTGAATGCTTACCATAATGGACTAAGCATTCAAGCTGAATATACTCAGGACAGCCATAATATTAAGAGGGTATTAAACACTGAAAAACACTAAGAGGCTTTCAAATTCTTGATGTGGCCAGTTTGGGGTAGATTAGAGCTGCCACTAATGTCTGTTAAATCTGTCCTTAACATTATAACTCTGATTCAGCTGGATATTAATAAGTGGGTTTCTTAATACTGGCAAGCAATCTACAAAATTCCAAGTAGTACCTAAAATCCTGCATTACGTTACATGCTCTCCTTATGATCTTACTACTTGTTAAAGTACCTATTATGTTACTTTAAGAGGGAGAAGGAAGACTCCTTAATGTCTTTTGAGAGTTTTACTGTGCTTAGATCTGATCCAAAAAAAAAATATAGAAAAAAAGTTCTCAAGGAACATACCTTGAAAAGTTATCTATCACAACTATTTGCTTAAATGGAAGTTAAATTATATGTAGTTTCCACTAGTTTTTTGTTTAACTTGTTTTTCAGATTACTCAGTCTTCATAGATATGTAAATTTCTCAGTATCTTAATAATGGCATACAGGAAAGCACACCTTACACAGAGCCAAGAATTTCTTGTTAGCATACAGAAAAACCATAATAACATAACCAAAATTCAAAAGTTGATATTAATCCAGTTACAATAATATAGTCAATATAGTCAAAATTAATACAAAAAATGATCTTATTAACAGTGCCTATTAATAGTACAAGAAAACTTGCTAATACTAACACCTTTTCTCTGGTGTTAAGCTTTTTTCAATGTCTCTTTGGCTTTGAAAGCTAGCAGGTTGTCTTCCTCAAGAAGCCCAGGGCAGGGAGGTTACAAAAGCCATGAAGACCTTTGCCAGGAGTAGCATCACGGGGTTTCATTCCTCTTTTATTTTGGGGATGTTTGGGGCTATTTTTTTAATACATTTTCCCACAGCAAGTGTAGTGCTTAGCTGCTGGCTGGAGTCAACCTACTACAGTCCTTTTCAGTACCTCAAATGGGACTATTAAAAAGTGATTGAGTATTGCTGATTAAGAACCTCAAATTAACAAATAAGCTGATGGATGGGAACCAGGGGCAGTTGCTGTGATATTGCTGCTGGTGCAGTGTCATGATAACAATTTGCACCTGCTGTTCTTTGACACACAGCAACCCACAACAAAAGGATCATCTGAAAGGCTGGGCAAAGTAAACCACTGCTTAATATTCTCTCTGTCCACAGCGGCTATGCAAGAAGTCCACTACTACTTTCTTGGAAGACCTCTTGGTAAGGTCTTAAGGTACCTTCTTCTGAGGTACTGTGTGCCAAGGATTGGTACCTTCATGTTTGTCATAATAAGATGCTTCTGCCAGTTTTCCACTTGTAGGTTTAACCTAGCCTCTAACACAGACAGCATCTGTAAATGCCATGTCACTAAGGGGTATAAGGGATATTTTTTTTATAAGTAATAATAATAATAAAAAAACTTTAAATCTCACTCATAAGTCATGGTTATTGGCTTTTTGTGGAGTTTAGCTACTTCAGAGCAAAAAATAAATAAATAAATAACAGGAGGAATATAATAAGAAAATTATTTTCCTTTATGGTTAGAACAAGAACATAAAGTCTTAGTAGCTGTTACAAGCTTGTATAGAAGGACTGAAACTGTATCTGGAAGACCTTGAAACATCCCACTGTTTCTGAAAACATTTAAAAAATGAAAAATGTCTTTCTTCTGCCTTAATTCTGGGGATAAGTATGGACAATTTGTCTCTTAAGCTTTGCCATAGAAATAGTACCTACTTTTATCAGTCTTCTAAGCTGTATGTGGGTATTCTTGTAAGTCCTGAAGTACAGGGAAGGAAATTTTAAAAAAATCTTATTTTTTCCTCTGCAGTTGTTTAAACTTTTTGAAGCTTTGGGGTTGGACTAGAAAAATGTCTAATTGCTTAATTTCATCATCCAGCTTTTCTTCTGGTTTTCTTAGATTTTCAGGTGTTTGTTCATATGGGAATGAGATGATAATTTTGAATATTGTCATAATGTTCTTACAAAGTTCCAGTTCAATTTGTGGATCCTTAGAGTGGGTATGCAAATACCTTGGTAAATTTTATGTAGCTAGATTGCTGTTACAGGATGTACAAAATTGTTTTTCTTGGTTATATTTAGTGAGCCCAATAGAAGTAGTCTAGGATGTGCTGGTTACCAATGTATTTAGGATATATGGCATACTGTATACATACAGAAATATATGCTGGATCTCATACTGGAAGTTGAAGTGATGACTGTTACTGATAATTTGACTGTTGCAAGCCCTTCTAGGCGGGTGGAACAGAATCAGTTAGCAATGTTCTCAGTCTGCCAGAAAATACATCGTAAAGTAGCTTGAAAATTAGATTATCTCGGTTCAGATTAGAAAGTTTGGATGCTGTGAATCTTTGTCTTTCATCTTTGCTTTCATTAGCATGAGCAAAAATATAATGTTCATCATTGGTGCCGGGGGGGTGGTATGGGGGAAGGGGGCAGAATCTGTAAATAAATAAAGGAGCTTTTTGTTGTTGTTGTTGTTTTCCCTAGCAGGAACAATATAATTTATTGGGATCAAATTAGTGATTTGTTTCTGTAAAGATTAAAAATATTCTGTCAGAAAATTCACTGCACTTGACTTACGGAGCTTATTAAAAATTGTTTCTGAAATGTATTTGCTGTTTTGAATTGAATGTTGTGATTTTTTTTTTTTTTTCTCATATTTAGGAAATATTCTGCCTTCTAGACCAGACATCTGTGCACATTACATTGCAAATGAAACCTGGAAACATCCATAAATGTATGTGGATCAAGGTTAGCTTCTGCTTTGAAATTTTGATATTCTCCTTTGATATTTTATTATATTGAGAAATAAATAGATTTTCTTTTCCTACATTCTAAGCTGATTTTGACAATTTCTCTCTCTTTTTTTTTTTTTTTTTCCATTCAAATACTATACCCATAATACCTGTGGCTATTATCCACAGATGAAATTAATATTAAATAGCTTTTATTCTGTTCAAATTGTTTTATTCTAGAAATATTTTGGGGTGTAAATTGGTATCATAAATATAGAGCACTTCATAGAATCACAGAATGGCTAAGGTTGGAAGGGACCTCTGAAGATCATCTAGTCCAACCCCCCTGCCAAGCAGGATCACCGAGAGCACATTGCATGGGGTGTCATCCAGGTGTGTTTTGAAAATCTTCAAAGAAGGAAACTGCAACCTGTTCCAGTGCTCTGTCAACCTCAAAGTAAAGAGGTGCCTTCTCAGAGACTTTAGGTCTACTTTTTTCAATGTTTCAAATTATGGCTTCTGCTTCTCTAGAGAATTCCTAAGATTCTTAATTCTGCTTCTCTAGGGAATTCCTGTTCTAAAGAATAGAGTAAGCTTCTACTTTAGAGAATTCCTAAAGCTCCTTTCTGTTTTTTGAGTTTTCAGACTTTGTTTCAATTCAGATACATCTATCTCATTCAGTTAATTTTCAAACAGATGAACTTTAAGTGTTTCTTTAAAATATTCAATACTCTAATAAGCACTTTCTTTAAAGTATACATCAATACTCTAATAATAACATATGAATTCTTGTACAAACTTGGTCATCATGTTTCTTTATTTTTTCTGAATTGAACAATATTCTGAGCAAGATCTTGAGGGGAAAAAGCTTGCACATTTTGTTTTATTTTTATTTATTATTTATTTATTTACTTATTAGAGCTGTATCTTCTGGGAATACCTTGTACTCCATTCTCAGTAGAACGGAATAATTTTCTTCTCTCTGTCTAGACCTTCAGGTTTACTTATCAGTGTGTTACTTGATAAATTTCCTCTGGTTTTGTTGTTGCCTAGATTCAGGAACTAGACATAGATCTTTGGGTAATGCTCAGCTCTAAAATCATTCTTGTTACAGTAGCAAAAAATGTTTTTTGAATAATTGATATTGCTTTTACTACAAAATAGGAACACTTTTCACTTCACTTATTGGAAAAATAAGAGGAATATTTACATGCATTAAAGTTGTATGTATGCATATGTTTTTGTATCAATATATTTAAAGCAAAGTACACTAAGACCTGTACAAAGTAACATGGCGAAAAATACAGTAATACAAATTGTACACAAACAAAAATTTGTTTCTTCATTAGGAATGAATGCAATGTTCCCCTTTACCATAGAATCACAGAATCATTAAACTTGGAAAAGATCTCCAAGATCATCTGGTCCAACCATCACCATACCACCACCATCATCCACTAAATCATGTTCCTAAGCACCATGTCCAACATTTCCTTAAACATCCCCAGGAATGGTGACTCCATCACCCCCCTGGGCAACCCGTTCCAATGCCTGACTACTCCTTCTGAGATGAAATGTCTCCTAATTTCTAAACTAAATCTCCCTTCATGCCACTTGAGGCCATTTTCTCTAGTCTTATCACTAGTTATTTGTAAGAAGAGGCTGACTCCAGCTCCTCGCCACTTCCTTTCAGGTAGTTATAGAGATCAGTGAGGTCACCCCTGAGCCTCCTCTTCTCCAGACTAAACAACTACAGTTCCCTCTGCTGCTTCTCATAGGACTTGTGTTCCAGATCCTTCTCCAGTTTTGTGGCCTTTCTTTGGACATGCTTCAGGGCCTCGATGTCTTTCTTGTAGTGAGGGGCCTAAAACTGAACACAGTACTCAAGATGCAGCCTCAGCAGAGCAGAATACAGGGGGACAATCACCTCCCTGGTCCTTCTGGCTACACTATTCCTGATACAAGCCAGGATGCCATTGGCCTTCTTGGCCACCGGGGTACACTTCTGTCTCATGTTCAGGCGAGCATCGACCAACACCCCCAGATCCTCTCCTTCTGCATTGCTTTTGAGACACTCTTCCCCAGGTCTGTAGTGCTGCATGGGGTTGTTGTGGCCAAAGCATAAAAGCTAAATTATTTATATATTTTTGCCATGTTAAAAGTTATTCCTTGACTATGACACCAACTATTATAGATTATTTCTACAGGGAAACAAGCAATATTAACATATATATATATATATATATATATATATATATATATATATATTGTTTATTAAAAAAAAATAAAATAAAATCTGTAGGTCTTGGAAGCCTAGTTCTGTTAGTTTTAATATGCTCCAGGTGGCTTTGTAATAATCAGTTTAGCTTTCCTTCCAAAAAACATTCATTCTAAAAAGATAAATGGATTAAAGGTAGGAAACAGAAAACATGTACATATGCTCCCTTTCTTCCTCTTCCAAAATTTCTTTCTAATCTGACTTTCCACAAACTGCTGAATTCTTTGTGATAATTAGTAGTCTAGAATATAGAGAGACTACTGTGGAATAACTAATAAGAAACCAGGTTTTCCTAAGCCTATTTTTGTCTCTGTAATTCTGCCAGTTTTTACCCTTTACAAGTTCAGTTCATCTATGGGAGTCTGAATTAAAAACTTAGTTGGCACCAGTTCGTAAAAGCATGATTAATTTAAATTTCTACCTCTTCACCATCTCTGATGTGGCTACACTGATTTTGCTTTCTATTTTATGAAAAGAACCTGAGGGTTTACCTACTCTTTTTCTAAGTTATTCAAGGAATCTCAAATGTTTCAGGTCTTGGGGTCTCAGGATCATTCCTGACATTCATAGTGTCTCTGACCTTGAAAATAAAACTAGACACAACTGAAAAATATGGGTCTACTCATCTTTTTCTTTCCTTTTTTTTTTTTTTTTTTTTTTTTTTTTTTTTGGAAAGAGTTAGTGTTGACGGCTGCCCTTTCAGCCAAGAGTATCTTTTTCAGTGCTTTATGTTGTACTATCTCTTCTTAAATAATTAATTGACAAATAATCTTCCAGTAAAATTATTTTCTCTTTTCCCCTATTTCCATAGAAAACCATCAGTGTCTCACATGTCATATTACTTTGTATCTGAACTGAACCATAAATTTCCTAAAGCAGACATTAAATATTTTTGACCCCTATTATATCTTAGTATTCTCCAGAATTGTTCAATAATTCTCTTGAAAAACAAAACAAAACAATAGCAATAACAGAAAACTTGCTTTACAAGTTTCAGTATTTCCTAAAAATAATTTCTATTGTAGCCATCCTCTTTTACAAGCTTCAACTTTTTAAATTTATAATCTAAAATTTTTACAAAACTTAATTTTACTGGATTGGTTAAGTACATGTAAATGTGTGTGTGGGGGGTGGGAAGGGGAAGTGCTATTTATATGGTTCTGTTTTGTACAATTTGTAAAGATGAGTTAATAGGACTTCCTTGGCAAAGGCAGTTTTTCAGGTTTTTGTTGTGCTTGATTTGCCATCTGTACTTGTTCACAGTCCAGTGCATTCTGCCTCTAATTAGGGCATGGATAACAAAGAGAATTGAAGAATGGGGGGGGGGGGGGGGGGCCAATGAATATCAGGATGGGATATGATGCTCAGCTTAAAATCCACAAAACTAGTAAAAAATTAATTGGTATTATCATGAGCATGTACTAAAAAACTGTGCTCGTACATTTTCTCTGAAGTGCACTTATCCTCTTTTATTCTTAACCTAAAATAAGACATCAAACAGGCTAAATTCCACAACTCCCTGCATAGTTTGAGTGTCCTTTCATAATGTAAACCAGTTCAAAATTTGGCCTATTTTTTTTTTCCTGTATGTTTCTTAAGTTATGCTGTTTTATGATGAAAAATAGCTAAAACCGTACTTATTTTGACAGCACTTGTCTATGTGAATCTGATAGCTTGTGTTTGCTTTTTAACACGCATAAGTAATTTTTAAAATGTAACATTTGCTTTCTCTGTCTCTTGCTCTGTACATATCTACACACAAGCACATTTATGCGTGTGCGTATTTATTTCTATATCCATATATGGAATAGAACTAATGTCCATAAAAAATCTTTTCATTACTTGTGCATCTGAGTCTTCAAAGTATCTCTTTCAGAACTGTCTAATGAATGATGAATGGTTAAAAGGCTGTATGTTGTCATGAATGTATTAGTCTTCAACATTCCAGTTCCATGTTCCATGTATCACAAGTAGAGCTGGCAAACACTTGCTGTTGAGCCCTTTAAGGATTTATGTACTCATTAATCTCCCCGTTCTTGTGTATAGTATTGCAAAGTTCAGGTGGATCTTAGTCTCGCTCGTTTTATTTACTAAAGAACTTACTCCTGAAGATTTTGTTTTCTTCCATGCAGTGGCATGGTATCTTTTAGAAAACTTTACCATGGCCTTGAAAACTAATGTTTTACATTAAAAATGGGCAAGCTGACTTTGAGTAAAATTAATTTGGAATTTAATCTGAAACTGTAAAGCAAATTTTAAAGATCAAGGGAGCTCACGTTAACATATTAGTCATCAGTTAGGACAGGAGGACAGTTTTTTATTTTATTTTATTTTATTTTTTATTTATTTTTAAATATTTAATACCATGCTGGTTTTCCTAATGTAGTACATTTAATAACATTAATATTACCAGAAAGACATTAATAACAATGAATGAAAATATAAATTATATTAAGTAAATATTGAAGAAATAAGTTTCTGGTATGGAAATCTCTTACATATTTCTCTTACATATTTCTCTATGGAAACCCCTACATATTCAATGTTTGCCTTTTTAGTTTGAAGGAATAGAAAAGCTGACTTCAGGTCTGACTGACCTTAGATTCTCAGAGCTATTTAGAGGATGTGTATTCATGCAAAGTATATGTTCTGTTTACAATTAGTGCTACACTTTTGGTTATTACAATTTGTTTCTATATTGCTTTCTGCAAACAATACTTGCTCACCCAACTCTTACACCACAAGATTTCCTACTAGAACACAAATTACATTAATCTCACACAGATTAAACCCTTTTGTGCTGTCTGGGAGGAGGGGAGAAGAAAAAGCTCTGTTTATTCTGAGGACATGAAGTTGGTAGCAAAATTTGGATTAATATTGCCCTAGTGCAGAATTGTTCAGAAGGCCTCTTTAAATCATGTTGCTGTTTAGCAACTTAATTTTAGTCATTTATTCAAAACCCTTCACACCCAAATCTAAGACTACTCACTTTTTCCTAGCAACTCTTGCTCCTTTACACATTCCTCCAATGTTAAATTTAAATATTGTCAGTGTAAAACATACCCTTTTGAGAACTTGATGTATCAAAAAAAAAAAAATATATTTAAACTATTTAATGAAGGTACTTTTAAAACAGTAATAACTGTATAAATTGTGGAAGAGTGTACCTATAAGTACTTGTAGGACACTGGACTTTCTCTCCTATTAGCATCAACACTGATACAAGCATAAAAGTCAAGAGTTTGTTTCCAGGCAATTTGTCACAGACAAACAAATCTGATCCATCTTTTCTGAGGATGTCCTTTGTCCAGCATGTGTATGTTAAACCTTTTAATAACCATGCAAGATGTATGCTTCAGGAAAAGAGTAGAACTATCAAAAATTATTTATAAAGAAAAGACAGAAATGTCAGTAAAATTTATTTCAGGAGAGAGATACAGGACAGAGAAATGAGAGCGTGCAGACAATAATTAATGTGGTAACTTTTGCATTTTCTATTTTACGAAATTGATACCTGCAGTTACATAACAATAATAATAATAAAAATCAAAACAACAACAACAACAAACTACATTACAATACAAAATACAAGGGAGCATATCAAAATTAACCAGACTGCTTAATTCATAAACAATGTGCCTTGGCATTTGTGTTGAACAACATTAGAGCAGTCAAGATAAACTTAAATCTCAACTTTTACTTTTGGCAACAATCAGTAACATAACTTGGCTTCCAGGCAAGGTTTAAATTCTGTCTTCTGTCCTCTTGTTTCTGAAATGCAGTACAGTAATTCTCTGTGTGTGTGTGTATATATATATAGAGAGAGAGAGAACAATTAGAAACAGATGCTTGTGTTGGAAAACATAATCAAAAAGAGTATGACAGTTTTAAGAAAAACAGATATGTCATGCATCCTGACTACACTGAATCCTCTCAACATAGCCAGGTGTGTTTCATATCTGCTTATTTACCTGTGCATGGAAACATAGAATTTGGTTAAGAAGGGACCTTAAAGATCATCTAGTTCCAACCACCCTGCCATGGGCAGGGACAATTCCCATTTCCTTTGTGCCCCATCCAACCTGGCCTTGGAACACTTCCAGGGATGGGGCACAACTTCTCTGGGCAACCTGTTCCAGTGCCTCACCACCTTCTAGGTAAATAATTGCTTCCTCATATATAATTTAAACCTGCCTACTTTTAGTTTAAAGCCATTACTCCTGGTCCTATCACTGCACTCCCTGACAGAGTCCTTCTCAGCTTCCCTGTAGGTCCCCTGGAAGGCCACTATAAGGTCTCCCCAGAGCCTTCACTTCTCTAGGCTGACCAACCACAACTCCCTCAGCCTGTCTTCACACGAGAAATTCTCCAGTCACTTGATCATTCTTGTGGTTCTTGTTCTAATATGTCATTTTCTGATTCATATAACTTTTACTATTCACTGTTTCTTCTGTAAATGGATGTCCCTGTTTTGAGTCTTTATTCTTCATCTTATTATTATTTAGTTTTTTTTTTTTGTTTTTTTCTTGTCAAGGGAATTTCTAGGAAATTGAATTAAATCATAATCTTATTATTTAATGAGCTGAAAATATTGAAAACCTTGGCAAGACTTTTGACAGCCACAAAATGAAAGAGTACCTTTGTCATCTTGGTTAAAGCTTTCCTGCAGCTTGTTTTCCTAAAGTGCACTCTGCATTGTTTGTGATCTATATAGAAATACAGCATGAAATTTTTACATCCAGACTTGTTTCATGTACAGAAAGATACATGATAAATTTCTGGGAAGAAAATGTCTCTATTCATATAAAATAAATGTGAAATACAGAGTTTTCAGGATGGATAAAGTAATCAGGATTCTTCAATACATGACATAATTTATATAGGAATTATTTTCAAGAGCTGAATAACCTAAACACTGCTTAAATCATAAGAGTCTATGGATTTTGGAGAGTGTTGGTTTACAGCCACTGAAAAAATTATAACACTCACTTGAAGATAGCTAGAGTCATAGTTAAAGTTAATCATATCAAGGTATGAATTCTACTTCTCAAGGATCCATTGTCATAATAAAAATTCTGGAGTATTTGTTTTATCCTATTAATGCCACGATCCAGCTTTATGATGGAACCACCTGCAACAGGTCCCCAGAATCTAAGCGATTCTTAATGGAACAACTATAGAAGTCACGCTATTACAATACAGATCAGATAGAACAATATTGAGGAAGGCTGGAGCACAATGTAAAGAAATTAACTTGATCTTTTACAAGGAATAAATTTTATTAATTCCCTTTTAAGTGGTTTTGTTCATTAAATCATCTTTGAAACTATGCACAAAAGCATGCTGTAAAAATTGGTCAATAAATTTCTCCCACATCATGCTTCTGTTCTGGAAAGCACCACAGGAAAAAAAAAAAAAAAAAAAAAAAAAAAGACAACGATAGAACAAGCACCTTTACAAGTCTACTTTGACTAAATTCAATATAGGTTATTAATATCTGTCAAGATACAGACATCTATCTTATCTTAGTTATTTCTTTTTTTAACTCAAAAAGATTTTGTGCAAGTTGAAGAAAGGTTGAATTATAAATGAGAACCCCAAACAAGGTCCCAAAGATCGAATGGGTACAATGATCAGCTTGAATGTATTTCTGCCATGATTATTCACCAAAGGAATTATTTCAAAAACTGTTCCCAAATTGGCAGAAAGGAGAGACAAACTGTCCCCTTCTCCAGTACTTTGATTTAGGTATAAATGCGCAAACAAGTTTTAAATAAACATCTTGATTGCTTCAAGAAGGAAAGCTGAATTTTAAGTAAACAAAACTTTTTGATATATTAATTACAAAATCTTATTGTACCTCAAGTGTGTGGTTAACCTAAATCAGGAACAAAAAAAAAAAAAAAAAAAAAAGAGAGAGAGAGAGAAACTGCCTGTGCAGCAGCTCTGTGCTCATCTTGTTTGTTAAAAAGAGTAACAATTCTGAGGTACAGAGTAAAAGAAAGACAGTGCAGAAGACAGGATTAGAGGAGATGGAAGCTCAAGTTACTGCAGCAGGATCTAAAGACAAATCAAATTTCAGGGGTTCCAGTTATCACAAATCTATTCTTGCTTTTTCAGGGTAAGAATTCTGTCAGTAATGAAAACATATTGGAGTATCTTATGTTTGTTTGTTTATTTTGTCTGTGTTAGCATATTCCTTTAAAAAGCAGGACAGAAGCTATTGGAAGGTGTTTTGTTGTTGTTGGTATTGTTTGTTGGTTTTGTTTTATTTTTTATTTTTTCCCTCCAAGTTTGTTTTATAGTGGTCTTTATGCTCTGAAAGCCATTTTCTTCAGACTTACCACTTTCCTGGAAGCTGGGGTGGAAGTGCTCAGCTGGGCAATGGGAACATGGTTCTTAACATTCAGCATGGAGTGTTTTGCTTACTGCATGTCTAAGAAAACTGATTTCAGTGTGCTCATGGAATGAAGCTAAAGTTTCTGTAAAGGTTTACATTTGCTAATATTTTCATTGCCCTTTATTCCTTTATCACATTGTCTGTTTCTCTTGAGGCTCTGGTCCATAAAAGATCATGTACGTTCTATCAGAATCAATATGTTGCATATCAGATGTGCATTCAGCTTATAAAGTGTATTTCAGGCATGTTCTAATGACAGAAATAATTGCAGTCAGTTCAGTAAAGGCACTTGTCTAGTCAATACCTCAAATCATCAACTATCAGTTTTACTGAACATCTAAAAACATACTTGTTTTTTTCCTTCATATATCCAGTGCCCGTCTTTATTTCCTTTAAAAACAATTTGAAAATATAGCTTTTAAACACCTGAGTGTATTTAAAATACATCTTTTAAAGCAGATCTTTTCAATTTTTAATAATGCAGCAGAGATCTGAACATCTAAATAACTTCAGTGAAGAATGTTTTGCTTTATGTAACAATTTAATATTTGGTTCTTTCAAAGGCAGTCAAAGTAGCCTGTAATATAACCAATTTATATTTTTACATGGGGTTTGTAATTGTGGAATAAATGAACACAGCTTTTAAAACATAATTGTTTTCATCTTTCATGCTCAAACTCCAATAATTTGTATAGATGACTTTGTCATCACTTTCAATTTGTATTCAGACAGTTGTCACTGTATATATTTTCTAGATGAGTAGTTGGTTTTATCTTCAACCAAAGTCGCTGCAGCAAAGATGTCACAGCAAGTGAGTAGAACCATTCAACGTTGTAGAACAAATGATATAGTAAAAGACTAGGTGTCTGAGAGATTATCTCCCTCCTTTCTTCAAAAAGGTATTTTGTGTTTAAGCTAACATGAGGACCCAAACTGTGCAAACATATTCAATCACTGACGTTACTGGGAAGGCAAATGTAAAGGTGCTCTGTTTTGTTATGGAGCCACATTCAGTGAAAATGTTGGCTATGTTTAGGGGATTATCTGTCTGATGGCCATGCAGACATCTCTAATATCTCTCCAAATATCTCAGATATCTCAAATATCTCTACAAATCCAAGCATGTGGATCTTTCTGTGGGAAAGATTAATTCAATGGTATCAGTATAGATATCCAAGAAGGTAAGTCTAATGAGTTAATCTCTTTCTATGTTGTAGGCAAGATCTAATATTTCTATTTCTATTTATTATTATTATTATTATTATTTTTCTGCAGTTCACACTGGTATTCTTTCTATTTCATTATATTAAGTTGCTTCCTTTTCTAACTTTTAAAATTCTGATACAAGCCTCAAAAGGATACATAAGCTATTTATTTAGGAGAAAAAAATATATATTTTTTACCGCCTTGGGAGGTGGTACTGAAAGACAGAGGAGCCCAGGAGGGCTGGGCGCTCTTCAAGAAAGAAATCTTAATGGCTCAGGAGTGGTCTGTCCCCATGTGCCCAAAGACGAGCCGGCGTGGAAGAAGACCGGCCTGGCTGAGCAGAGAGCTGTGGCTCGAGCTTAGGAAAAAAAAAGAGGGTTTATAATCTTTGGAAAAGAGGGCGGGCCACTCAGGGGGACTACAAGGATGTTGTGAAGTGGTGCAGGGACAAAATCAGAAAGGCCAAAGCTCATCTGGAGCTCAATCTGGCCACTGCTGTTAAAAACAACAAAAAATGTTTTTATAAATACATCAACACAAAAAGGAGGACTAAGGAGAATCTCCACCCTTTATGGGATGTGGGGGGAAACTTAGTAATCAGAGATGAGGAAAAAGCTGAGGTGCTTAACGCCTTCTTTGCCTCAGTCTTTAACAGCAAAACCAGTTGTTCTCTGGACGCCCAGTACCCCGAGCTGGTGGAAGGGGATGGGGAGCAGAATGTGGCCCCCACAATCCATGAGGAAATGGTTGGCGACCTGCTACAGCATTTGGATGTACGCAAGTCGATGGGGCCGGATGGGATCCACCCGAGGGTACTGAGATAACTGGCGGAGGAGCTGGCCAAGCCGTTTTCCATCATTTATCGGCAGTCCTGGCTATCAGGGGAAGTCCCACTTGACTGGCGGCTAGCAAACGTGATGCCCATCTACAAGAAGGGCCGGAGGGTAGACCCAGGAAACTACAGGCCTGTTAGTTTAACATCAGTGCCAGGGAAGCTCATGGAGCAGATTATCTTGGGTGTCATCATGCGGCAGTTGCAGGGCAAGCAGGCGATCAGGCCTAGTCAGCATGGGTTTATGAAGGGCAGGTCCTGCTTGACGAACCTGATCTCCTTCTATGACAAGGTGACACGCCAGGTGGATGAGGGAAAGGCTGTGGACGTGGTCTACCTTGACTTCAGTAAGGCATTTGACACCGTTGCCCACAGCATTCTCCTCAGGAAACTGGCTGCTCATGGCTTGGACTGGTGTACACTTTGTTGGGTTAAGAGCTGGCTGGATGGCCGGGCCCAGAGAGTTGTGGTGAATGGAGTCAATCCAGTTGGAGGCCGGTCACTAGTGGAGTCCCCCAGCTCGGTACTGGGGCCAGTCCTCTTTAACATCTTCATTGATGATCTGGACGAGGGCATTGAGTGCACCCTCAGCAAGTTTGCAGATGACACCAAGTTAGGTGTGTGTGTCGATCTGCTTGAGGGTAGGAAGGCTCTGCAGGAGGATCTGGATAGGCTGGACCGATGGGCCGAGATCAACGGTATGAAGTTCAACAAGGCCAAGTGCCGGGTCCTGCACCTGGGGCCCAACAACCCCAAACAGAGCTACAGGCTGGGAGATGTGTGGTTGGAAAGGTGCCTGGCAGAGAAGGACCTGGGAGTAGTGGTTAACAGTCGGCTGAATATGAGCCAGCAGTGTGCTCAGGTGGCCAAGAAGGCCAGCAGCATCCTGGCTTGCATAAGAAACAGCGTGGCCAGCAGGTCCAGGGAAGTGATTGTCCCCCTGTACTCGGCTCTGGTGAGGCCGCAACTTGAGTAGGCTGCAGCGAGGTGGCGGTTGGTCTATTCTCCCACGTGCCTGGTGACAGGACAAGGGGAATGGGCTAAAGTTCCGCCAGGGGAGGTTTAGGTTGGATATTAGAAAGAACTTCTTTCCTGAACGGGTTGTTAGTCACTGGAATATGCTGCCCAGGGAAGTGGTTGAGTCACCGTCCCTGGAGGTCTTTAAAAGACGTTTAGATGTAGAGCTTAGGGATATGGTTTAGTGGAAGATTTGTTAGCGTTAGGTCAGAGGTTGGACTCGGAGATCTTGGAGGTCTCTTCCAACCTAGACTATTCTGTGATTCTGTGATTTTGTAATAAGGTGAATCTGGATGTAAATAGAAAAAATATTTACTTTCACTCTTCTGTATTTACTCTCATAGGTTTGTCAGGCACATTATGCAAGCTAAAGATAATATACTATGCAAAAAAGCATGTGTTTGCTAAGATTTTGTAATGAGTAATAAGTTACAAGTAAGATTTAATTCTTCCATTGAATGCTTCCTGTCTGTACTGGCACTAACCTTGTATACCTCTAGGGAATCCTTGCACATGTACCACAGAGAGTATATTATAAGCAAAGAATGCAATGAGTTAGACTGATTTCTGTTTATATTTGCATATTCATTTGGGTGTGACAATGATTATAATTTTCAGATGTGGAAAGAACAACTTCTTTAAAGAAATATATGAAGTTATATTTTGTATATACATCTAGTTATTCAATCTGACTTGCTCTATAAAAACAAAACAAAACAAAACAAAAACAGTCATTTCCAGAAGCAATGAGTTTGTACATGGTGTTTTTATTGAATGATTGCAATTTCAAATCTGTTAATAGATTTGAACTCTGTGTACCTGAAAACCTATTAATTTGTAAACTATTAATTTTAAGTATTCTCAAGAAATTTCTGCTTTTGTTGCTCACAAATAAACTTAACTGTACCGGAAACTGGCCATATATTTCAGACATTAATTCCTTAGGCTGACATATACAAATCTTCCTTTTTAACAATAGCTTTACTTTCTCTTTTTGGCTTCTTCATTTGGCTTTAATATTCCATGAATCATAACAATGAAGAACTATATGCAATTCTATAGCAAATTCTTCTCTGCAAAGATCACACTTTTAATATATTAGGATTTTTTGTTTGTTTGTTTGCTTGTTTGTTTATTCCCCAACATGTGTTCTGCTGAGTATCAAATTGTTTCTTTCAATTTTGGAAATTTTTCATTCATTGAATTTAAGCTTAAACTCTTCAGTTATCTTTCTCTCAGTAAACTCTGCATAATACATTTTTAAAAAATCTCACTTTTTACAATCTGCATGTGCTTGTGTTTCTGATTAATAACCTATCACTTGTAAGAGTGGCAACATTTCTGCCCAAAGGGTTTTTTCCTAATCAGTTACATAAATTCTGAAGAAGTTAGTTAACTTCAGAGCTCATCAACTGCTTCATCAATTATCAGAATCATTAATTAAATGTTTATTAGGGCTTATATGTGAAAAATTTTAGTGTCAAAGTTCCTGTTTAGAAAATAAATCCCAGCTTATGGGTGTGAAATCAAGCCTTATTTGATGATGACAAAGGCTGTCCTGAACTTGAAAGCAGAAGAGGTCTATGATTGGAGCTAAGTATGTCAGTCTAGTAGACTCATTTTGATTTTTAATCCAGTTCTTTAAAGTTCCTGTTATTCATGCTGAATAAAGAAGCTTCCAGTGTAACCACTGTGGCTCATACAGACTGCATATTTCTGTATATAGATACTTTTTTGCCTTTGTACTGGGTCTGGCTGGGATGTTAACTTTCCCTGCAGCAGCCCATACAGTGCTTGTATCTGCACTTGTAGCTAGAACAGCAGCGGTATCACACCGGTGTTGTGTCTGCTGCTGAGCAGTGCTGGCACAGCATCAGGACTCTCTCTAACCCTCCTAGGGGGTGGGCAAAAAGTGAGAAAGAAACATCATCAGGGTAGTTGACCTAAACCAACCAAAGGGATATTCCATACCATACGATGTCACACTCAGCAATAAAAGGTGGAAAAAGGAAGAAGAGGGGAGGGGTGGGCTCTTGTTGTGAGAACGTTTGTCCTCCTCCCAAACACCGGCTACGTGCGTTGAGGCCCTGCTTCAAGGACGTGGTCAAGCATCGCTCATTTGTGGGAAGTAGAGAGTAATTTCTTTCCTCTGCACTTCCACATAGCCTTTACTTGTTTCGTTTAGTTATTCCCTTTTCCCCCTCCCTCTTCCCCTTTCTGTTTTTTTCCTTTAGTTGAATTGTTTAATTAATATTTCCTTAATAATATATATATATATATATATATATATATATTTCTCTTTAATTCAATCATCCTTATCTCAACCTGTCAGTTGCTCTTTCCTTTACTTCTTCCCCTCCTCATCTGAAGAGGGGGAGTGAGAGAGCGGTTGTGGTGTTCAACTACCTAGCACGGTAAAACCACCACAGTCTTGTATTCTGGATGCGAGATAGAAAACCTGAGATGATGGCTATTATTGCAATGTTTTCACCCTTTGTGTATGGCTAGGTCTACTGCTTTTGCTGAGGCTTTGAGGCTGACGGTTTGAGACAAGGTGAAAACTGACTTGCCTGATCTATGTTGTGATTTTTTTTTTTTTTTTTTTTTTTCTGTTTCTATCCTTCCAAGGATCATATGCAAATGATAAACTGCCTACAGCTAGGTCTATAACTCACCACCCAAACTGGTGTGGAAGCATAGAATGATGAAGAAAAACAGGTACTGGGTAAGAAAATAATCTAGTTGTACACATTTTCATAGTGACAAAGTTGCCAGGTATTTCTGAAAAAGCCCTTGCTTTTAGTGTCTGATTTATTTAAAGTGCTTGATTAGAATTAAACTAAAGTATTTCTGAAAATTAGTAATATCCTGGGATCTTGAGCTATATAGTCTATAGTCATGAATGATATGCATTCCCACCCTGAATTGGGGAAAGACAGGAATGGATCCCTGTACATGCCTCAGAAGATTTCTCAAGGTCACAGGGGACTAGGTACAGAAGGGTGGACAGAAGGGTAGCCAATTATTTCCTCTGCCATCCCTTTTGTAAGAGTTATGCAAAAGGTGCCCAAATCCTATAAAGTAAGAAAATATTAAGATATCAGTTTCTCTTAGAGAAATATTTATAGCATTGTGTGTTTTTGTGTGTGTATTTTAAATGTTTTCCTTTCTTTCAAATTAGTCATAAATCACCATTTTAAAACAACTTAGTCTGTTTTAGACAACTTAGTCTATTTTAAAACATAGTCTGTTTCAACCACACCTACAACTTTTACAAAAAATAAGCTACTTCAAGAAAAATTCTGTCCATTCCAATTTTAAATTAAAAAGATAAAAGTTCTGTGCACAGGATCACTCTATTCTTTTCAGCAACTGAGTCATCACATAGTCTAATGTTATTGCAATTTCTTTTTCACTGTATAATTTCTGTGAGACTCCTTTACATACATGCCATCATTTCCAAGGGGGTTTCCAGAGGGAAGTGGAGCAAGTCACATGTTCATTTTTGTATAGGGTGTAGATTTTGAGGGCCTGGTCCTGGAGGGTGGCTGAAAGGCTCTTCTGTGAGGTGAAGCCATGGCTGCCCCATGCCAGACACAGCTGGTTCCAGCTAGCTCCAACAGCCCCACCACAGGGAAAAAAAAAAAAAAACCACAAAACTATGAGAAACAGCCCTGTGGACACCAAGGGGAGAGGAGAAGTAGGAGGCGGTGCTCAAAGAGCAGAGATGCCCCTGCAGCCCATGGAGAGTCACAGTGTGTGATGTGTGGAAGAAGAAATAGCAGAAAGGAGCTGTTATGGACTGACCACAGACACCATTCTTCATCCCCCTTCACTGCTCATGGGGGAGTAGGTAGAGGAGTTGAGGATGAAGGAGTGAAGCTGAGTCTCAGAAGTGAGGGGGATGTGTCTGTATGCATGTGGCAAGTGGTCATGATAAACTCACCGTAGAGGGTTGTGGTTCGATGGTAACTTCTTTGGATGGTAACTTCTCAGAGGTTTCCTATCAGAAAAAAAATCAACTTAATTTACAAATAGGTTATGTAACAATAGAATATCATGAATATTGCTTTTTGTCAATTGTTGTAACCCATACTGCTGATTAATACTTGCAATCAGACAGCAGGCAAAGGCTGAAAGTCTGGGCCCTGGTAGGCAGTAATCAAAATAAGCAATGAACTTAGTACTGTTTGACAGCTGATTAAAGAATAATGTTCCTCCGCTGCCCTCTGTAATCTTTGTGATTAACTTAAGACTACAAAGGTATGTCTTCATTATGCCTTCATTAGAAACATGTAAATGTGTTATTGTCAATAAATGTATTTTCCAACAAAAATCCCCATTTACAATTTGAACATATATAGTGAAAACTTATACAAAAAACATTTATATTTTCAAATGGTAACCTACTTGTGTTTAAATTCTCAAAAATTTATGGTTTTGATTAACAAAATAATTTATTTGTGGAAATGAAATAAGCATTTAGCATTTTGGATTCAAATAGAACTAAAGTTAAGACGTTTTTGGTTAAGCTATTTTTTATTTTTTTTTTTTAAATAATTTTTGCTACAAGGTGTTAGAAAAGGAATAGAAGTAACTGATTGGACATACAATTTTATTCCGTTTAGTTGTGACAAATCTGCTTCTGTTCTTTTTAAGTCTTCAGGGAATTTATGTTTCAAGACTTCTTGGTAAAGGAAAATAAATTTCCAGGTTTGACTTGCCTTTATAAGAAAGCAACTGTTGTGTCCCCATCCCTCTGCCCATTCTAACTCACAAAGTCTGGACCAGTGACTGAATATAAAAAAGTCTCTCTTCTGTTTTTAAACAGATACTTAATTTAATGAAATAGATAGAAATTCTATCCTACTGTTCTTTAGAAGTATACTGACAAACCAAAGAGAATACACAGGGCAAGCCAACTGATTAGAAATTGACTCTTCTTGAGTCTACTGACTTCATTATGAATGCAATTCTGTAAAATTGTTGCAATCATACAGAACACTCTTGAAAAGGTAATATGAAAATTTATTCATGTTAGCAACTGAAGAGGTAGAAAACAAACTCATCCAGTAGCTGCAAATTTTAAAAAAATGCTGTGCAAACGAAGTAAAAAGGTTAAGTTCAACAACGTCAGATTGACTTTAACTTCATTGCTACTTGTACCTTAAATATGAGTTTCACCTTCTTTTTAAATACCTTGTCTCTTTTCTTGTGCTATGTTTTAATCTCTACAAGACGTGAGGGATGTTTGTGGGAGGAGGGAGTTCTTGCTAGGTTCACAAGAATCATGAAAGAAGTGTTCTAGTCGAGGAGTTTTTGCTTAAGGAGACAGCCTCTGTCTGATTGCAGCTACTTCAGAGCTGTGGAAAAAAAAAAAATCTGAGTTCTAAGGAAAGAACTCACAAGCTGATTACACTCTACTTCTACAGCTTATGGGCCCTCAGTCTGTTTTTATTTATTTATTTATTTATTTATGAGTAAAAGTGACATATAAAAGCATGAAGAGTTTTTCTGTAAGGGGAAAAAGGAAGACAGAAAAAACAATAAAGTGATTATGCTTTTAAAAATGCAAAAAATAGCATTGCAAATTTCCATTGTTTAGACTTTACCCCTGAAACCTTGCATTATAGTGCATTTAACTTTTCCTCCCCAATATCTAGGGGGGGGTTATCTAACTAGTAAACACAGACAAGAACATTTCCAGGGAGGGGGCATCCACAACTTCCCTAGGCAACCTGTTCTAGTGTCTCACCACCCTCATAGGGGCATTTCTTCCTAATATCTAATCTAAAGATATCTCTAGATATATAAAAATATCTAATATATAATATAAATATATCTAATATCTAAAATATATCTAATATATAAAGATATATCTAGATATATAAAAATATCTAATATATCATTAGGCATTTCTTCCTAATATCTAATCTAAATCTACAGTCTTTCAGTTTAAAACCTTTATCCCTTGTTCTGTCACTATGTGCCCTTGTAAAATGTTTCGCTCCATCTTTCTAATAAGGCCCCTACAAGCATCGAAAAGTAACAATAATGTCTGCCTGGAGTCTTCTCTTCTCCAGGACGAACAAACACGACTGTAACAGCCTGTCTTCATAAGAGAGATTTTTTTGGCCCTTTGATCATTTGCATAGCCCTTGTCTGAACCCACCCCAGAATGTTTATGCCTTTCTTGTTCTAGGTGTCCCAGAGCTGAACACAGTAGTCCAGGTGGGGTCTCAGGAGAGCACAACAGATTGGTACAATCCCCTCCATCAACCTGTTGGCCATGCTTCTTTTCATGCAGCTCAGGATATGATTGGCTTTCTGTGTTGCAAGTGCAAATTTCTAGATCACATAAAGTTTTTCATCCACTAGTTACCCCAAGGTCTTCTTCTCAGGGCTCTTCTCAATTCATTCATCACCAAGTCTGTATTGATGTTAGAGATTGCCCTGCCCAGGTACAGGACCTTATAATTGGCTTTGATGAACTTAATGAGGTTCATGTGGGCTCACCTCTCAAGCCTGTCAGGGTCTCTCTGGATTGTTTTCCTTCCCATCAATGTATCAACTGCACCACTTAGCTTGCTGTCATCTGAAAATTTACTGAGGGTGCACTCAGTCCTCCTATCCATGTCATTAATTAAGTTATTAAATAGTATATATATGTATAGTATATATCCCTATATAGATCCCTGAGGGTTGGAAACCACTTATTACTGGTTTCCATTTGGCAATTGAGCTGTTGACTGCAATGGTCTGGATGTGGCCATCCAGGCAATTACTCATCCTTTACCATCCAAACGATATCTCTTGAATTTAGAGACAATATAAAACTTTTAAAATCTAACATTTTTGAGAAAAGTTCAGTTTAGTGCTCAGTCACAGCAGAAAATGAAATTTTTAGACTTATTAGACAAATATAGGAAACAAACAAACAAACAACTCATCGTGTTGCTGTATTAGTGTACCTGCACCTTGACTACTGTTTGCAGTTCTTTCTCTGTCATAACATTAATGAGGACAGAGAAAAAAATTCAAGGGTCGATGCTGGATGCATTTGAAAAGATGTGGAGTTGGTCTGTGGGAAAAATCCAGCCAGTTAGGACTGGTGATGCATGAAAGAATGAGATCTTACAAATCATGAACTGATGGGATGAATGGGGAGTGACATTTTTGTTTCTTTCTATACAGTGAATGAGGAAAAGTAAACTAATAATTGATTGACCCTTGACCCAAGCAAACATTGAGTTGTAGTGCTTTATGCAAAGATGAGAAGCTTGGAGCCAAAGAGAGTAGTGGTTGTGCAGTGGAAAAAAGATGATTTTCCCATTTATAAAAGAGGATCTTCTAAAGTACGATCTTCTAAAGAAGGATCTACTAAACAACAGTCCAGAGCCATCTTTGTTTTTCTTTCTCTAAGCTTGCCCAGCTCTCATTAGGCCCCAAGATGCTGGCTGTTCATCTGTGTTCATGCAGCTGTTCATGCAGCTCTCCCATAGAGATGAGTTCTTGCCTGACTCAGTTTGTCTCTTCATGCTTCTGTAAGGAACAAACTGCTCTAAGGTCCTGTCCTTTTGTCATGTTGTCTGGGGAAAATGTTCTCGTGGCTTTTCTAGCTACACAAGAACTTCACGATTACCTTCTATGTCTTGAGACTTATTTTATGTATGTATTTAGACCTTTTGTATAGCAGTTAAGGGCTTTGGAATGTAACAATAAAGTATTGGTAAAGTTAAAACACAGAAAAATTGTATATTTGGGGGGTTATTTTTGATCGTTTTAAGATTTCAAGGTGCTTTACTGCTTGCTGTAAATACTAAGAAATACTGATGTCCTCATCTGGAGCAGCAAGGTGCTGTTCAGGCTTGGAATTTGATCAATGGATCTCTGTTCTCATGAAAACTAAGAGTATTAATATCAGATGAAGAAAGTCTACCTACAGTTAGGTAACATGAACTACCCTCTAGAGAACTCAGTGCAGAGCTCCTTAGAGCTTCTCATCACACTTCGTATTATTCTGTTTCTAAAGGGAAATCAGGGTTTGGTTGTTCTTCCTGGCTGTGCTAAAGAAAATGGACTGATGCTGACTTCAACACCAACCAATGCCACAAGGCTAACTTCCCCTTTTCTGACAATTGGAAATATAAACAGGACTGCTAGGCCTGTGACACAGATATTAACAGGACCATACCTTACTTATTTATTTATAACAGAGTCTTTATGTACACCTTTTGGGCTGCTTAGGGGTGTTAGATAGTGTAAACTTAAGATAACCTCTGTGATTCTGCTGCCTGATATCTCTGGTACTTTAGAACATCTCCAGTCTCCAAAGAACAGCAGAATAGAAGTTCTCTGTATCCCTCTCAGGCATTCAGTACAACAAGGATGGCATAGGCAGCTTCCTCTGATGTTCTGCACTAGCTAGACCTAGCTACACCTCCCATCTACAAGACCAGAAGGGAGAGGTGCCCCACCACCCACCTTCTGGCATAAATTATGCACAGTTCCAGCAGTCTCAGGTGACATTTATCCTCTTCTGGTCATCCAATGGATAACCTATCCTGAATCAATGTAATGCATGCCATTACTCTTTTCTGGTCACATGCCCTGTCACAATTTCCTGAAATGCCTGACCACCTTTCCAGTTTAACTACAATACATCAGAACAGGAAGACCCTTCTCTTACATACATGGCGTTGCCACTTTGTTTTGGCCACCATGTTATGGTTGGGCACCACCATTTACAGCAGGTAGTTGCCATTTTGTTAAATGTCATTCTGCTCTGTGGTAAGCTGATGGCCATTTCTTTATACCATTATACCCATATGTTCTCATTTAGCTTGGTGATTGGCAGCCTGTTTTCTTTGAACCTGGAAGTGCTTAAATAACAATATATTTGCATTTATATATTATACAAATATATGTACAAAGGGGTGTAAAAATGCAATATAAAAATAATCTGGGTTGTAGATTGAGTCTACTTTAGCTAAAGGTTACATTACAGAGAGAAGGACTTGGGAAGGGATGGCAGGGACACTGTTAGAGTAAGGATGACAGTTTAAGTACTTGAAATAAAAGGGTGTTATCCAAGGTGAAATAAGGTAGTTCTTACCTCCATTTCTCTTAACATTATAACCATTGAGTATGGTATTGAATCTCTAATATGAAATAACAACAATGATCTACAACCATCATTGTATCATGCAAAGTACAGATGATAGGATATTATGTGCACTTTAAAGCTCACTATGTATACTGTGCAAAACAACGTAGGAGATTTAGGAAAGCCAAGTGGTGAACAAGTACCATAATGAAAAATCTATTGTCTTGTCACAATACCAGTCTTGCAAAATTGTTTGCATGCCAACGCCTTTACGGAAATAGAAAAAGAAAGCTCAGGATATAGTCACATGTCTTTCACTGGGTCATTTGCACAGCAAAGATAGTTCTCTTTAGCATGGAAATTTTCCATCACCACGTTACTTCAGGGGTGATAAACATTCTGCGTTGCTGCTAGACATTATTAAAGAAGTCCATGTATTTTGATTACTGAGTTCACATATTTTGATTATTGACAGTAAATTGACATTTCCAATTTGGCAAATAGTTTGCTAGGATTACCAATTTTCTTGTGTGACTTTTACACTACGGTAATTACACAGCCTGTGGGTTTTGTTTTTTGTTGTTGCTTGTTTTGTTTGTTTTGTAGCAAAATTAATGCTTAGCTCTACACAATGTCTTCTAAAAATTTGTCAGTATATCCAAAGGTGCTATTAACAGACAGACAGCCCTGAGCTGCTTTTTGCTTCTGTTTAACAGTGTTTATATTCTGTTATCAGAAAAACTTGTGTGGTTTTATAGATGTACAAAAAAAAAAAAAAAAAAAAAAAGGGTACTAGGGGGAAACTTTAATATAATTTAAATTACTTTTATCATAACACATCCTTATTGACAGGAACTAAATGCAGGAAAAATAAAGGGAGGTAAGGCAAATCTGTGAGAAGTGAAATCTTAGAAAAAACTCTTATTCCCTGTAGAAGAGAATGTATTCTTAACATGTATTCACATCAAAACCTTATTTATTTTCCCTTTAAGATGGTATTATTAATATGACTCCATCTTTCCTCTTGCAGTTGTTCCTTCTCTTAATACATGAAATTACTCTTCTACAGTCCTTCATAAATTCTATAGGTGAATGTAAGTTTTCACATGTAGATTTGGGATAAACATTTCCAATTACTAGTCTGGATGTCTCTTCCTGCACTTTGTGAGGTTTCATTTATTTTATTTTATTTTATTTTATTTATTTTCTCTGTACATGTACAGAAGACTGTGCATCCCTAAGGTGAGGTTTGAAGATTTGACTCCATGGGCTGAAAACAAAATGTTACTAATAAGTGGAATATTACCAGATGTTCGGGTTTCAGCTGGGATTGAGTTAATTTTCTTCATAATAGCTGGTATGGTGCTGTGTTTTGGATTTAGAATAAAATGTTGATAACACACTAGTGTTTTAGTTGTTGCTGAGCAGTGCTTACACTGAGTTAAGAACTTTTCAGCTTCTCATGCTGCCCTGACAGTGAGGAGGCTGGGGATGCACAAGTAGTTGGGAGGGAACACAACCAAGACAGCTGGCCTAAACTGGCCAGAGGGATATCCCATACCATACAGCATCAAGATGAGTAGTAAATATAGGTAGAGCTGGCCTGGTGAGGGCTGCCATGGCTCAGGGCCTGGCTGGGCTTCAGTTGATGGGTGGTGAGCAATTGCATTGCACATCACTTGCTTTGTATATTATTATCATCCCTTCCTTTTCTGTTCTATTAAATTACCCTTATCTCAACCCACATGTTTTTTTTTTTTGTTGTTGTTTGTTTGTTTGTTTTGTTTTATTTTGTTTTGTTTTGTTTTTGTTTTTTTCCCCACCTCTGTCGACAGGTGGAGGAGTTGGGAGGGTGGAGTGAGTGAATGGCAGTGTGGTGCTTAAATACCTGCCAGGTAAACCACAACAATAGTGTGAGTGATATTGTGAGGCTGCCAATGTCCTTTATTGAATTTTGCAAGTAATCAGGACTTGACATGCAACAGGAAAAGGCAAAAAGAAAGATTAAATATATATGTAATTTTTTAAAAGGTAATTGAAAGTTCATATATATTATGATTTATCTTTTTTTTTAAGTTGGTCTTTTGACCAGTGTCAGGATATTTCCATTGTTAAAATATATATATTATTATAATAACATTTCTTCCACAGATATGGATGTATATGTGCAATATATAAAAATACATTGAATATCTAATCAAGTGAGTGGAAACAGTGTTGAAATTAAATAGCAGTGTTCTTTTGCTCCAGAACAGGTTAAGCACGTTATCACTGTAAGGTCATGAAACTATGCTGACATGTAGTGAAAACCTACTAATGTAAAACAAGACAAATAATAACTGTACCTTATGTTATTACCAAAACATATAGGAAAATCCTCCAATGCCTGTTAATAAACAGTATTTATTTGTAAAGGAGGTGTATGCTGAGCACATATAAGCAGTGCTGTAAAGAAGGGATGAAAAGACAATGTTTTCATTCATTTTTTCTACCATGTTAGACATTTGAAATAAGTTCAACACAGTATTTGAATACATAGTAAAGCCTATTAAAAGCAACTCCTCAAAACATACAGACTTCCTCTTAACATTTTGTCATGGAAATGCCAAATGATTGAATATTAGAGTTAGAGTATTTGTAAACCATATAACCTTATATATAAACCTGTGTTTTGTTTCATTTATTCTTCTCCAAGAATAATTTCTCTAGGGCTTTTCTTTCTTGTTAGGGGAATATCTGATACGAATGCAAATTTTCAAATATGTGCTATAGTAAAGATTTTCAAATGATGGCTGCAGTCTTTGCTTGCATTTGCTTGAGGCAGCAAAGGAAGAAGACTGTGGGGAGATGGGAACATTACAGAAGTACTGCTCTACCTCCAAGCCACCTTTTGACTGTGCACACTAAGGGGCTCCCCAAGGAGCACAACATGAGAGCCTAGTGCTGCTCAGACTTGGCCCCCTTTCCTGATGGAAATGCCTCAGATATAACCACACTGCCGAGCAGCTGGCTTATCTAGTTAGCATAACCAATCTCTGAGGCCTGTGTACGTTTTCTCTTTGATTTTTTGAAATATGAGTGTGAGAGTGCTGTGATTGAGAGGAAAAAAAGGAGCCACCACAAGGCAACAACAGTAACACTCCTTTTATTTATTTTTTTAAATATATATATATATATATATTATCTTTTAGAATATATCTTTGGCTCATCTGACCTTATTTTTCTGATTTCTTGAAGTAAGACTTCTTTAATTTTTAGTTATAAAAGAGTGATGAATTATAGCTGTTAGTTTTCATTGGAGCAAACCCACATCTCCTGTAGCAATCTTAGCAGAGGAAAAACTGACAAAGTGCTATTTTACAAGGACTGTCTCATCTGTCTGGCTGCAATAATGTAAGTTACATCTTAATCTTTTCAGTGATTAATATGCCTAACATTTTGAAATTTAATAATTATTTGCATTCAACATTTGCAGCTCAAGATGACCTTAAAAAGGAAGGATTGAAAACTATATTTTGAAGTTCTGGTGCTTTTGCTGCATTATCAATAATGTTGAGCACTAGAACGCTGAGCAAAGTATTTTTGGATGCTCATGATACTGCAGGGTCTCCCATAAGAATACACCTACCAGCAGATCCAGAATTTGTCCAGTACTGATATGCCAGTAACACTTAAAAGTAGCTGCACAAAACACATGCATTTTCAATGCCTATGAACAGGAAAAATTATTTATGTGTATCTATATAATTTATTTTTTTTTTTCATCTCTATGAACACATAGTCCTGAAAGTTCATATAGAGAGCTCCACCTTATGATTCTGGATTTCTTTAACACTTCTGTTAGTAGTAATATTCTTTTCTTGAAGGAGCGTGGAAAGTGATCTTAACTGGGGTGGTGGGAAGAACTAGTACAGATTTACCTGTTGCATCTTGCTTCTATTTGACAAGGGGAATTATGCTTCATCTTGAAGAACTGTTAGTGTTTTAAAGGGAATTTAGCCTGAACAAAGTTCTCATATACAGGTCTTCATATGAAAAGAACTGGACTTGCTATTTGGTTGCATTATTCTTCATTTAGAAGTTAATGGGAATGGTAAGGCTGAGTCCCTGTGCGTTAGGATTGGCGGGAAGGCCAACAAGGCAGGCATCGTGGTGGGGATCTGTTACAGACCGCCAAACCAGGATGAGGAGACAGATGAGGAATTCTACAGACAGCTGGAAAAAGTTGCGAAATCGCCAGCTCTTGTCCTCGTGGGGGACTTCAACTTTGCAGACATATCCTGAACATGCAATGCAGCTTAGAGGAAGCAGTCTAGAAGGTTTCTGGAGAGCATGGAAGATAGTTTCCTGACACAGCTGGTTAGTGAGCTACCAGGTGAGGTACCCCGCTGGACCTTCTGTTCACAAACAGAGAAGGACTGGTGGGAGATGTGGTGGTCAGGAGCTGTCTTGGGCAGAGTGACCACAAAATAGTAGAGTTCTCTATTCTTGGCAAAGTCAGGAGGGAGACCAGTAAAACTGGTAAAATCAGTGAAATCACATGAGGAGGGAGTGATTTCAGTGCTGCTGATGGAAACATTTATAGGCACCTTGCTGTTTCCCATGGTGGGGAAAGATGGTGTAAGCTAATGACAGACAAAAGGTCAAATGCTTCAGAGTCCACAGACACCCAACTAATCAGATGTTGCCTGAAGGTTTACCCAAACTTTTTTTTTTTTTTTTTTTTTTTTTCAATCTGTTTGGATATGAAAAATCGGATTACAATCATACATAAACAGTAGCTTTCTTTATTTTTATTTTATTTTTTGAGGGAGGTGTTTATCTCAAGATGTGCCTGTTACTTACCTGTCAAAAACATAATGTTTAGTTCTATTGTAATACAGAATTTAGTAGAAATAATATTATATATATATATTTCTTAAGGGTCTGCTTGTATGCTGTAGAATAATAGCTCGTTTAATACTCGCAAACTGTGCTCACTGTTCTTAAAACATTTGAAATCACTGATGTTTAAACAGAGTTTGTTTCCTATGAATTTCATATTTATCTTATATGGGTTTAATTACCTGTCGTAAAGTAGAGACAAGCTGACAGTATTGCACCAAAATAAATTCCTGTCTGGAATAATTGAATAAGTTATTGTATATCCTTGTTTAATGGACTGATCTTCAGAACTAATTTTTACATGGATAAATCCACTGTAATAAACAAAACCCATGAAGTCAATATGTGATATCTGAGCTCCACTGAAGAAAAAAATAATTAACTTCAGTAAGATTAGAATTTCATCCAAAATGATTATTTTCAGGACATTAGTATACTTAATGAATTTACAGTATAGAAATATAATATTTTCTGTAGTGTGTCTACATAGAGGTGATCTTCTTGTCTCCTTGCTAGAAAATATACTCTGAAACTTTTCCTATAATTATATATATATATATATATAATTTGCAAATATATGGTCGTTATATTTACAGAATGTATAGAAAGTAGAATATTTGGGGTCAAAATTATTATAAATATTATTAAAAAATATACATATTATAACTTGAAATTTCCGCAGTGAGAACATAGGATTATTTGTTTATTTTTCATTTCATTTTTCTATGTTTCCAGGAGATTGGGTAGGCAATCCAGTTCAAAAAGCATTAATACTTTAGAGCAATTACTGTCCAAGAGTGGCAAAAACCACAAAAGTAGTCACATAAGCAAGCTGAAACTCTTTTGGTCACTTTGGGGAAACAGTAACCAGTAACAAATTCTTCATTTGGAAAATTTCCATCAAACAGCTGTATATGTCACAGAAAGTCATGGTGATGTAAAAGTTGAAGGATAGTTAAAAAACTTGGAAGGAAGGAAGGAAGGAAGGAAGGAAGGAAGGAAGGAAGGAAGGA
>NC_048893.1:105143281-105164876 GCF_011077185.1 Oxyura jamaicensis | reverse complement strand
GGAAGGAAGGAAGGAAGGAAGGAAGGAAGGAAGGAAGGAAGGAAGGAAGGAAGGAAGGACGGAAGGAAGGAAGGAAGGAAGGAAGGAAGGAAGGAAGGAAGGAAGGAAGGAAGGAAGGAAGGAAGGAAAATACATACAAAGAAAATACAGTGTAACTGTACTTTATATGTGGAGCTAACAAAAACCTTTTAAAGAAAAGTAACAGAGTATTACATAAAGACAGATATGGAACTTTAATACAGTTATTTTTTACTGATTGGTAGCCCAGAAGCATTCAAAACAAACAAACAAAACAACAAAAACAACAAAAATAGAATAAAGGCAGAGAAATCAACCAAAGATTGCATCTAAATAATCCAATATGGAAAAAAAAAAAAAAAAGTATTTTTGGATGAAATGTCATATGAGAAAAGGTAGCTGTCTAATTAGTTTTATTCATCCTTCATAGAAAACAAAAATGAATAAATATTTAATTTTTAGGAAAAGTATATTCAAACTTGAAGCCTAAAGTAAGGGATGAATTCTGACAGAAAAAGAGGAAACAATAGGATCATCTTAAAGTTTTACTCAGAGGAACAGCAGCTTGCTTCCATACTCGGTGTATGCCAGAACGTTTCTCCATGTTATTTTTCTGGTTGCTTTTAATTCACTGTCTCTCTTATCTTTGTAGGACTCATTTTCACCAAGTAAGGAGGCAGGAGAGTGGACTAACACAAAGCAAAACTGAGCTTGCAGATGCTGCTATGCGATCTAGCAACTGCTTGTTTGGGTTCTGTTTCTACATGACTGTTAAAATTGTAATTCCAGCAAAATAATTCAGAAGAATATGAAAAATTCTTAAGCACTTAAAAAATAGTCATTGAAAAAAGGTTTTTATGCATGTAATGAACAGTGTCAGGAACCAAACTGGCTGACTAGAAGTTAATGGTTTGTGGAAACAGTTCTGAAAGTATATATATGTAAAGTTTATTTTATTTTATTTTATTTTATTTTATTTGGCAATTTAAATTTAAGACTTCCAGATAATAATTTTGTGTTCCTGGATTTTTTTTTCTTACTTTCTTTTTTTTCTTTTCTTTCCTTTTTTTTTTTATTTTTTATTTTTTTCTGCATCTTCTGTAAGTAAATAAGTACTTCTTTATTTATTTAGCACTGCCATTCTATTTATTCAGATATGCTTATCTTTGGTTCTTTTTGTTGCAATTTAAGCAGAAATACCCCTTGTATTTGGTAAGAACAGATGTTCTAAATAAGATATCAACATTTAATGAATTGGTAGCATTTTGGTATCTTGATGAAATAGGAATATTTTTTTAAAAAATCAAGTAATAAATATATTTATAGTTTTGCAGGTTCTCTTGGCTACTGTTTCTTACTAGTTTCATAGTTGTTATTAGGCAGTTAGGCTTGAAAGTATGTTGAGAATGATTTGCATGCTTTCTGCTTAAAGCAGGTCTAACCTGCAGGACTTCTCTGCTATCAGTGGCATTCAACTTACGCTATATGTGGTTTTGTATGCTAATTTTAACTATGGATATATGAGAAAAGTGACTTGCCTATATATAAAAATGGCAACCTCTCATTGTCAATATATTTGTCATGTGGGCCAACATCTCTCCTTGGATACCCTTGCAAAGATAACAGTGTGTGCATGCAAAGGAATATTTGGGTCTTCTCTGTCAGTTCTAGTATCAGCTTCTGCTATTAGCAATACAGGGCTGTTATGGTAGGATCCCAAATTTATTTTCTAGCTTATGCATGATTAGCAGTGGTAGACTACATATCAAGTGTGCTGAAAGTGCAGTCATTACTTGTACTGATTATGTTTCAGACAGAAACAATCAAATTTGATGTTCAGTCCTAATTTGACTATGAAGTCTGATAGCTGAGAAGGGAGGAAGATGGAATCTTTTGGTTTGTTAACTTAGACTATAAACTTAAAAGAGGAGGAGACAGTCATCACACTACTTTCTAGGCATTTTTTTAATGTAATATGGTAATAAGAAGAGTAATGTTTGTAAATTTATTTGCAGAGAGGTTTAACTTTACCTGTAAAATATCTGGTCTGAATCTGATTATGTAATTCCCTTGGGTCAAGTTCTGTCCTTTGTAATTGCAGCAGTGGCAGCTCTGGGCCTTTGCTGGGCTCCTTGTCCTGTTCTTTGGGCTCTGCCGGTGGCTCAGGAAAAGGAGCCATGAGCTGGGCAGCAGCAGCAAGTAGGGTAGCTCCACACAGAAGGACAATGATGACACAGACGAATCAAGTGATTAAAGACAAATCAAGACACAGACAGTGACTCTGATGGCACCTGGGATCTGAGCAGGGCTTGAGCTGATCACACCCAGTGGCTGGTGCTGTACATGGCTGACAAATGCAAGGTGGTGGAGGAGCTGGTGGACGAGCTTCTTGGTGCCTGCTGAGGGCTTTCCAGGAACACCTTCAACCCACGGCTGCAGCCGGCCATCAGCGTAGACTGCCTCTACAAAGGCTGGAGTGCCCAGGGGGACAACATCCTCTACTGCCTGCTTGTGCCCCTGAGCCCCACCCCCCAGGTACACCTTCCACCTAGAGCTGGGCGCTGCTGGGCCAGCGAGGAACTCCTGCCTGCGCATAGAGCTAGAGTGCACCTGCGTGAGGGAGTGGCTGCTGGGGGACATATTGTGCTTCCTCCACCGTCCTGAGGACGAGATGAGGGAAAAGCAGGAGCCCAAACTCCTATGCACCCTCTGCACCAGCTCCTACCTGAAAGTGGAGGAAACCACCTGCTGGTTCCAGACCTTGGTGTAAGCAGCCTGGGAGCTTCTGCTGCAGTCATGACATTGCAGCCTGATGGTGCTGCCCTCTTGCTGCTCCTGAAAGCTCAGGCTGGCCAGTGGCTCTGAGAGCACCCTCTCCATTGAGCCTATGCTTGGGTGCAGCTAGACAAATTTCTGAGCATGGAGTAGGCCACGGCCAGCTTCACCAGCTGCATAGCGCAGCTGCACAACACCAGTTTCTCCAGTTTCTGCAAAGGAGACAGCTGTTAGCAGCCAGGTAGTGACCACACAGATTCTCAGAGAGATTCCATTCCATCCAGGAGCTTCAGCCTATGCAGATGCCAATAAATTGCTCATGCTAACATACACTCTTTCTGTGACTGTCTGTGCAGCATTTTGTGGACATTCCTCCTCCTGAAGTAAGGCCACCTAGAGCCGGCTGCCCAAGACCGTGGCCAAGACATGGTAATTACATCATAGAATATGCTCATAGAATCATTAGAGGCTGTAAAAGACCTCCAAGATCATCTGGTCCAACTGTTACCCTACTATCAATGTCATCCACTAAACCATATCCCTAAGCATCAAGTCCAACCTCTCCTTGAACACCCTCAAGGGAGAGTGATGGCTTGGTGTAAGCACTGTTCTGCAACAAATAAAGCATCACCATGATATCAACATTATTCTCATCTAAATTCCAAACAGCACCATACCAGCTACTAGGAGGAAAATTAACTCTATACTAGCTGAAACCAGGACACACCTCCAGATCCTTTTCCTCTGCACTGCTTTTGAGCCACTCTCCCCCAAACCTGTAGTGCTGCATGGGGTTGTTGTGGCCAAAGTGCAGGACCCAGCACTTAGCCATGTTGAACCTCATCCCATTGGCCTCTGCCCATCAACCCATCCTGTCCAGGTCCCTCTGCAGGGCCTTCCTACCCTCCAGCAGATCTACACTTCCCCCCAGCTTGATGTCATCTGCAAACTAACTGAGGGTGTACTCAATTTCCTCATCCAAATCATCAATAAATATATTAAAGAGGATGGACCACAACACCGACCCCTGGGGAACAACACTGTTGACTGGTTGCCAGCTGGATTTCACTCCTTTGACCACCACTCTCTGGGCCTGGCTGTCCAGCCAGTTTTTAACCCAGCAAAGAGAGTACCTGTCCAAGCCAAGGGCTGCCAGCTTCTCCAGGAGAATGCTATGGGAAACCATGTCAAAGGCCTTGCTGAAGTCTAGGTAGACTACATTAACAACCTTTCCCTCATCCACCAGGCAGGTCACCCAGTCATAGAAAAAGATGAGGTTGTTCAGGCAGGACTCGCCTTTCATGAACCTGTGCTGACTGGACTTGATCCCCAGGTTGTCCTGCATATGCTGCATGATTGCATTCAAGATGACCTGTTCCATCACCTTTCCTGGCACTGAGGTCAGGCTGATAGGCCTGTAGTTCCCCAGGTCCTCCTTACAGCCCTTCTTATATATAGGCATCACAGTAGCAAGTCTCCAGTCATCTGTGACCTCTCCAGCTGACTGTGATCACTGATGGATGATGGAAAATGGCCCAGCAGTCACATCCACCAACTCCCTCAGCCACCCTTGGGTGGATCCCTTCTGGTCCCATGGACTTGTGACAGTCCAGGTGGAGCAGTAGGTCTCTGTTTCCACCTGGACTATGGGAAGTTTCTTCTGCTCCCCGTTCCAGACTTCCAGGTCTGGAGGCTGAGTACCCCAAGGATAAGTGGTCTGACTCGTAAAGACAGATATAAAGAAGACATTAAAATGCTCAGCTTTTTCCTTATCCTTAGTAGTCATGTTCCCCCCTGCATCCAGAATGGAGATTCTCTTTGGCCCTCCTCTTGCCATTAATATATATGTAAAAATGTTCTTTATTATCCTTAACCATAGTGGCCAAGATGGGCTTGTACTGTGCTTTGGTCTTCCTGATTTTTTTCTCTGCATATGTTAGCAGCTTCCTTGTACTCTCCCCAAGTTGCCTGTCCCTTCTTCCACTGGATGTGAATTCTCTTTTTCTCTCAGACACTCAGGAAAATTTCCTAGATCAGGTTGGCCAAGACCCCATCCAGTCTGGCCTTGAACACCTCCAGTGATGGGGCATCCACAACTTCTCTTGGCAACATGTTCCAGTGCCTCACTAACCTTACAGTGAAGAATTTCCTCCTAATGTCTAATCTAAATCTATCCTCTTTTGATTTAAAACCATTCCTCCATACTCTAGTTAATATCAATGGTTAGGAGCCTTCCTGAATAAAATGTTGCACGTTTTCCAAAATTTAATTCTAGGCTAGAAATTCTGATGAGGGAAAAATATGCAGTCCAATAGTAATCTGGAAAATATGATGTGTTTGAATAACATAAGTATAAAAGATATCTCAGTATCAATATCTTCAGTCCAGTTGGTAATAAAACTGACATGAATTGTTCAGTTAAGTTTGTAAGCTTACAAATAGGATTACAATACAAATGTTGATCTTCGAGATGCAGTAATTTTAGGAGACCTATTCAAACTAGCAACTTTACTTTTGTGTGCTACCACTGTGCTCTAAGGCATGCCATGTAAAGGATTTCTATTTATGAGAAAGAATTTCAATTGCAAATTCTTTTTACATTGACTGGTTAATTGTGTACCTTACGGTCTCCCTGTTTGCTAGAAATGGATCTACTTTGTTTCTTTAGTCTAACATTTAAGAATAGGGAAACAGCATAAAAATTTCAGTCATGCCTTAAGCAGACATTATGGAAAGTTGAAGTAGGTGTTATATTAAACACACACATATATATATATGTTATATATATATATATAAAGGCACAATCTCTTGTACTGTTTTGTTTGTTTTAGTTTGTTTATCGTTATCTTCCTTTTATGCAGTTTTCCCTATTGACCTTACAATGGATAGGATTAGGTTAGATTATTAGAGTTAGACATGTCCTGGTTTGCTTGCTTTCTTAACCTGACAGCATTATACGGTTGAAAAAACATACATCTGTAGACCATCTTTGTGCTCTCCAGCTCCTCAAATATCTAAAAAATTTATCCATTTGGAATCTGAGTCTTTTCCAAATTTACATGAAGCTTTCTCTCTCTCTCTCTCTCTCTCTTTTTTTTTTTTTTTTTTTTTTTTTTTTCCCCTCACTACTACAGCATGGTTTCCCCATTTCTCTGGCCGTATAGCATATTTTGTCTAGCTATTTCAAATCCATTTATTTAGTTAATTATTATGGCCATGCTTTGCAGTTCTACAGTCATTATCCTTAGAAGTCTGTCTGAAAAAAAATTGCACTAATAAAATTTATTTTATTCTTTATTTTTTTGGGGTTTCTCTTCTGTTTTTCCTGGGTTCAAATATATTCTTAAAGGAATGTATTACAAAGAATAGCTTTTCATAGAATTAACATTCTAGAAATGTTTTACACTTTAGATATAAATGCTAAGTATACTACTAGAAAGATGGCACTTGTTCCCTAGGAATTTTGGTCAGAGCACTCATGGTTTTCTATTTTACAAACCTTGAAACATCATGTACAATTATTTTCAGCATTAAAATCAGCTGCACATTAGCCTCTTCTCTTTAAAAGCATACTTTATAGAATAGTTGAATGTCTCTTATTGAGGTTTCAGTAGTTCCTTGCTGAATATCTTTGAATTGTACTTCTGGTGAGGGATGGGGGAGGACCACTGGGTGTAAAGCTGTAAAAGCTCGTAACTTGGAAATGGTAGTCATAGAATCATAGAACATGATATGGGAAGGACCCAAAAGGATCATCGAGTTCAACTCATGGCTCCACACAGGACTACCTTAAAAATTAATCCGTATGTCTGGGAGTGTTGTCCAAGCGGTCACAGAATAGCAATGTTGTTGTCTAACGTTCAAACAGTCTCTTACCCTATTTAGGTGATTCATTAGTGTGTTTAAGGTGAATCATAAAGCTGTGGTTTTGCTTTTGGTTTGCTTAGACCCTTCTGACATAACTTCCATTAAACAGCTGCTATTCTGTCCAGTGTGGAAGGTACAGGTAAGGAAGATATATATGTTGCTTTTATCCGAATTCAGGAGTCAGTCATAATTTGTTCATTGGACAATACCAGGAAGTGTCCTGCTAGAGTATCAGGTTAATGAAGCTTTTACATTAATGAACATAAGTAATAGGAGACAAATTTTAGAAGAGAGAATATGAGATCCTTTCCAAAATTTGTTTCCATGGCCTCATATAGCCCTGTAACACTATAATCCTAAAATGGACTGGGATAGAAGGGGTGTTTTGTTCTAGCAATGAATGCCACTGTGAAACTATAAGAGGTAAATACAGTCACACTACCTTCAGAGAATAGAAAGAGAAAGACCAGGAAAATAAGACAGCCTTTGCCCTGCATTTACTCTCTATAGAGTTCTCCAAAAATATGTAATCTGTGCTTCACAGGGCTCTCATGAGCAACCAGAAGACATGCAACTTTTTAAAATTATATGGAGAAAATTGTAGGAGGAATATTCTGTCACTTTATTCAAGTATTTTGGAGTAGGTTGAAAACATCTGGGAAAAAAAAAAAAAAATCATGCTAAAAGCAAAATAGATTTGAAATGGCTTTTCCCTGGCTTGTTGTTAGATCAGCCTGAAACTACCTGCTCCAATGTATACTCAGTTAAACTCATTTGCTTACTATTGTTTGAAAAAGTGTTTAGATTCATGACTACAGCATAAATATTGAGCTTTTTTTTAATGAAAATTTAATCAAATATGTTCATTTTTATTATTTTTATTTTTAATACATTAGCAACAGAAAGGAGGACCACAGACAACATTGGTCTGTTATTTGATGAATACGGTCACCTCAAAAACAGGGATGTAGACAAAGCAGAGAAGTTTAATGCCTTCTTTGCCTCTCCCTTCAACACAGGTGATGGGCTCTGGGACCCCCAGAGTCCTGAGTTGGAGGACTGTTACTGTGGTAATGATAAACTCTCAGCCCACCCTGAACTTGTGCAGGATTTGCTGCTCCAGCTGGATGCATGTAAGTCTACGGGGCCCTATGGGATTCTTCCTAGGGTACTCATAGAGCTGGCTGATGAGACCTCTGGCTGATGAGAGCTGGTCATGAGACCTCTGAATATTTTTTCAGTGCTCTTGGGAATCTGGAGAGGTCCCAGTTGACTGGAAGCTGGCAAAATTTGTTCCAATTTTCAAGGGCAAGAAAAAAGATACAGGCCTGTCAGTCTCACTTCAGTGCCCAGTAAAATTATGGAGAAAATTATTCTGGGAGTTATAGAAAAACACATGAAAAACTATACAGTCCTTGGTCAGAGCCAACATGAGTTTACAAGGAAAAAATCTTGTTTAACAAACTCAATTTCCTTTTATGACAAGGTTGCCCACCTAGTTGACCAAGGGAAGCTAGTTGATGTAATCTTTTTGGATTTCAGCAAAGCTTTTGGTATTGTTTCTCACAGTATATTTCTGGGCAAAATGTCCAGCGTACACCTAGATAAATACATAATATATGATGGCTGACGGGTAGGGGCTTAGGGTTATAGTAAATGGGGTTGTATCAGGCTGGCAGCCAGTCACTAATGGGTTCCTCAGGGCTCCATTTTAGGGCCTGTTCTCTTCAATGTTTTCATAAATGATCTGGACACAGAACATGAAGGTATACTAAGTAAGTTTGTGGGTGATACTAAATGTCTCTAAGGAGACTCATCTTATTTTGACAGAAGAGGGCAGTGTTACTTTACAATTTTATGTGGAAAATATGCATATTATTTTAAAGATAAGTCTCTAGAGAGTATTTTGAGCCATTGGATTTAAATATAATAAATGCCCTCTGAATATGCTACTTAGTAAAAATAACAGGCAATGAAAAAGTAGACGTTATGGTTACTTAATTGTTGTCAGCATTAAATGGTACTGACCCAAGGAAGAACATATAACCTTTAGCATACCACATAGATTGATTTTCGTGTAATATTCAAAGATTAAATGTCTGAAACAGCATTGTAGGTTGAAAATGGAAAAAAAAGGTAAAAATTGAACCTACTACTACTACTACTCCATTATGGAATATATTAAATATATTAGTATCAATAAAATAATTTTGCAGGAATTCAGTAGCTGAATTATCACTGACAGTCTGACCCTTCATGACAACTTCTGACTCCTGCACGTATTGTCCATTCTGCTGTAGTGTTCACCCTATACATATACATATATATACAACAGGCAAAGAAAAAAATACTATCTCAGTTTATGAAGGGAATAAAGAAATTAAGCACATCTTTTACTTTAAAAGCTCTGGCTAAGCCCCAGATTAATTCAAGTTAGATACTTGCCTTATTGCCCTTCCAAAATAAGAATATTTGCTAAGTCTGGGCCCTTATGATTGATATATTTCTATATCTTGAGTGGTTTTCTTTATTTCTGCCTGAAATAATAAGATAGGCACGTTTCATCCCTTTCCTCTTCCTTCCCACCTACCAAAAGGTTATACTAATATTCTTCCTTTCCTGTAGTAATATTTTGTCCCTGTTTTCTGAGTATTTTAATTCAGCAGAGGATGGTAGAGCCTGTCAATTCTTCCTTGGGGACTATTGAGTTACTCCATACCCAAGAAGGTGATGTTTGTTTGTAACAACACAGAAAACCAAGTTGCTTAATGCAAGTGATGGTGTAAACGGATATTGCAGTTTGTTCTGCTCAGGTCCAAAGGAGGATGCAAAGTTCTCTCATTTCCTCATAGGCTGATAGTTTTGCTGTCAGCTCTGTCCACAGCCACATTGGCCTCTTGGCCTATGTAAAACTTAATCATAAATGAATCCTAGGAAGAAAATGACTGTCCAGAGAACAAAGAGAAAGTGTAATTAAATAATTTGTTTATGAAAAACAAAGGAAAGGAATTGAAGAAGGGGAAAAGGTGTTTAGAAAGTTATTTATTTTCCTGCTTTCATTTTATGTCTGTTTCCTTTTCTCCTTTGCTTATTTCTATAACAGATTTTGATTAATTCTAGTGCTTGGGAAACGTGTCTCTGCAATCTAGAAAATTTTTCACAGGAAAGCAGCAACACAGAAAGCAGTGCCAAAATATTATGCTCCAGCTGGGGGGCATAATGCTCCCACCATTTAGTCCTCAGCTTTTCTTTCCTCTGCTGCTCACAGAAATGTAAGCTGTGGCTCACCTTAAACAGACAGTCTATCAAGCCTGTCTGTGAGCCACCAGAAAAGACCTCATGTTAGTAGAACATGAATTTTATGCAGCAGAATGTGAAGCATTCTTTATGCACTAGGAAGCAATGAGTTGAAGTGAGAAACTCCACATCTGATTGACAATTGCCTGAACAAACATTTTATAAAGCCTGGTGTGGTTCTCAGGGCTGCAGCAGCAGATTGGCCTCTGTTCTTTAAATAGGCCAGTATCTTCTCTTCCAGCTATTGCTATTTTAGATGTTCAAAGGTGTAAAGTGACTCTTCATAGTGGGTCTGCACAGACAAATCCATTTTCCTTAAGCCTATGTATCATAAGACAACATTTCTAAGAAGTTTAATTTGCCCCATTTTATTTATTTTATTTTATTTTATTTTATTTTATTTTATTTTATTTTATTTTATTTTATTTTATTTTATTTTATTTTATTCTGAGTGATATTCATCCTACAAATGCCACTTTTAGTTACTGAAGTGATCCTTAAAGAAATCAGGAAAGAAGATTATGTGACCTGGTGAAGGGAAACATTTAAAAATATTATGAATTATATTTTGAATAAAATTCTAAAGCACTGGCATTTGATCTGTCCTTATGCTAAGGATACACCAGATGAAATGCAAGATGAGATATGCTGTTCCTGCAGGTGATAAGTTCTGAATACTTTCAGAAGTGCTCTTTTTCTTTGTCATAATAGCAGGTGTTTATGTTAATGTACTTCTTTGATTTTACTTTGTTGCTGTTGTTGTTGTTTCTGTTCATATTAATACTTTATTACTATTATTATTTTCTTTCAGAAACTGTGCAATTAAAACAGGACAGTACTGTTTTATCAATCTTCTGCATTAGTTATTTTCAAATTAAACTATAAAATTATTTCTAACTTTTTTTCTATGGACTAGATGACCTTAGAGGTCTTTCCAACTTAAATGATTCCATGTTCCTTAAGTAAATTTTATGTCCTTTTATGACTGGTATCCAAACTGATCTTATACTTTGCTTCTGTAAATGAGCCTAACTTGAATAATTTTATAATTTTATATTTGCAAGGAAAACTGTGAAATAATCTGTCCACATTTGCAAAGAAAGAGAAAAATGAGCATTAAATTTTGAAGAAATCTGATTATTGAGGAATTAAAAATGTTATTAACTATTTAACGCACTCCACATTTGTCCTTGCCTGAGATAAGTACAGAATTTAAACACCGGTTGAACACCAAAGTACGAAGAATACTTGTATGAAGTTTGATAACAGAAGAATGAAGAAGGTTCAGAATTCTACATTTTCAGTTCATTCTTAACAATCAAAATAATCATTACATGAACATGGAAGACAACTGGAATACAAACTTGAAGTGGAGTAAAGACTGATGCAAAAAATAGTTTATTGATATAAACATGGATATGGAATTAGAGAAAACCTGTAGTTAATAGATAGGCACTGGGAAAAAAAAAAAAAAAAAAAAAAAAAGTATTGCTTTTGTGTTCCTGTTGTAATGTGTAGTTCCTGATACTCACAGTCCTGAACACCTTTATGTCTGAAAACCATGATAAAAGGCAAAATAATAATAATAATAATAATTCCCAAATATTTCTGCTGCAAATCTTATGCTTGATTGCTTAATTCAAGAATTACACCTTCCATGTGCCTTTTACAAAGCACTTTGCAAATATTTAATGAAGTGACCAGCAGACCATCATTGCAAAGTAGAAAATGCAGTTTAGTCACAGAAATCTATGTTGCTAACCAAAGCACCACAAAAATGTTAATTCTTCTTTGTTGTGGGTGAGATATTAAAAATCTTCACAGAGTCAGAGAAATTATTTCATTTTTATGTTTGTCTGTGATATAAGGTAAGCTAATGAGGTAAGGTAAGCTAAGACTTTTGCTTTTCATCAGTACATGAGATAGGTAGATTGGCTGTAGATTTAATAGCACATTAAAAGTATGTCAGCTAAATCATTTGAGATGGTAAAGATGGATATTTTAATGAGGCAAAGATTCAGTGTGCCATTTTTAATGATTCTGCTGTTCTCCCACACCTCCTCTCTGGCAGGATATTATGTCCATGCAAACATAATCAGTCTGATTTAGATTTCAGGGGGATTTGCATGTAATGATTTCAAGACAGAGATCATGGCTTCCCAGGGCTTGGGAGTGGTTTGTTTATTTTTTAAAAAGAGAAGATAAATTTATTACAAATTAAAACTTGTATTCTGTTTTTTCTTTACTGAGGTAACTTTGAAAGACCATATACTTGTTTTCAAATGTTTTGATTTCTTGCTAATTAAAATCGTAAATTGCACAGTATAGCATCTTCTTTTGACTGCAAAATTTTATTAAGATTTTTAAACAAGATTGAAGGCTAGGATGTCACATGCTTCCAATTTTACTCTTACCTTCTTTTTCTCTGTCTTCTAATTTCACTACTTCTTAAGCAACTTGCTCACAAAGAAAGGAAGTACAAAAATTATCATTTCTTCCCTGTCCTATTCTTAAATTGAAGACATTACGTTGTCTTCAGCTCTTCTGTAATTGAAGTCAAAAGTGCTGTCATGATAATAAATTGAATTAAATTATCAAAAAAAAAAAAAAAAGGAAGATCAGAAATTATCTTTCTTTTGAAGTTTATATGGCTTCAGTTACAATAATTGCATTTTTTATACAGATATAATTAACCTGTATTATTTTTGCTCTGCGTGATTTAAATAAAATAGAACGGTGACAAGTAGAACTTGAAATAAATATTTTAATCTGGCCGGCATATTAATTTTAGAATTGTTAATACAATAGAACCTTGAAAGACTAAAGATTTCCAAATGTTCTGAGAACTGAGTTGATTTTAATGTCAGGGATATTTAGATTTATTATTTTTATTATCATTATCATCTTGTCAAGATTTATTTATTTATTTATTTAGTATTTGTTCTCTATATTATCTGGTGATAGTCACATCCAAGACACTAAATCTGAAGTAGATATGTGAAACTTCTGTTGTAGTAGAGAGAAGATATTTTGTAGAAATTTGGCTGTCACCTTTTCTGAGTGTGGATGTGCAATTAACACAGGACACTGGTAAAAGTCCCAGAACATGATTAAAAATAAAAAAATTAAATCACAAACATAGTAAGACAATGTTTTACTACGTTTTTTACTATGTTTTTTTTACTATGCTTTACTATGTAAATCTTCTTTAAAACAGCATACCCTACACATTTGTATATACTTATATCCTCAATGTAAATCATTAAAATTCTAACCACTTAAAATATTTAACCAACCAACCAATCAACCAACCAACCAAAACCACAAGCAGATAGGGATTTTTTTTTTTTCCAAGTCACCATTACTGCTACTTCATTATTTGTGATAAATATTTGCTCTTCTTGACTGACTGATTTGTCTTTCGCTCATATTTTTTCAATGCAGTGGGAAAAAAAAATGCATGTAGAAAGTAAAACATGTTGTAAAACATGTTTTAAAACATGTAAGCATTTAAAACATGTAAACATTTAAAACATGTAAAAACATGTAAAACATGAAAGTAAAACATGTTGTAGGAAAACATGTTGTAAAGCCATGTCTGACTTTATCTTGTGAAAGTTCTGACTTTTTTCACAGAATCACAGAATTGTAGGGGTTGGAAGGGACCTCAAGAGATCATTGGGTCCAACCCCCCCTGCAAAGCAGGTTCCCTAGAGCAGGCTGCCCAGATAGATGTCCAGACGGGTCTTAAATATCTCCAGAGAAGGAGACTTCACAACCTCCTTGGGCAGCCTGTTCCAGTGCTCCGTCACCCTCACTGTGAAGAAGTTCTTTCACATGTTAGTGCGGAACTTCCTGTGATCCATTTTTTTGGCCATGACCCTTGTCCTATCCCCACAAACCACTAAGAAGTTGGCCAAATCCCTCTGTCTCCCATGCTTAAGATATTTGTAAACATTGATAAGATCCCCTCTCAGTCTTCTTTCTCAAGGCTGAACAGACCCAGGTCTCTCAGCCTTTCCTCATAGGGAAGATGCTCCTGGCCCCGTATCATCTTTGTGGCCCTCCACTGGACTCAATTTTATTCCTTTCCCTTTTCATCTTGAGCCAGAATAAGCTCAATTTTCCCAGTGCAAATTGAAACCCATTACAATTTCTACTAACTAGAATGAAGGGAAAAGGTTGTATTAACAAGAGTGACAAAAATAAGTTTTCATTGAAATGTTTTGGCCCTCCAAAACCAGAATATTTTGGTTAAGAGATGATACTGACTGTCTCATTAGAACTAAGTTTCTATAGGCAGTATATTTCTCATTATATATTGTGGCTTATCTATCAGGGAAGAGAAAGCATTATGTCTCAAAATTGACAGTCTTATTCAGAAGAAGAATGATGAAATATTATCCATATCAAAAAAAATTGAGCTATATGACATTATTCCTCTTTATGAGAAGCTGATTGATGTTACTATATAACTTCATTGAAAAAGAAATAAAATTCTTCCATTAGAATAGTTTTGAAGCCTTTTTGTTGTTGTCCTTATCTTCTTCCACTGCTTGATCAGTGGATTGAACCAAACAACCTCCAGATATCCCTTCCAACATCAACCATTCTCAGACAGTATGATACGTAAGACTAGGTTTTGGAAAGAGTTGTCACAATTTTTGTCCATTAATTGAATTAAAATATCTAGGACACGTGTAAAGGTAGAGTTTATGAGAAATAAAACAAATGATGAAAAGACTTCCTTAAAATGCGCTTTTTTTTTTTTTTTTTTTTTTTTTGTATACTTGCTATTTTTTTACTTCTTTTGGTCATTTTTCTGTAAGCATTCATTTATTTAGTGACTGTAAATAAATGTATTTTTATATTTCAAGAACAAACAATCAAACCATACTCCAGAACACCCTAGAGAAATTATTTCACTATTTTTCATTAAATAAATAGGATATCATCCTGTGTGACTTAGAGATTTATTTAAATATGGTACTTGTTCAATTTTTTTATTTATTTATTATTTTTTTTTTACATTCCATTGTAAAGATATTCCAGTCTCTTCAAGATCTGTTCCTGAAAGTCCAGTAATGAAATCCTCTCCAAATCAAAATAAGCATTTCTGATATCTTACTAATATTCTTACTAATATAGTATTTACCTTATTACTTCAAATGTTGATGGTTTTTTTTGTTTGGTTGTTTGTTTTAGTAGAGGAAGGGAAATATCAGATTGACGATATTTTTGAAACTGAAATGGCAGTGTTCTAGCTCCTTCACTCAAGTCATTTGTTTTCACCCTGGTGATTTTCCTGTCCTCTTTTCCTTACCAGAAATCCAAAACATACTGTTGCTTAATATTTTGACATTTTTTTCTTAATTAAACTAAACTAAACTAAACTAAACTAAACTAATAAAAGAAATGGTTTCTGTGTACTCCTAACATTAATTAGCACTTTTCTGGTCTGCTTGACACACACTCTGTTTATGGCAGTCTGTCTGATGCTGGTTCTGTTTTACTTGTAAGAGCAATAGTGAGTTTCAAATGATTATAAGATTTTGAAATGGCAGTAGCAGAAAATTTGTCTAATGATTTTTGTTTGTTAAAGTGCTGAAAAAATATTTTGCTCTTAAAATGTAACGGACTTGTAATGAACAACCTCAATAGTCTTTTTTGCTCTAAAAAAAATCTTAGCAGTTTTTGCAGTGGACCTCCTGAACCTCCTCTTTTTAAGAATGAAACAAGTTGCTTTTCATCTCTCTTGTCTTCCAAGAAATAAAATTTTACAAAAAAAAAAAAAAGAAAGAAAAAAGAACAAAACTTGTAGAAATACATTACACAAGAGAAAAAACTATGTACAAAAATATCCACAAAATATTAAAATGCTTAAAATATCTCCATAAAAAATAATAATATACTACCTCTTTGTATATGAGATTCTGATTACAAAGTCATACAATCATAACTTTTTGTTCATATATATGAACATCTTCATATATATATATATATTTATTTTTTTTTGCTGTTGCAGATTATTTTTTCTCTGGAAATAAAAATAAACATAAAAATAAAACTTTGATTCCGTTGGAAGCATGTTACAAATTATATTTGATTTGATAATCAATAAAAAGAATATATTTGAATGGCAAGATGTGCTTTTCGGTAAAGATGTTTTTTTGTGGGTATTGTTTTGTTGTTTTTCCCCGGGAATGACCTGTGCTAGATTTTAGAACTTGCATCAACTCCCTTTGTTAAGCATGAATCCTATCAGATTGAGGGAGACCAGTTTCATCTTAATTTGTAGGTCTCTCGTCTCTCTCACTTCTCTCACTCTTTTTTTTTTTTTTTTTTTTTTTTTTTTCCTGAAGTCTTAAAGCTTCATCTTCCAGAAATGTATCTATTTTGGTTGGCCCTTGTCCAAAATCTATGTGCATCAGTTTTCTACACTCAGAACTGGACCTCAGCCATCACTGGTAATGGAAGCAAATACTACTTCAAAGCAGGAGGGTTATCTAACTGAGCCATTTAGGTTCCTTTGACTTTTTATTTTCATGGTATATGGTATCATATCCTGTTACCCCAAAGAAATCCAAAACTACTAGAAAATATCCTTTAGTCATGCCAACTGAACAAATTAAAATATTTTCTTCCAGTTTCTGTTTAATATGTGAATGCACAATTCTCTTCAAATGACTAAAATAATAAAATTATATATACAATTTCTAATGTTTAATTAAAAGTTGGTGTATTCTTTCAATATGATAGCCATTGGTTATACTTTCCTATATTTTTTATTTTGTATATACATGAATATTGTGATTATTTGTACAGAAGCCACTTTATTTTCAGAAAGCTTATTCAGTTGTTTCCTTCTGGTAAACCAATAGTGGCTTTTGCCAACCTTTCAGTGTGGGCGAATCCATAGTTTAATACAAAATGCAAAAATTACTCTTATTTATTTTTTATTTTTTTTCCAAGAGAGTTGATAAGGAACAAATAGTGAAATTAGCTGATTCATTGGAATTGTTCATGGAAAATTATTAACTTCAACTAATTTACTATCTCAAAAATGAAGAAACAATTTTTTAAATTATTATTCAAATGAAAAAGTTATTTTTGAAACAACTTTAAAGAGTAATTATTTATTAAAATGCAAGTATGTGTTCGACCTGAAAATACTATCATCCTTCATGTTTTGATTTTTTTCACAACTGCTTCTGAGTTTTGCTTGATTTTTTTTTTTTTTTTTCTAACTCATTATTTTAGATTGAATAATTCATATATATCTGTGGACTGTAGGAAAACAGTGAACTGTGGTTTTCAGACTTATTTGACAGACAAATATCTCATTATAAGCAGTGTATATTCTTGCTAGTATTGTAATGATTGGGTAGAGTCTTTAGTGGATTTTTACATGGGCACACACTTGCTGCCAATGGATATTATTTTCCTTCAATGCATTTTACATTATTTCAGTGGAAGCCTAGTGTTATACTTTTCTTCAGACTATAATGATGTCATTTGAAAAAAACAATTAATAAATTTAAGCATGAATTCACTCAAAAATTGAGATGAGTATTAATCTCATGTAAAATTCCTGAATTGTACAGAAATTAAATTAGGACACCTTTCTTCCAGTTTTTGAAAACACTATGGCATAGAAATAGTGCTCAGCAACAGCTAAAACGTCAGTGTATTATCAACATTATTCTCATCCTAAATTCAAAACACAACACCATACAACCGACTAGAAAGGAAACAAACTTTATCCCAGCTGAAAACAGGATATTCTGTAGTATAATCTTAATTATTATTTTTATTATTATTTCCCTTACACAGGTATATTGTTTCTTTTGCTCCTTCTATTCTTAAAACCTACATCTCTAACTGTTTCTGTTTTTGTTTGTTTGTTTGTTTTTCCAAGATAAGGCTGTAGTATTTGATTGCAAATACTATATTGCATATATTATGCAATCAATATACTATTGATTGCATATATTTGTGTGTGTACATGTAAGTCTTAATTCATAGAGTCTTGTGTTTTATAAATTTCCAGCCAGGCTTGTCAAGGAAAAAAAAAAAAGTGATTCATATTCTATTTCCAAGTATATGCAAATTGCTGACAAAGAAGAAAAATGGGTCAGACCTTCTACTGATGGAAATCAAACAACTATATTGACTACAATTATCTTGTGCCAATATGAAGAAATTCGGGCTATTTAATTTTTAAAACTGCATTGAAAAAATGTATTGCAGTGGGGCTAGAGGCTAGAGAGCAACAACATGGAAAGGTATCTAGGGGTTTTGGTTGATGGGAAGTTGAATATCAGTCAGCAGTGTGCCCTGGAAGCCAAAAAGGGCCAATTGTATCCTCAGGTACCTTAAGTACAGCATTGCTAGCTGGTTGAGGGAAGTGATTGTCCGTCTCTACTCTGTGCTGGTGTAGCCTCACTTTGATTACTGCGTGCAGTTTGGGGTGCCACAGTATAAAAAGTACAAATAACTATTAGTGTCCAAAGGAGGACTTCAAAGATGGTGAAGGGTCTAGAGGGGAAGAAGTATGATGAGCAGCTGAAGTCACTTGGTTTGTTCAACCTATAGAAGAGGAGACTGAGGGGAGGCCTCATGGCAGTCTACAGCCTCCTCACAAAAGGAAGAGAGGAGTGGGGGGGCAGCGCTGAGCTCGGCTCTCTGAGGAAAACATCAGGACTGGAGGGAATGTCATGGAACTGTAACGGGAGGATCAGGCTGAATATCAGGAAAAGGTTCTTCCCCAAGAGGGTTTTCGGGCCTCAGTGGTCACAGTGCCAAGCCAATCAGAGTTCAAGAAGCGTTTGTACAATGTTCTTAGACATATGGTCTGATTTTTTTTTGGTGGTCTTGTGAGTACCCAGGAACTGGACTTGTGATATGATTCTATGATTCTATATTACCTTAAATTATGTCACTCCTGCACTCCATAAATTTTTCTCTTTCACCTCTAAGTATTTATCAAGATAAACATAAGGGAAACCTGTGACCCCTTGTGCCCTTGTGAGAAGTTAATACATTCTGCATGTTTTAATTTCAGTTCTATCAGCAAAACAACTGACTTCACTTTTTTTTTTTTTTTTTTTCCCTTGTTCCTCTTCTAACACTGTTCAGACCACTGTTTTGACTTTGAACTGAAATTAACAGCAACAACAACAAAAAGATATTGAAGAAAGTATAGAATGACTTGAATAACTTCTTTTCAATTCAAATTTTACAAAATAACATTATTATTATTATTATTATTTTTTTAAGAATTCATTATGCTCTTTCTATATTCTCTTAACTGCTGTAAATCCAGCATTTTCATTTTCCATTGATCTCTATCTGGAATGTGTCTCCATAGCCATGACACTGCCTTATCCCAGTAATTACACTGACACAAGCTGTTATTTTTCACTCTTCTCCTGTAAGTCTTTGTAGGAGGAGGCTTGTCAGAGGAGAAGCAAGCAGGTGACTGATACAGAACACAATGCAATCATAACTGAAAGCAGTTTAAAAGTGACAAATTGGAAAGTCCTAATATAATAATTACTTAGGTTATGGACACAGTGTCGTCTAGGTAAAGGAGTGTAAATTAAAAATCAAATTGAAAAACTGTTTTTGTTTGTTTGTTTTTCCTCTTATGTTATTTAATTTTTAAAAAATTCTGTTCTCATTCAATCAGACATTATCTTTCCCAAAAGGGAGATTTATTTTTCCTGTTAATAACCACTTTTTGTATTCTGAGAGTGGGGATTATTTTAATGTTCTCCAGAGTACTTTGTGTAACACAATCATTCTAATATTTTTCTGGGTATTTTTTTTCACTAACTTTTAGTAAATCCTACAAATTGAGGTGCTCCCCAAACCAGAAAAAGATACATAAAAAATAACTCTGTAGTTTAGTTTGAGTGATCACATAATGTGGAAACTATTTACTGAATTAATACAGTAGTAATGGTTTTCCCAGAACACTTCAAAGAAATGCTGAAAGCAAGTACATAAAACCTTGTCATCTTTTATTATAAAGAAGCCTTTGGAAAGTGTAGCTGGTAAAGATAACACTGCAGTTTGTGTTTGTTAGCAAAGTGTGTAAAGTAGAATAGTGGTCTACTTAAAATTGGTTGCCTTGAGTTTTTCATGTTTTCACCATCTTTCATATTTTTATATACTCAAATTCCATGAAAGACATGACACTTTAAATGTAAAAATAGTAAGTAATAGTTTAATAATTTTAAGTTGTCATGACATGTTCAAATAAACTCTGTAAATAATTTCATTAAGCTTTTATCCAACAGTGTGATGATATATTCTATGTAAATATATTCTATAATTGTACTTAAGCTAAAGTCAGGTAACTTTGGCTCTAGCCTAATAGATACCAAGAATTTCTTACTTTGCTTGTATTTCACATATGATCCCTGTTGGTATCTACATCAACATATACAGATTAGTGGAGTATCACTCTCGGTATTCTATTTAAATATATATATATATATATGTCAAAATAAAGTACACTTATGAAACAAATAATTATGCTCTCAACTGATATTTAAAAAATGTTTTGTCAGTAATTTACTCTTTGTTTAATATTACAATGCATGTAATTAAATTCTAACTTAAAACATTTTCAATTAGAATGGTGAAAACTAATTATGATTACTTCCACCCACATCAGGAATATCAGTCCAGTAATATGTCTGCTATGCATTTGCCACCAACAGATGTATGTGGCAGCAGGATTTTTTGGTAAAGTGTCATGGTACGAACATAAATTATATTATGGTAGTGATAAATTACAAGAGGATGATACAAGGTAAATAGCTGAATGACCAGATAAAATGTGATCCATCCTTAGAAATTATTTATACATCTTGCCAATGTCACTGTAGTAAATGTACTCTCATATGCTCCCCATTGTTGTATAGACTTGACAGTAAGTGATCACGATCATGATATTTATAACACCAAAGAAATGGATTTTTAGAAAGCAAAATAAGATTTATGTTGCTTACAAGACAAAACTGAAAAGAAAAATATATGACCATAACTGATTATCTTCTAGTTTCATTTGATCAGTTGTCTGGATGTAACAATGCTAAAGTTGCTTAATAGCTTTGATTCCCTGGTACAATAATTTCTCCATGCTTTTGAGAATGTATAACAGTATTTTTTTTTTTTCTAGTGCAGGCGGGAATATTATTGTAGATTTTAAATTGTTATTAAATAAATATCAGATAATTTCATTTAACTTCATTTAATTTACAAATAGAACATAAATATTTGAGAGGCTTGAAAAATTCTAATTTTAAGTATGATAAATTCATATCTGTTCTGTTAAAAACCTCATCACAACAGTCAAACAAGTTAAGGAAACTCCGCACCTCTAATTTTTCCAATAAGTATTACTGACTATTGAGTTTAACATGTTGATCAGATATGATAGGAAACATACGCTTTCTTCTTTTCTTTTTCCTTTTCTTTTCTTTTTTCTTTTTCCTTTCCTTTCCTTTCCTTTCCTTTCCTTTCCTTTCCTTTCCTTTCCTTTCCTTTCCTTTCCTTTCCTTTCCTTTCCTTTCCTTTCCTTTCCTTTCCTTTCCTTTCCTTTCCTTTCCTTTCCTTTCCTTTCCTT
>NC_048893.1:105096828-105142881 GCF_011077185.1 Oxyura jamaicensis | reverse complement strand
CTTTCCTTGCCTTTCCTTTCCTTTCCTTTCCTTTCCTTTCCTTTCCTTTCCTTTCCTTTCCTTTCCTTTCCTTTCCTTTCCTTTCCTTTCCTTTCCTTTCCTTTCCTTTTTTTTTTTTTTTTTTTCTTTTTTCTTGTTCCTTAGGATTAATGAATAGGGCTCTGAATTACCTGTTGAACTTCTAAAAGAATAGAGAAATACACTGGAGTTTTAAATATATATATATTAAGGTGCATTGGTAATTTATTTGTCTGGAGCTATATCTTTATGAAACTTCTTGTCATCTTGCTTGTTGATTTGCCCTTACCAGTAGAAAATAGAATGGGTGAGTCTAACTTTATTTATTTATTTATTTATTACATGACTAATAGATAATCATGATTATCTGCAATGAAACCCTAGGAATTAAAATTAGTTTAATCAAAAGTGAAAAAACCTTAGGGGAAAATGTCACTTAGGACTTAGGTAAATGCTTTTAACCATAGGTCTTTAGGAAACTGAAATTAATTTCCATTTTGACATTGTGACTTTTTTTTTTTTTTTTTTTATTTTATTTTTTAGAAATAGGCAGTCAAGTAGCTGTTTTTGTGAGAGGCCAGTGGGCAAAGAATTCAACATACTAGAGAGCAGCAAATTCACAAAAGAATAGCTTAATTTTTAAGAGCAATCATTATCTGTCAAAAGTCTATAGGTATATATAAAATGGACTGTTGTCTCACACTTAAAAGACCATAAACTTTGTATGTAGGCGTTTTCATCTAATGTGTGTTGGAAAAGGCTTATCATATAAGATATTTCCATTTCAATCACAGTAATATGTAATGCCTCCACCAGGATTAGAAATCTATTGGTACAAAGTTAAAAGTTTAGTCTTTGATTTTATGTGGGTTATTCAAGTAGACCCACCCCATCTATGTGTTAAGGTAGAAACTATTTTCTAGATATATTAGTGGAGATCACATATACAATGGGATTTTACTTGCTCGTACATGTGCTTATATATATGTATGCACATGAAAATAGAAGGATTACACACAGATAAATAACAATAATTTATGAGAAGGAGAAAGAGAAGATATCCTTCAAAGCAGTGACTATTAAATTCCTAAAGCTAGTCACAATATAGACAGTGGGCAGAAGGCTGATATGTAATATTATAACAGGAATCCTCACTCATAACAAACCACTAGTGTTATTTGTAGATCATTTTGCCATCTCCTTTTTCATTAGTTCTATAATGTATTAACTTGGGTTTATTTTGTATGTAGTTGTTTTGTGTTTCATGATGCATGAGCAGAGAACAGCTATATGTCCAACTGATACACATATACATATTCTTACAGTGCAGGGAGAGGAAGAGTTCCCAGATCAATGTGATGGGGAGACTTCCAGCAGTCTGTCAACTAGTCTGTCAACAGCAGCCTAGGCAGCCTATGATAATGTTAAAATCTATTTTTCTTCTTCAGTTCTGAGTGATGATAAAGTGGAAGAAATTACATTTTCTTATCATGACACTGCTTCATGCTATTAATTTGTGTCAAGCCTTGTGTTTTGTGTGTTTTAAATTGCAATGCAATGTGTTGTTTTAAGCAGTTTCTCCTTGTATAAATTATAGATAATTTCAAAAATAATTACTTTGCCTACTTTTGTAGATCATGAACCTTTCCAGGTCCTAAGCTGCACTTTCAATACATATGCTTACACAGAAATATATATTTCCAAATATATAGGTACAAAATTGGAAAACATAAGTCCTATTTAAAAACGTCCATTCTTACTGCATTTCAAAAATACAGTAGAAGGATTCAGACAGGGGGTTAATGTTTTGATTAGTACTTTGAGAAAAAAGGCAGTGGAAAGAACATGCTGGGGAAGATGGTTAAATTGACCAAGTAGCTGGACTGCAGTGATGTGAACCAAAGGGTAAGGATTACTGCCACAAGAGAGAAGTGAATTCTTGTCACTCTGCAGATGGTATTTTATATTCATTTCTGTGCTGTTTAGCGTTATTTTGCTTGCTTGCTTTTGCTTGTTTTATCAATGTGTTTCCCAAATAAAGTGTAAGGTTAACCTTTCATATTTGCCATTGTCTTGGCAAAAATAGAGCTCACAAGCTAAAAATAATCTAGCTGTTGAGTCTCACTTGCTTCTGCCAAAGTAGAAACCACACTGATTTATTCAGGGAAGAAAAAAAGGCACAAAGGCACCAAAATCCTTCTATCTAGCAGCAAACTTTATTTTTATAATATAGAGTATGTGACTCTGCACAGATGATCGGGAATCCTTCTGTTCACAGAATCACAGAATATTAGGGTTTGGAAGTGACCTTGAAAGATCATCTACTCCAATCCTCCTGCCATTACAGGAACACCTAGATCATGTCATACAGGAACACATCCAGGCAGTTTTTGAATGCCTCCAGAGAAGGAGACTCCACAACCCCTCTGGGCAGCCTGTTCCAGTGTTCCTGCACCCTCACCATGAAAAAGTTTCTTCTTATATTTAAGTGGAATCTCCTATGTTCCAACTTGTACCTATTGCCCCTTGTCTTATCATTGGATGTCACTGAGAAGAGCCTGGCTCCATCCTCCTGACACTCATCCTTTACATATTTATAAACATTAATGAAGTCACCCCACAGTCTCCTCTTCTCAAGCTAGAAACCTGGCTCCCTCAGCCTTTCGTCATAAGGGAGATGCTCCACTCCCTTAATCATCTTCATGGCTCTGTGCTGGACTCTGTCATGTAGTTCCCTATCCTTCTTGACCTGAGGGTCCAAGAACTAGCCTTAGCAGGGAAATTTTCCCGGAACACCAAAACATAGGTGAGTAGATTGGAAAAGCCAGGGTGACACAAATGGAAACAGAAAAATTATTAGAAAGAATTTACATTTTGAAAACTATGCCAATTAGTGGCAAAAACCCTTGTCATTAATGCAACAGTGTTTTTGTTTGTTTGCTTGTTTGTTTGTTTGTTTGTCTAATTGTTAAAAAGCTCATGTGCAATTGAGTAAAGTGCTGTTCTTGGGAATCAAGTATAGTGAAATGATAGGCAATATCTTAGAGTCAGGGTTGTTTTTTAAGTAAAGGCTGATCAGTAGTATCTTATTTAGAGCAGGACTTGCAGACAGAACCTTCATACTGTATCAAGAGGTTAAATAATTTCTCATTCCAGTCATAGTTACTGCTGTTTTTTGTTGTTGTTGTTGTTATTTGTTTGTTTATTTGTTTGTTTTTTTTTTTTTTTGTTGTTAAGTATGTGACATATTCTATTATCACAGGTAATACAAATGAAGTTTTGTTAACTAGATAGTGATATGTACTTATTGGACCTAATGCCATAAAATTAAATCTTAAGTGACAGTTTTGAAAGAATCTTTTCAATAAAAAGCTCTAATTTTATTATTATTATTATTTTTTAATTTCATATTTGAAGTGATTACTGTATGGTCTGAATCTTAATTTCCTATGGAAAGCAGGAAGATGTTTTCTTGCTTGCAGCTGTTTTTTAAAATTCAGTTAAATTTATCAGCAGAAATGTCAAACATTTCCTTTGTTTTCTTCTCAGATGCCTTCATGTTTCGTATCCTTTTTGGAAAGCTTGTGTCTAAGCAAATATATGTAAGTATTAAGTACAAGAGGTATAGACTGATCTGTCATTCAGAACCACCTTTTCAGAAGCTTACAAGGTAAAATCAAGTCACATCCATCTAGTTCCTGACACATTAGACACACTTGCTTAGATAACCTACCCCTTCACAATTTTGTTATCACTGTGCAGCAGGTTTACCTCTTTTTTTCTTCCCCTCTTTACAGAAAAAGACAAAATCTTACAAAGAGATTAAATAAATGAAATTATTTATTTCATTTCCCTGCCTGTGGTCAGGGAAAAGAGGATCCTGTACGGTCGTAAGCAGCCTTCTCTCTCACTTAGGTGTGCATTCCAGGTAGTGTATATTATAAACTAATGTAATGGAACAAAGTTAAAACTGAGTAGAAAAATTTAACTTAATTCAAATTGTAATTCAGTGCATTTTATGGTTTGTTATATGTTAAATCAGATGAATTACAAAGAAAACCAAAAGAAGAGATAATGACAAAACAAAGTCATGGATTTAATTTGGGCTCAATGTTTTAGCTTTGTGTTCTTAATGTGTGTTTATCTCATGAGAAATACTAGCTATTATTATTATTATGGATTTTTTAAAATAGACTTTTAGCATTTCAATTTCACTTGTTTCTACTTGGATATCACAGAATGCTATTTTATAAGACAGACGAAAAGAGAACTAACTTTTCAGTTCCAAAAGTAGCTAACTTTAAGCCGTAGGCAACCTTTACAGCAGCTGGAGCAGGGAAATGAGGAAATGCTTGAGAAAAAATGCCAATGGCCAAAAAACAATTTCAGGAGAAGGAGCAGTGTCTGCCAGCTAGTACATCATTTATGTCTTTTGAAAGTATTTAAATTCAAAACACAGAAATTAACATTTTTCCTAGTAGTTACCATTTAATCTATGATGGGTTGGTTTGTTTAATAATGGTTGTTGTTTATTTGACCAAATTTAAGTCCAGGACCAGCATCATATGATGTCCACTGTCCACAGCAGAAAATGGATTGTAGAGTACCGATAGTCTCTTAATTGAAACTTTCTGAATAAAAAGGCAGATCTGGATGTGTACCCTTACAAAAGACCCTTTCATGACACAGAAAGAAAAACTCATACTGCCATTATTTGTGCTACATTTTTTAAGCCAGTTTTGTAGATCAGAAGGGCCTTACCTCTCCATAGTTTCAGAGTAGGAATTACAAATACTGAAACCTACCTAGAATGAGCATAAGAACACAAGAAATTACAATAAAAGCATAGCATTTAAAAATGTAATTATAGTTCATAAGTATCATACTCAAATATACCATGTGTTTCACAAGTCACATCTGTAGATGAGATATTTCATCCAGACACATTTTGTTATGATGTGCAATACTTTTCAATTCTGCTTTAGTTACTCTGGTCTACAGCAGAAAAGAAATAGAAAAGCCAAGTGAAAAATGTGATTTTATTCAAGGCAAAAGTTTATTTATTTCAAACCTCTCATGAAGTTATCTTCTTGCTTACTCAGATATGTTATATCGAGCAAATATGAATTAAAAGGAAAAGATTTGGGGATAAACTAAAAAAAAAGAAAGAGACAAATATCAGGGAAATGCACACAGAAACGAACAAAAAGAAAACAACTTACAGAGTTATGTGTTGAAAAGACATTTATGGGCTTTCTGAGCAGAAAATGCACTCTAAAGAAAATAATAACAACAATAACAACAGCAACAATAATAAAGCAAATGGTCAGTCATTTGAAGACACTGGTAGATTAACCTGTGTGACTACATGTGGAAAGGAATAGTGGTGCAGCAGCAACATTTTCAGTAGCATTTTCATTTTCAGGAGAAACATTTTCATTACCTCATTCTCAAAGACTTTATAAATCAACTGTTAAAATTTAAACTCTTCAGGCATACTGAGGTATGACAGTATTGCTAAGGCCAAAATGTCATCTAATGAAATAGTTAAATCAGAGTAGAAGTTTCACTTGTAATGCTCCCTCTTATAGAGAAAAGGTTTAAGTTCTATTATAAATGTAAATTATTGCAATTAAGTATTTAAAAATGATCATGATCATAAGAAAGTAACATAGCTTCAATGAGAATGTTCCTTGTTTTTTAGAAACAGGATTATATTATCTTCTTCATCTCTAGTTTAATTAGGTATGATTCCATTCATATTGATGTTTGTTCAGACTCTGTCTCTATATCCTTAATAATAATGACTAGCAGAAAATGTGTGAAGCTTTTTAATATTGAGTACTCTCATATTAAAATTGGATTTCCATAATAGGAATGCTGGGTGACAAAATGGCATGAGAGATATTAGAGTTAAAAGATTATTTAAGATTAAAAAATGAAGTGTTTGTATCTATAAGCCTTTGATATGAACAAATACAGCAATTTACTGAAGGATTTTTGATTTTAAGAAGCCAAATAAAGTTTATGGGAAAAGTTATAATTAAGACTCTCTGCATGTAGGAGAATAAATATTTTTGCCAAAGCAAAACAGGTACTTAATATTCATTAAGATGAAAAACTTCTGGAGAAACATGCTAAACAACAAAACAAAAAGGAGTAGGAAAGCAAGCAACTCCACAGAAACAGAAGATAACAGGGATTTTCAAGAGAAAAGTTAAAACTAAAAAGTGTAAAATGCCGGTATTAACTTTTTCTCTTGAAGTGTTTCAGCTTATTCTTTTTAAGCTTAAATTATGTAAAAGTAGAGTGCTTTTTAGGTGTATCCAATGAAAGCTCTCTGATCCATTGACATAATCCACAAGATGTTTTCTTGTAACATCTCAGCAAACTTTTAATGGAAAATATCTACAATGAGGTTTTATATTTCTAGGCTTCATTACTTTTTATGAAGCCAAGCAAAGTAGATGTACTGAAGCAGAAGGATTCTTTTTTTTTTTTTAAAAAAAAAAAAAAAAAAAAAAGGTTACATATAAACAGTTACAACTAAATAGTAACTGCAGAAATAAAACAACATATTTTTAATATGTACAATGGTGCACAATATGTTTTAATATGTACAATATTGTTTCAATATGTACAATACATTTTTTGAACTTTGATTTTTAAATTACATATCAGTTCAAAACGTACATTTCATTGCACATGTACATGCACATGCCTCTTCATTTTTCATAGTGTGCACAAAGTACTTTGTACTTTTTTTGTACTTTTGAAATCTCCCAAAAATCTGATATTTCTCCTGAAATCAGTTCTCATTCTCTGGAGCAAGATTATGCAGATATCTGGCCAGGACTTGTTTTGGTAGTTTTCTAGGGCAGGTGTTAAACTCTTCAACATCCTAGAGAGACAGTAAACTCAGGAGTCTACCCATAACTGCTGATACTGGAAGTTGTATGCTCAAAAACCTGTGAAGGAGCTTTCTTGGCCAAAGCAATCTATGACAGAAATGCCCATGTTTTAGCAAAAGTACTTTAAAGGTAAGCATTTTGCTAGAATATGTGAAGAAACAATTTTAACACTACCCTTTTTTACTGGCAAATATTTCCATGTTTTAACTATTTAGTAAATTGATTAATCGATATAGTGGAACAACTCATGTCTGTGTTTGTAGCACTGAGATCAGTATAATGAATTTCAGTGTCACTTGGATTATTATCCTTCACTTGAGTACTAACTAATGTTCAATGAAGCATTATTCTGAATTTCTATCAAGTTAAATCAGTTTTTGTACGAAAAAAAATAAAACAAAAACATGAAGGAGTTTTGGCAGAAAAATAAAAATAAAAATGAGTTAATGCCTTGCTTAACAGTTCAGAAAACAAAACAAAGCAAAAAAGCAGATAAGAGAAGAGGGGTAGGTATTTTTCCTCCACTTACTGAAACATATAGCTAAGGATAGATGTGATTCATGGACAAATCCAAGACCTGAAGTCAAAATATAAGATAAATTTCAGGGAAGCTTTAGAAGGTGATGCCATAAGGAAAATTTTTGAAATCCTGGTTAGTACAAACACATCACCAAATCTATGTTCCCTTCCCTACCAAAAAATAAATAAATATTGACATTTACGATGAGGTAAATGCAGGGTAGGGTACAATAATTCATCATAATTTTCTCTATTAGAAGCAAGCTTCTTTGCAAGGAATGTAACACTTCTGACTGAAAAATGCTGTCTTGTAAAGGTTACGTGTTTCACCAAAAATTTTAACAAGAATATGCCCCACTCCAGTTTTGATTGTCATAGGTGAAAGCCTCTTTCTTTCTCTGCTCTGCTACTTTAACTTCAGCTCTCATCTTCAGAGCTAGTCTTTGTAAGCCAAAAGTATTTTGTAATTCCTTTCTGTCCAGGTTTTAATTCATAACTTAGCCTATAAAATTGTATAGCACTTTAAAAGGTCATAAAAGTACAATGTTGACAATAAGAATAATATACCTTTGGATGAACTTCTATATAATAGACATTTTTTCTCACTGCACTGTTACATATGCGTGATGCAATAATACTTTTGATTTCTTTTGCTTTGAAGGAGGAATCCTCTTGTATGAGATTTGTTTCCTTAAGGATGTTATCTTTCCTGATAAAGGTGTGTTTTTGGCATTCCAGTAATTAAAAGAGCAGAAATTTGTTTCAGTATCTTCCTTTCTTTATCCGATTGTGTCATTGCTGAACTTGTCAACAAAGGCTTTAGTTAGTCTCACTTGTTTTTTTTTTTTATTATATGCCTATGATCCTTCTGGCAGATGGCAGGATGCTATATAAATAACAAATGATGATAAAGAAAAATAATAATGACATACTTTAGAATCTGTTTAAGCCTCTCTGAGGATATTGACCTTGTAAAGTAGGAACATTCTCTTCATGCAATCTATAAATCTTGACAATATCAAAACCATCTCCTATGCAGAAATACTGGTCTGCTGAAAACACATTATTATTCAGGTCACATATTACCCCATATCTGAATATTTTCCACCAAGATAATAAGAAGGCTTAAATTCTTGCTCAAAAAGGTTTTACTCTGTTTGGAACAGTTCTTCAGCTACATGCTTTTATGGTTTGGTTTGCTTTGGTTCATTTTGGTTCTGTTCAGTTCGGTTATGTTTGGTTTGGTTTTTCTGGTGGTCCATTATTTTTCACTAGGCATTTGTGTTTATCCAAACTCAAATTACAAAGGGAAATTTACTCAAGAGTTGAAGCATGTCAGTTCCACTATGTGTAGCCTGCAACATCCCAGAACCCATCTGTCCTATGCCCTATGGCACACATCACATTTTATGTCTTGAGGGACTACAAACAGGCAGCAGAAGAGTTTGCTGGATAATGCTCTTACGCTGAATGGTGCTTTTTTATACAGCTGATGACTTTGAATCTCTCAAATACAACAACAGTCCCTATCATTGTCTCATGAGCAATGAGGTATTGCTTTGATTGATCTGCATGGTTGTTGTCATCTGTATGATGCTACTCAGGTATTGTCTTTTTTTTTTTTTTTTTTTTTTGAGCTTGGTATGAACTCACAGCTATCGATCAACATAAACATGGTGGCAAACTCTTCATCTGGAAAGTCTAGCGCTATTAATTTTGTTGAACCTGTTGTGGTCTGAACCAACTAGAGTATGCTTGTATCCAGTTTATTTCTCATTTAACTTAAGTGAGAAGTATTTATGATGCAATCTTCTTTTCCTCAGTTCATATCCATCATATAAAGGATTCAGTCAAATACTTCACTTCCATGAAATGATTAGGAGACTCCTAAGAACACTGCTATTTTTGTATTTACTTGCTCTTGTTGTTTTTTGTTTGTTTGTTTTTTTCCTTAAATAGTGGGATTATACAGGACAACTTGGAAACATAAATTAATAAAAGTGTGCTTTTAAAGCTGTTCTCTGTTCAATTTCTCTAGGCTGTTATGAAATGTTTTACAGTAGATGAATGGACCTGGTCTTCCAATAGATGACACTACATTGGATGTTTTCATCAGCTCCAGAGGGTTCTGGGTTAAGCTATTAAGTGTTCTGGTATTTTGGTGGTAGGGAGTAGTGTCAAAAAGTCAGATGATGTATTTAGATATATTTGGACCCTCTTTCTTAAAAAATAAAATAAAATAAAATAAAATCATATTAGAGACCTGAAAAATGTATCAGTTGCAGTTCTTTGTGTGTCACTTCCAGGATTCAAAACCATGAAGAAAGTTACTCTTGGATATTTTGATATTTTTCAGACTTTCTTGGAAGGCAACACTCCCACTCCACTGAGCTGTCTCATCAATTGCAAATAAGTCAAGGAACAAAGGAAGTACAAAGTATTTCAAAATACAGAGTTGACTTCAGGGTAGCCTCAAAGTGTAACCTGTGGGATGAGAATCTCATATAGTTACTGACCTACTTTAAGAACAATCATTTCTAAAGAAACATGGTATGTGCATCAAAATCTAGAACTTTAATTCCAGTAATGGAGACAATTTTATTTATTTATTTATTTATTTATTTATTTATTTATTTATTTATTTATTTTGGAATACATCAAAAGCATTTTTTTCAAAAATATTGCTTTTTAAGTGAGTAATAATAATATTGATTGACCACCCTCATTGACCTTGATTAAATCATTGATTTTAAAGCATGGTGATCAACTGAAAGCTGACATTCCAGGCAATATCAACAATATACTTTTTGCTGGAAGTAGGCCAGAAACTGGAACTAAATAACTAAAGTATTTTTTAAAACAATCCCAGTTCACACAGTGTGTTCACAATATAAGATTTTTATGTTCCTCTAAGCTTCAGACTTATGCAGCCTCTTCCTGGTTTGCTGTATTTTTTTTTATTATTATTATTATTATTTTTGTCTTATCAATGGGAGAAATAAAGATTCTGACATTATTAAATGTAGCTAAATTCTAAACTTAGGATAACAATCTTGTGTTATAAGTTTGGATCTTAATCATTCAAAACCTTTTTGACCTGAAAATGAAAAGTAATATATATATATATATTAAAAAATCAGAGGTAGCTCAGAAGTTACTGAGTAAAACTGGCTTATTATATTATGAACTGTTTATGATAAAAGTGTTCATGGGAAAGAAGTGTAGTTGATCTCACTGGTTAGTTGTCCCTCCTTTATCAAAAAAATTGTCTCAGACATATAGTATCTCTCTAAGCTGGGAGATGATTAGACTATTAAATTTATATGAAAGGCATGGCATTTTCCAGTTCTGTTCTGGAGGTACACCAGCTTGATGACATACAGACAGCTCTGCACCAGAAACAAGAAGTCTCTGCTCTTGCCTGCTGGTAGACAGTGAGAGGTAAACATGGAGCTTATGCTCTTGAGATGGTGAAAGTAGGAGGGCTTTGAGAGAAGAGCAAATTTTCTTTGAAGTTTCAAACACAATCATTAATTTTGTCATTTAAATGTATTTTGGCTATAGAGCTGTACTGGGCTTCTAGAATAGAAGTGGTATATATTATAAAACTATTCATTATGATGAAAAGTTCATCAAAATCAACTTTAGAATGTCTCAGAAAATACATTTTGACAGCCTTCACTGTACTTTCATGGACATTACTAGAGAAGAAAGTGGTCATTAAATCAATTGAAAAAGGGACTTCAAAATCATTACATTTGATTATTGATTTTATCTACACAAATACTAAAAAAGTTTACTATTCATTTAGTCCAAAAGGCCTTGTGGGTACTGAAATGATGGTCTTCTATATTTATTTGTTTGTTTGGCTAGTTTTGAAATGTGAACTAACAAGAATACATATTTAGAAGAGTAATTTTCCTTCTTTATAAAAACGTACATTTTTTTCTGTCCTGGGAATTCTTCTGAAAACTTTCTCTGTCCCACTCATCTATTACCTTGAAACCTCCTGTCTTCTTATATCAATCTGAATAAAAGAAAAGAAAATAATAATAATAATAATAATAATAATAAAATAGTATATTATAAATACTATTTTCAAATCTGAAACATAGTTAATAGTTAATAGTGTAATATTTTTGAATCTTAAAATAATAGAGTTTAACAACCTAATATTCTAAAATTTTCAAAGCCCTAATATAATGTATGAAAAATTTAGGAAAAGAAAGGTGTTCTTCTGAAATGAGAAATTTATCAAAACTTCAAGTTCTATTAACAGAAGATGCTCTGTTTGTTTTAAAGGAAATCAGTTTCAGTTGAATAATTAATTTTTGCATTCCTAATCAGATATGTATTGTAGTAATGAAATATTCCTTTTACTGATACAGCTCTGTAATGAAATTATAAAGTTCATCCATTCTAATACAGTGTTGTATGAAAGATCTCATTAGGAACTGTGGCTTTACTACATTGAACAGTGAAAGATCAGTAGCTAAAATATCTTACAAGTAACTATAAAACATCATTCACATAAAACTAAAATGTAAACAAACAAATAAACAGGAAGACAAGAACTCATAATTAATTTAGATTCATTAATATACAACTGACATTACATGTCCACAGAACTAACTATAGTTTGCCGTCCTTGTCTCATGACAGATTTCATGTATGTGTATTTTACTATGAATGATAGATCCATGAAATTTGTTGTTTTTCAGTCTAATACCACAGGTACATGAGCATGTCTAGCTACTTCATTGGCTAGCACATATGTTATCTCAAATTTTTCATCTCATATCCAAAGTATTACAATTGTGACTTCAATAAGTGTTTGAAATGCCAGATTTTATCAATGTCTAGTCCCAAGTACATAATTCTAGGCTTTACTGATACTGTCTCTTGTTTGAAAATTATTGAAACATAGTCCCCTAAAAAATGTGACACAGTCACAACACCTTGATTTGAAATTGCTTAGGCAGGTGCTGCTATGACACAATATTAATCACTGCAGTGATAGTCTGAGGGCCAGGCAATTAAGGGACAGGAATATCTCTCTCTCTCTGTCTCCTTTTTTTTTTTTTTTTTTTTTTTTTTTTTCCTTTTTTAGGTGACAACACCCAATCCCCACTTTCTCCAACATCAAAAAGTACACACCCATCTACACTCTGAAATGATGAGAATGAGTGCTTGTTCTGCAACACTCAGAATAGAAGAACAGTAACTGTAAACTCAAAGTGTCTTTTAACGTCTCATGAATGTTAAAAGACATGTTTCATTCTTAGGGGGATGATTAGTGTCCAGAGTCCAGTGGAACACAATTAATCATAGTGAATTAATGTAATGTTAATGTTGGACTTCGTATAAGCTTCCACAGATACAACAGTTCTGTTAATTAACACTTTGCTCTATTTTTCTATCTTAAAATAACTCATACTGTTTATCAACTTCCTTATTCCTACATATAAATATATATTAAAAGTGGATGGAGTAATTTTGTGAAAAAAAAAAATCTGAAAAATTTGCACCATTTCAACTGTCACTGTTTATTATTATTATTATTATTATTATACCTTTTTTTTTCCAACTGCCCTAAATGACTGCAACAAGATTTCAATTTTAAGGCCATAATTTGCAAGTTATAATTGTATGGAAGCAGTAGTGCTTATTGTTTAAGCTATTAGGATAAGTTGTCATAATATGTCTAGTAATATGTCTACGTAAACACAAAGCAAGATACTATGAAAGGTGTATGCAAACAACCTAAACATGTAATAATTGGAGTGTTGCATTTTATTTTAACTACATAGTTTCACAAACACTTTAATAGTTTTACTTAAATACTGTTATGAATAGAATCCTATTAATAGCCTTTACAGCAAAATTTAATACACTTCTTGACAAAAATATTTGGATTACACACCTTCTTAATTTAAAATGAGTTAAATTTTACTGCTAAAGTCTATAACGAGCTGAAGTATATGCCATGACCTCTGCTTTTTTTTTTTTTTTATCAAAATGTATTTGAAAATATTCATAGTATCTTCAAAAGTATTATAGCAGAATTTAACAGCAAGTATTGACTTGTACATTTACAGTTTTTTGCAGTTTATGATCAGAAAAAAAAAAAAAAAAAAAAAAAAAAAAAAGTTGTTTTTCTTTTCCTGTCATGTCATACTGGCTGTGTTTCATTGCCAAAATAATTTGCTAATGTTATCAAGCTACAAATATCCATGGCTTAAAACACAGAATATCTGTCTCTGTCCCTTTAGTGTAATGCAATGCAAAGAATTAAATGCCCTTTAAATTCCAGTGGCTGACCCAGAGAAATGGTTTATAATCAGTCTTTGCTATTGAATGGTCAGTTTTGAAAGCCTCAGAGCAGCCATGCTAACATATTCTTTCATTACCCCATCTGACAGTCTGACAGCTGTGTTTCACACTTAGTATGAGAGAGTAAATTAGCACACACATTACTTTCAAAAAGACTGTCAGAGTACCATGGTCTCAGTATTCTTTTGGGGGAAGATGCTATCAAGGATCCTAGGATTAAAATTCTCCATAAAAATAATTATGAACTATTTTTTATTACTGTTTTGTAAAAGTTTTTTTTTTTTTTTTTTTCCCTTCCTGCAGGGCCGAGTTATAGTTTCTTTACAAGATCTCAGATCTCAGGACACAGGAAAACAGTGCAACTCCCTTCCCTCTTCTTCTGTAGCTTTTGGTAGACAACTAAAACCATTATAACCTTTGGAAATCAGAAATAACTGGGTCAAAACTGTCTTTATTCCTGCTTTCCTGAAGTGTTGTTTTTCATACAGGTCATATTCCATTACTTTTACTATCAGCTGGAGGTATGGGGTTTTGTTTTTTTGTTTGTTTTCTTTCAGATTTGTCTTCTTTTATCTTATCTGTCTTCTCCCTATAGCCCTCATACCCTGTTTATTGTATCACAGCATACTCTTTGTTCTCTATTCATTCCTGCATTTCATTTTTTTTTTTCTTACCTTTACCAGCTGTGAACCCCTTTTCTAAGTACTGAGTCTTCTTCCTTCAGAGCTGAATTCTCTTTTCCCCTTCCCACTTAGTAACGTGGGAAAGGGAACTGTACTGTTTCCAGCATATTCCACCCACTTGAGGATCTCATTATGTAAGAGAAATTCAAGTTGCTGATCTGTTTTTAAGGGTTCCATAATAAAAGGAGGTCAAAATGAAATATTCTGTATACTTATAAGGAACAGTATTAGTTGTTCAAGAGTTGCTGGTATATACAATTCAATATGGAAAAGATTATTTTTTTTTTTTTCCATGTACATAGCATACATATTTATTTATTCTGTTTCCAGAAAGTAAACACATGACCCTACGCACACATCCATTATCTCATCTAAATGGAAAAGAAACATTTCTGCAGTGCAAATGCCATCAAGGTATCGTAACTGGGGAAACGTAGTACCATTTAAAAAGACACTTTCTGTTAGTCTCGATAAAGTATGCGATGGTGGTGTTATTTCAGTAGTCAGTATAAAATCAAGGAAGTGTATATTTTTAACATCATTTCAGGTGAAGAATGCTGCTAAGATTTGAATAACTGCACACACACAAAAAAACATTTTTTAGGATTAAGAAAATATTTTCTTTTGCAATTGGTCTTACTTCATCCACATTAAAGGAAAAAAAAAAAAAAAAAGCTTTATGTGATACAATTAGTTCATTTTCTACATAACTCAACATTACGTGTAGGATACTTCCTGCAGACATATCTGGATTCCCTGTAATCATTTGATTAAGGGGGTGATTGGGCATAGATGACACGTAGCAATAAAGAAAAAAGGTATGCACAGATATATACAGAAACAGTGATATCTTCCTATTCTTGGCAAAGGAACCCAGGTGCTATAATCAGTTGAGACAAACAGAATTTAATTTTTAAGATCATTCACTCTATTAGATGATGATCATTGTCCCTTCAACTCAACAAATAAATTATTTTTTAGAACCTGGGAAAGTGCAGCCAAAATATATCGGTAAGATTTTGTACTTTCTAATTTAAGACCCTATAGTTGTGTAGATATAACCCTACTTTCACATACAAAGTTTCAGATGCTGCATGGATACTTAAAGATAAACACAAGAGGAAAATTATTGTGAATCATGGCTTAATTCAGATAAGAAATTTGTCATACTTGCAATTTATATTTGTACCACAAAAATTGGCATGCAGTTCATTTTATTAATATCAATAAATCATCAGATGGTAGATAAAAATCTGGCAAACTGTAGCAAAAGGTTGTTTTTTTTTTTTTTTTTTTTTTTTTTCAGCAATCTAATGTAAGTGGTGGTTTTTGGATAATTAATAGGGCTTGACTTCTTTGTAATGTAAATGTCCCTCACTATTAGGTTCCATTAAACGCAGTACTAAATAAATATTCATAGCAGTATCTACTCATTGAGTTACATTGAGTATCTACTCATTACAGTTACTTAGACAGAGTGTTCTATTAAAAGTACATTTAATTTACTTGTAGGTGTCACCCAGCAGGTGTGAGAATTGATACTTTGACCAATAGCCTTTGTCAAGATTCATAGGAAGAGGTCACGAAAAATCTATTGGTCAAAAAGTCAATTAGCTTGCCTAATGGATTATACCTGTGAGTGCTACAGACCTATCTTTAAGCAAACGAATGGTCTATCTCAACAAGAAGCCACCTTCATGAATATTTTATTAAATGTTCTAATTGAAGTAAATTACCAAATTATACTGTACATATAGTGATGCATTTGAGATTCCCAGTAAGCAGTCAATGGGATATAATAGTGGATTATATATAGAAAAAAAGGATACATTTTTTAATGTTCTTAATTTGCTGACCTGGCTCTGTAACAGGATGAAGATCCCCAAGCTACTCATAAACAAGTCAGCTCAGGTACTTGAAGATGTTTTGACATGTTGAACTCAATTACATGTCTTTGGTGTTTCTTACTTTACCTGGAGGTCCAAACATACCATTAGGGCAGTGGGGAAAGGGCACCCTGAAATCCCGTCTTAACCTGTTTTAAAGCACAAAAGAAAATATTATTCCTAAGTGTGAATCCTGGCAAGCTGATGTTGAAAAGGTCATTTTTCAGCTTTTACATGTGACATCAATTTACCCTTGTAGCTGTAGCAAAAGGATAACATTATAATTATTCTATTCATAAAAACAAACAAACAAAAAACATTTATTTATTTATTTATTTATTTTTTATGGAGGTTGTTTTCATTTTATAATATATGAGTGGAGCTTATATAAATTCAAAGTAAAGCAAGACTGGATAAGAGTAAGACATGAAAGCTACCATACAATCCTTCTAAAGAAGATCATAGTAGAGAAGGGAGCAAAGATACATGAATGAAAACTGCTCTTTTAGTGGTATTTAGGTACTGCAAGGGTAATACTGACACATTTGAAGCAGAAGTAAATAAACCTTGCCTTTTTTTTTTCTGGAAATTTAAGACCCCACTCCAAATCTGGGCAAGACATAAGACGATGCACAGATTTGTATAAAAGATACATAGGTGATTGCAGATTATAGTGAATTATCATTTTCACATTTTCTCAAGGGGTTTAGTTTGAAGATTCAGACAGGCAGTCTGAGATAGAAGACATTTCCACTTAGTTAAGCTTGATAAAACCATTGAGCAGTAAGACTTATGGAAAGACAGGATAATCCGTAGCCAAAATAGTCTAACTTAGATTTTAAGCTCTTTAGATCCTAAAAATGTAAGCTTTCTCTGACAAGTCATGAGAAAACAGGAAAATCTAGTTTTGTGAGAAAATTGCTTGAACCTTAGAATGCTTATAAATAATTTTAAACATTTTTTTATCCTTTCTTAACTTAAAATTATATTTCTCAATTTTTAAAATAAAATTTTCTTCATACTATAGTTATTGTATGCCAAATGTCATTGCATGTTAAATGCTAAATTTTATGTTAAATGGTATGATTTTTATTTATTTATTTATTTATTTATTTATTTATTTTTCTCCTGAGACGAGGAGAGATGTAGCTGAAGCTTAAACAAAGAAAGTGAAGATCTTTGTCCATGGAGAGCAGCATGGAGAATGAAATCTAGATCCTTGAATAAGCTGGAAGAATTCTTCTTGGGGCAAGAATGCAGACATCTGATCTTCTGCATTCCAGGAAATCAAAAAGAAGACAGAAGTACAACCAGTCGTGGTGAAATGTAAAAATTGAGACGTCAGTTCATTATTATGAGTGTACTTCCTGAAGCACGTCTTTCTGAAACATTTTATGTAAAATACTTTTTTGAACTTTGAGCAGTATAATGTGGTTTTCAAAATAGAAACTGTAAGAAAAAATGTCTGTTCCAGAATAAATCAGGACAAGATAGCTGAGCCTTTTTGGCCATCAAGTAATGGAAATAAGTATAACACCACAATAGTTTGTGTAACAATGTCAGACTTGTGTAACTGAATCAGGCTATTGTATCTTACGCATGCACAGTTGGATATTTGCATGATCTTGATAGTTAAAGGGGCTTAGAAACATAAGTTTATTAAAATGACATATATTATCTAAGGGCATCTCTGTACTGTGCCATCAACCTCTTTCTTTGCTAAATAATTAATGTTAGCTCAAGATCTATCTTAACGTACACTGTAACATAATGAAGATGCTGCTACTAGACCCAGGCCAGTACAAGTTTAATCCCAAGGATTGTGATGCATTGCTCATTTGCAGTACTGTATTGTCATGGATATGTTTGGCCAGCACTAGGACTACCTTTGCTCTGTGTTCCAAAATTGTTGTGTTAATAGTGCCAGGTGATTATATATATATATATATATATATTAAGATATATATTTTTTTAAATTAATTGCAGTGATCTTGCCTTTGATATTTCATGTATAGTACAAGATTGTCAAGGTGTAATTAAATTAAGATTAATTAGATTAGTAATTAGATTGTCAAGATGTAATTAGAATTAAACTTTTCATATCCTCTCTGCCCTCAACTTCCTCACAAAAGCCCTTATCATTTTTTACAGCTAGTCATAGTTGATCATTACTTTTAGTGTATGCAGGCTTGGATTACATTTGCAAACTTGAATCCACAGATGGGTGCGTCTTTAAGAAACATCTCTGTCAGCTCTTGAGCCAACTGATACTGTCCCAATATAGGTATGACTTGTTACCTGCTTGTAGACCTGGTAGACAGATGAATTTTTTAAATATTTAATAAGGCTGAACTTGTGATGTCTTTACCTAAGACAGAACCATATATAAATTAGTGCTGAAAAGATGTTAAATAAGTAAATAAATAACCTGAATCGTTTCAGAAAAGTATCTTGGTAGAAAAATCTCTCTTTTGATATTTTCTGTGACTGAATATGGAATAGAAGTGAAAATGTGGAATTCATTATCAAAATAAACAATGGGTGTTCTGGATCTTTTTGCATAAGAAATTCACTTAGAAATAATTAGATGATGTGAATGGAAAAAAAAAAAAAAAAAAAAAGAAATACGATTATGATCCAGTTAGGTACAAATTAAATGATGTAATGTGGTTTACTACTCAGCCTTTTAAACAATAAATATTTTAAGTAGATGAAGACTCAGTAACTCATCCTTTTCTTGATAAAGTAGTTAGGTGGGAACTGTCTTTGAAATTTGCAAAATATTTGAAGAGTCAAAAGTAACTAGACTCCATATAACATGTTGTGCCTGCTGGTTGAGCCATTTGCGTTCTCATAGTTCAAGTATATGCACTGACAAAATTATGATGAGCTAGCAAAAGCAACAACTCAGTATTAATCTAGCCTTTAGACAAATATTATAATAGGATTTGCACATTTAAGGGGAAAATTATTCTCTCAGTGTGTTCTCTGTATATCTTGTGTACTAATGTGTATTGAAATAAAAATACATCAATAATCACAATTATATGTAAGATTAAAATTCATATAGGAATTAAATTGTAAAAGTATTAATAAATTAATTATGTAGTTCTTGTAATGTGAAATGAGGATTCAATTTTTGTTATGTAGTCTCTCAGAGAACTGAATAATATAAAAAAAAAATATTATAGCCTGTTTCTATCTGTAGGGATAGCTTCTGTTCCATTAATGTCAATGCTGTTTTACACTACTTGCAGTTCTTAATCTTTATTTAGTATGTATCAGATTGAAATATATCACCTGTACATAAAGCTGCTCAACATAATTTTCTACTAGTGTTGTTACTGTGATTGAGCAGGTATCTTAACAAAATGTTGACTTTAGTTGGCCAATAAGCAAGCTCTTCTACACTGCTAGCTTTCCCTCAGTCTCTGTGGACTTTTTCATCTGCTCCAATGTTGGATTTTATTGTAAGAGGGTGGGCAAGTGTGTTTGGCCATTTTAATTCTGGAATAATTATCTTAAGGAAAGGCATCACTGGGTGAACAGTAGAATGGGCAAACTGTACTGTATTTTCATTTGGAACCACAGAGGCCATTAAGCCTAAAGGGTCAATACAGTAGACTTGGCACCCCGTACACCAGAAATAGGCTGTTGAGAGAATTTAGGACTGTCTGAGCATGTGACTTCTACTTCTTTATTCCTGCTAGCAGCTTTGTTATTTCTTCCTGTAATGGTGATTTGTTATTTGTCTTCCATCTCCTGAGGGAAAAAATACATTCCCTTAGGTTCAAAGAAAAGAGAAACTCAGGTCTTTGTCTTTCTCTAGATAGAGATCTCTCTATATCTTATACCATGTTCTTGCCATTACATGTGCACCTTTGCAAATATTGCTCATTAACTTAATTTTATACCCAGATGTTTTAAAGTTCATAACTGATCTTTTGTGAGATTTTTTTTTTGAATATGCATCTGCCCATGTTTCAAATCTAAAAGCATATTTTGACATGTAAGAAAAATATTATCTTTCAGCAGTATTTTTTGTACAGAATATTGAAAAATATATATATATATATAAAAACCACATACGATTTTGAGTTTTTTATCTCTGAACGAGATGTCACTATTCTTAAAGGTATTGTGAAAATGAAAATTTTGCTATCTTTTGCAACTCTATGCTTGCTGAAGGGCTTTAGAAAGAAAAGCATTTCCTGTCACTTTTCTAGTTGAAGCCCGAGCCTTGATAAACTAAGGAGCATACATACTCAGAGTTCATCTGTTCCCAGAAAGTTGGGGCTGAAAGATTTAGGGACCATGGAGATTTCATTCAATTGCTCTACTAGAAGCTTATAGTTTGGTTGTTAGCCAGATTATCTGGTTTTATTTGTGTAAAAGCAGAATTCATTGACACCTAACTACCTAGTGATTTATATTTATCATCTGTGCGTATAAATGCAGAGCCAAGATTGAGGGCCCTGGGACTACTATCCCCAACTACTGCCTTTACTATAGTTTCACAAATTTGAACATCCAGGAACCTGCAGAAAGCTTTGAAGGTTAAAGCAGAGATGCAGGTTAAAGTAGAAAAGGTGTAAAAAGACAATCTGAAAGGCAATCTGAAATGCAATTAATAGTTTGACAAACAACTCTGCTTTATTTGGCATTACTTGTAAAGTCGAGAATTTCCCCCAAAAATTCCTTGGCATATTTTTAGTAATGAAAATAGATAACCGAAAAAATGGCAACAAGCACATATTTAAAATCTTAAAAAGAGAAGCAGAGAGGATCTGTTATGACCACAACCCCCATCCCCCTGTGTCACATGGGGTAGGGAGATAGTGGAGTCAGGAGTGAAGGAGTGAAATTGAACCTGGGAAAAAGCAATGGTACAGGTACAGGTACCTTAAAGGAGGCTGTAGCGAGGTGGCGGTTGGTCTATTCTCCCACATGCCTGGTGACAGGACGAGGGGGAATGGGCTAAAATTGTGCCCATTTTTAGGTTGGACATTAGGAAGAACTTCTTTACTGAAAGGGTTAGTCACTGGAATAGGCTGCCCAGGGAAGTGGTTGAGTCACCATCCCTGGAGGTCTTTAAAAGATGTTTAGATGTAGAGCTTAGGGATATGGTTTAGTGGAAGACCTGTTAGCCAGTTAGGTCAGAGGTTGGACTCGATGATCTTGGAGGTCTCTTCCAACCTAGACTATTCTGTGATTCTGTGATTCTGTGAATGGTGGGGAGGAGAAGGTGGTTTAGTTTTTGTCTTTGTTTCTTGCTATCTTACTCTATTTTTAAATAGGAATAAGTTAAATTGTTTCTCCAAAGCAATTCTTTTTCACCCATGACAGTAATTGTACACTTCCTGACTTTTTTCGACCCACAAGCTTTTTCATCATATTTTCTCCTCTTATTAAGTATGGAGTTTGAGCAAGCATCTGGGTGGGCATCTGACTGCAGTCCAACATTGAGACATTACACATAACTAACTCCAAAAGTGGGAATGATGCCTTGGACCTTCCCAGGAAGCAGAGGCAATCTAAAAACAGAGTCAGAGACCATCACTGATTTGACAAAGCTAAGAAACAACCCCAAAATAACTTACAACCAATATATATATGCAATTAATGACCTGTAGAGATATGAACCACACAAATGACAGCTTTCTGCTTCTTTGATGTTCATTAAAGATTTTGAGTCTTATGATTGGCTTGCCCTTATTTCTAGAAAGGGAATAAATTAAAGATTCTGTAATTACAGGATTTCAGAATGGTTAAGGTTGGAAGGGACCTCTGGAAGTTACCTGGTCCAACCCCGTGCTAAAAAAAAGGGACACCTACAGCAGGTCGCTGAGAACCATGTCCAGGAACCTTTTGAAGATCTCCAAGGAAGGAGACTCTACCATATCTCTGGGCAAACTGTTCCAGTTCTCTGTTACCTGCACATTAAAGAAGTGTTCCTGACTTACAGATGGAACCTCTTATGTTCTAGTTTTTGTCCATTGCCTCCTGTCCTGGCACTGGACACCACTGAAAAGAGCCTGACTCCACCCTCTTTGCACCCTCCCCCATCTGGTATCTGTATGCATTAGTAAGATCTCCCCAGAGACTTCTCTTCTCTAGGCTAAACAGTTGCTGCTCTCACAGCCTTTCCTTATAGGAGAGATGTTTCAGTCCCTGCATCGTCTTTGTTGTCCTTTGCTGAACTCTCACCAGTAGCTCCATGCCTTTCTTGCACTGGAGAGGCCAGAACTGGACACAGTACTCTGGATATATCCTCACCAGTGCTAGCAGACGGGAAGGATCACCTCCTTTGACCTGCTGATAGCTCTCTTCATAATGCAGCCCAGGACACCATTAGCCTGCTTTGCAAGGGCATATTGCTGGCTGTTATTCAACTTTGTGTCCATAAAGACCCCCCGATCCTTTTCTGTTAATCCATTTTACATCCAGCCATCCCTCATGAATACTGCTGTATGGGTTTTTTCCTGCCTAGGTGCAGGACTTTTCTCTTCCAGTTGTTGAACTAATTTACATTAGAGCTTATTATTCAATGTCCCCTGTACCTATAGTGGGAGAGGAGATTACAAAATGCTGCCGCCATTGATTTAAACTTTCTACTTCCTCCTGACTTCATCTGTTTGTATGGATCCAAAGATAGAAAGGTTTAAAGCAGCATATACTACTGCTCACATGCTAGAATGATAACAGGAGGATCATACTGAAAATGAGTTACTTTTCTGCTCCATACCAAAGCCTGTAACCATCTGCCTTCTGAGCCTCAGTAAAAAAATTTTAATAGTATCCTGAAGACAAATTGTCTTACTAGTCACATTGTCTTACTGTGGCACCCTTCCAGGCTTCCTAATTTGAAGAAGCAGAGGGAATCCATCTCCTAGGACTCATGGAGAAATCTTTATGTGGCAGGATGAGACACTTACCGGAACCTCCTTAACTCCATCCATATTTATTTTTTTTTTTCTTTTCCCCTAAGGAAACAAGGCTTATATCAACAGTGGAAACTAAGGACAGGCCAAAATCATTCACAAGTGCTGGTTGACAGCAGGCAATCTGCAAGTTTACCAGTGCTTGGTCCCCTCCTCAGCACCAATTTATCTTACATTGGTATGGGTCTGTGGTCTCTTCTGTTTTAGCAGGTGTTCTGTGCTAAATACACCATCTTCTGTTGCACCAGTGTTGCCACAGCTCTGGAAAGCATCCTCTTATCCCATCTGGTCAGGGTAACTGATTTCAGTCAGTTTCCCTGTAAAAGGATTTAGAAAACCAGTGTAAAATATTCAGAGCATATAGCAAAAATACTTTACTCTCTTACTGGAATGTATTTTTAAATGACAGTTCTTTCCACAAATATGCTAAAAACAGATATTTATAGGAATGATTTACCAGAATATATTAACAAAGAACTAACTCGTCATTTTGATGACTAATTTGAACAGTCTGATGTAATATAAACAAATTTATCAAGCTGTAGAGAATGAAAATCAGATTCTCGAAAACTCATGTTTAATTTCTTTTTACCATTCCTTTAGCATTTCAGATTCAATTGGATTAGTTTACTTTAAATAAAAAGTTGTTCAAACTTCTGGCAAGTTTGAGGTAGTAGATAGAATGAAGTGATTGATTTGCCCTTTAAAAATAGCTTTTTAAAAATGTATATTTATATGTAAAACTAGGTGGTCATTGTCCTTGATATGGAATAAAAGGCCATTCTTGTAAATTTTGCAGATAAGAGTGCTGGGTTGGTTGTAATTTTGTACCATTATAAGGAGTTTTATCTGCCTGAGAGATCAAAGACATTTGTAGTAATTTTAAATGTGCTTCAGCAATATTTCAAATTATTTTTTTTTAGTATTTTTTTCTGCATCCAAAAATGCCAGATGTTATTTTGAAATAAATTAATTTATGCTTTGAATATTAAATTTACCATTAGAATTTAAGTACTTGTTTTATTTTTTATAATATTCCTGATCAATATATGGATTATTTAGTTTAAAGATCATTATTTATGTTGAAGTAGGTATTTAAATTGTTTTTGCACAAAAAAGAATTAATTAGTTAATTTCACAATCATTTCTAGTGTGTTTGTATATGGATTTAAAGATCTAAAAATGTTCCTGTGGCTATGCAAGCATGGAATGGTTGACAATTTACAATACGAAAAGTTCTAAGTTCCCATCAAATGAAATTGTGCAGGAAGAAGAAATGGAAAATGTAAAAACTTGCTACTCTGTTGGTACGGTGCAAAATAAAGGCTTAAATCTTCATGATGTAGACTCCCTGTGCCTCAAGCTACGCATTTCAAAGACAGTCTACAACAGGAAAATCAAAAAGACAGAATGAGTGCTGTTTCAACTTCATCTAAATACAACAATAATGATTTTCCTTGGAAAAAATGATTTTATAGCTGCTGTTGACCAGAATGGAAAAAGCATCTAAGAAGCATTTAAGCAATTTAGTGTTATACAGTTGTAAAGTCATTGTGATTATGTAACAAAAGATTAAGTGGTGGAAAAAAATAATAATTATACAACCCAAAAGTCTGTTTCAACTTTCACATATAATTCTGATAGACTATTGTTTGTTTGTTTGTTTGTTTGTTTTTCTGTTTGCAGAAAAGTTAGCAATGCTTTGATGAAAGTTTAGACCTATCTGTAGAGGTGCTTTCACAAGCAGCTCAACATATGTTAGCACAACTATCCCATTTCACTCTGTCAAATGTAAATGTGCTCCAGTATTTTCTGAAGGAAGCAAAAGAAGTGAAGTAGGATAAAGTCATTAAAACATTCCTTAAAAAAAAAAAAAAAAAAAAAAAAAAGTACAATGATATTCAAATTAACTTGACTTCTCTTCATTACATCACCATTACATCATCTCTCTTTGACTTCTGGATTGCTGACTAATTCTTCTTTTACTTCCTACAAGAGTTTATAATCCTAGAATCCTAGAATGGTTTGGGTTGGAAGCAATCTTTAAAACTCATCTAGTTCCAACCTTCCCTTTCTTGGGCAAGGATACCTTCCACTAGATTAGTTCCAATCAAACCTGACCTTGAACATTTCCAGGGAGGAGGCATCCAAAACCTCTCTGTGCTGCCTGTTACAGAATTTAAACACATGAATAGTAAAAAAAAAAAAAAAACTTCCTTATTATCTAATCTAAATCTATCCTCTTTTACTTAAAACCATTACGCCTTGTCCTATCACTACACACTCCTAAAGAGTCCCTCCCCAACTTTCCTATAAGCCCCCCGTTAAGTATTGGAAGGTGTCCACAGAGCCTTTTATTCCCTCGGCTCAACCAAAGTCTCTCATAGCCTCTCTTCACAGGAGAGGTGTTTCAGCTCTTTGATTGTTTTTGTGGCCCTGATGTAATGTGCCTGTGTCTCTCTTGTACTAGGGGCCCCAAAGCTGAATAACTGGATGCAGTAATCCAGATGGAGTGTCATGAGAGCAAAGGGGAAGAATCACCTCTGTCGACCTGCTGGGCATACTCCTCTTCATCCATGTCAAGATATGATTAGCTTTCTGGGCTGCAAGCACACATTAATGGCTCATGATCAAATTTTCATCCAACAGTACACCCAAGTTCTTCACAGGGCTGCTCTTTATTACCAAATCTGTACTGATGTTTGAGATTGTTCCAACCCATGTGCTGGATATTACACTTGGCCTTGTTGAAGCTCATGAGGTTTGCAAGCTCTCAGGTTTATCATGGTCCCTATGGATGCCATCCATTTCCTCTAGTGTCAGTTGCACTGTTCAACTTGTGGTCATCCAGAAACTTGCTAAAGGTGCACTCTATCCCATTGTTCATGTCACTAATGAAGATTCTAAAAAGTACTGGTGTCAATATGGACCCATTAAGGACACGACTTGTCACAGATCTCCACCTGGACATTGACTGCAACACTTTGGATACAGCTATCCAGCCAATTTCTTATCCATTGAATGGTCCATCCATCACATCCATGTCTTTCTACTTTAGAGACAAGGATGTTGTATGGGACTATATCAAAGGCTTTGCACAAGCTGAGGTAGATGCTGTCAGTTGTTCTTCCCTTGTCCATCAATGCTGTCACTCACATCCTAGAAGGCCATTAGTCAGGCATGATTCACCTTTTGTGAAGCCATGTTCACTTTCTTCAATCTGTCTTCCATATGCCTTATCATGGTATCCAGGAGGATTGCCTCCATGATCTTACCATGTTTCCCGTTTTCCAGTCACTGTTTACTTCACCACTCTTGGTCTTCTAAAATTTTTGCCACATTCAGAGATGAATGTGTATTCTTTTTAGAACTAAACTTCTTTTTTAGAACTAAAGGACTTGTAAGAATGATCCTCTGAGAGCCCCACATCTGCTATCTTCCATGTGGTGTCGCAGATATTTTTTCAAGGGACAGAGCTCCTTAGGCCATGTAAAAACATTCTAGGTAAGATGCATGCGAAAAATTTCTAACAAGTAGGTGTGTGGGCAAAAATTATTACTCTTTCTGTAGTACCAACTTAATGTTAGTAGAAACACAAAAGGGGGTGACTGGTTTCTCTGTTAGCAGTTGGATAGTCTTAAGTGAGATGTTCCTAGTGTGATTTGTTAAAGCTGTACCAGGGAAATGCACGGGACATGTGTTGGACCAAGATATCTGAGAAGTTGCTAGGGGTCCACAACAGTAATGTTCAGCCTTTGACCCTCCGCCCCCATCTCTCGCTTAGGGAGAAGACCCTAAGAGTAATGGAAAGAACATAAATTGCATTTAACAGAGGTATCATAAGCATCCTCCTTCCCTAAATACATGCACTTTTCTCTTTGTTGGTGATTTAAAACAGGAACGACAGTTTTATAGAAAGTGTGAGTACATCAGTATGTGTTTTTTGTACCATACACATGACTGTCAGATCCAGGGCTTTCTTGCAGACAGACAAACACCTACACCTTTGGTCTCTGGAATGAGATGGAGGTTAAGTTTTAAAGTTGGATATCTGTGATGATATGCCCTGACAGATGCATTAGAAATTTCAACAATAAAGATGTGGATCTGTTAGTGCTCCTCTAATCAATGACAGTTAAGCATGAAATTTTCCTGATCATAGTGAACTGAAAATACAAAATTCATTATAAATTTTACATTGTAGAGACTTTTTTTGTTTTTTGAGTTTTTAGACCACTAAAGCATCTATATATCCTGCTACAAATTTAAATCAAAGTGTTCCTCAGTTGTTTGTTTGTTTGTTTGTTTAATTATTATTTAATTATTATTATTAATAAAGTGTTGATATTTAAAGTTTGAAAAATTATTTATTTTAATGGGCATTTAAACCAACCTAGGCATTCTAGGAGAATTCTGTTATTTGGTGCTCTGTAAGAAAAAAAATAATATGATTTGGTTAAAAAAAAGAAAAAAAAAAAGTAATCTCAATGCATTTGGTTTCTGTGTTTCAAAATTTGTATTTTAGATTTTTGTTAGGCGTTACTCAAGATATATATTTGTGCTGGGGCACCCAGCATGAGGTTGATCTATTAGAATGGGTCCAGAGGAGGGCCAGGAAGATGATTAGAGGTCTAGGACACCTCTCCTACAAAGAGAGGCTGAGAGAACTGGGGATGTTCAGCCTGGAGAAGAGAAGGTTCCAGGGGGACCTCATTGTGTCTTTTCAGTACTTAAAGGAGCATAGGAAAGATGGAGAGTGACTCTTTCCTCAATCAAATAATAACAGGACAAGGGGGAATGGTTTTAAACTAAAAGAGGGGAGATTTATATTAGAAGTTAGGAGGAAATTCTTCACTAAGAGGGTGGTGAGGCACTGGAACAGATTGCCTAGAGAGGTTGTAGATGCCCCATCCCTGCAGATGTTCAAGAGTAAATGAGGCTGTGAGGAACCTGATCTAGTGGGTCGCATCCCTGCCCATGGCAAGGGGGTCTAACTGTATGATCTTTAAGGTCCCTTACAACACGAGACATTCTGATTCTATGATATTTATAAAGCTATATAAGAGATTAACCTGAAGTTTGTCCACTGTATGTAAGGAAGGTATATCCTAACTGGATTAATTACCTAAAAGTAACGTTTTCAAGATCTGAAAAAAAAATATATACAGAAGTTCCAGGGAAACCTGAGCTTGGCAGCCATTTTCATGTTGTCTCTTTAAGGGCACTCTGAAACTATAAATTAATGAAAGTTTTAAAATTTTCTCTAGGTAATATTTATATTCAGTGTGAAACTAGCTCTCTGTAGTTTATTATAGGAGTGCAGAAATGCTGTTTAAAGTACACAGGATCTTTTAGTTCTGTATCTTCTAGGGCCTACCCACAACATAAATGTAGAAAGCCTGGTTTATGTAGCATTGATTTTGAGCCAATAGGCTGTTAAAAAGTGACCTCAATATAGAATTAATGTAAATGGCTTATTTTTAAATGGAAATTGTATAAACGGCATAAGATTGAGGGGTACTACGCTGTGTAAATTTACAGGCCTTGATCAGCACCAACTTAGCTGTATATGTGTTGCTGACCAATATAGGTATGCTCTTTGGAAGGCATTTTTCCCTAGAATTTTTCTGAAGGTTGTATTTCTAATCTGGTGTCTAAATTAATGGTCATATCTGAGACAACTTTCAGTTCATCAAAACATAAAACATTACTTTTCAAAATCAAATTCAAAGGATATATATATATATGAGCAGGTTGTCCAGGTAAGTGGTGGCATCGCTGTCCCTGGGGGTGTTCAAGGAAAGGCTGGGCCTGGTGCTTAGGGACATGGTTTAGTGGGTGACATTGGTAGTAGGGTGATGGTTGGACCAGATGATCTTGGAGGTCTTTTCCAACCTTAATGATTCTTCGATTCTGTGTATATAAGTCTGGTAAATATTATACTCTAAAAAAAAAAAAAAAAAAAAAAAAAGGCAATTATTTTTGTTTAATATCACACTCATTGCATATGTATTAGTAAGCTCTTATTGAGGTGTAGTATGCAACTGATTGATTAATATAATCACCCTAGCTCTACCCTTAGCTGTACTTTAAATAAGTAATAAATCTAGATTTAATTTTTTAACTGTACATTCATGTTTTTTAACAAATAGTTCAGGCACTTAATTAAAATACCTTAAGCAAGCAACAGTGTTGATTAAGTAATTATCAGTACATATTGTTAAAGTGTGCGATTGTTTATCTTGACACCTTAGGCAGCATACTCTCCTGTGCTGAATCCCTCTGACAGTTCCAGTAGTCCTCCGCAGGACCACTGGTAGTTTCTCAACATTCATTTTGAATCAGTATTGACACAAAACAATGTTCCAGAGGCACCTTCACCAGTACTAAGTAGAAGGTGACAGTAGTTTCTGCTAGATCTGCTTGTGTTGTAACTTAGCTCAGAATATTCTGTTCAGCCTGGCATCCACTATAATGTCCACGTTTCTTCTCTCAGGGCTGGTATTCATCCTGTCAGATTCTAGGCACTGAGTTATTCCCAGGTGTAGCCTTTTGCATTTTTCACTGATGAACATTGTCATGCTTATGTTAATTCAGTCCTCGGATTTACCAAGGTCCCTGTCAACTGAAGCTCTGTTGTTTAGTGTCAGTAATTTAGAGTTGTTTGAGGGTGCCTTGTCATCATCCAGGTCACTGATGAAAATATTGAACATACTGAACAGGTGGGCCCAAGAATCATCCCTTGGGGTACTTATTGTCATCTGCCAGCAAACATTAAATGCTTTGGTTATAACCACTAAGCCTAGCAATCCAGCCAAGTTTCAGTGCAACTGGCTGTCCATACTTCCTCATCTTCCAAAGGAGAATGCTTTGGGTGATGAAGCCTTACTGAATGCAAGGTATGCCATATGCACTAAACTTTCCTCATCCAGAGCTGAATAGCCACTAATCACTGCTGTTCTCCCATCCACAGAAGCAAACATATGTATTTATGGTCACTAATGTTAGGTCCTGCAATAACTATATCAGTGAACTAATCCAAGGTAAAATTCTGCAGAAAGTAGGTGTTTTATAGCCTAGATCGATTTACTTCTCTCTTTTGCATGCATATCCCAGTTGGCTGTTGTTTTGACCTGTGAATTCCTGGCACATGAGCTCAATATATCTTTTGTACTCGTGCAGGAATACAGTCTCTTGAGTAAACATGTAATTAAAATTAATGATTATGCTATAAATTATTTTTGCCAACTAGAGTATTATAAGTAATACTATCTACCTATTTATCTATCTATATATAAAATTCATATAAAAATGTCTGTAATGTCTCTCTTAGACAAATCCCACTAGGCTGAGATCTCCATCCAAACCACAGCAGGAGTCATAGTTCCTTTCCTCCGGATCTTATTAAAAGAAAAGATCAAAGAAAGAGAAGCCACAGAACTGGAAGTGTATTATTTGGAAGACAATATGAAAAAGCCTTATGCCACAGTCTTACATCTCAGAGAAATGGAATATCCTTTGTCTTGGAATATGCGTAGCTCCATAGTTGACATTTTGGCTTCATATGCACATGCATAAAAGAAAAAAAAAAAATGTGGAGGGAAAAGGTTTAATTCAGTTGAGCAGGTTTAACCAAAAAGCTTTAAAATAGTCATGTGTACTGATGAGTGTCATGGCTTCCAGCCAAACCTGTGAAAAGGTTTGTGATATATTCTTTCTGACCCTAAAGCAAATGAGGTATTGAATGATTGACCCTGCTTTTTCACATTTTGTTAGCAATTTCTGATTTTGACAACATAGCTATGACCAAAGAAAAATAATCTCAAAATCACAAGAAGCAACATTTAAAAACAGCATATTTGTAAATATTTTATTTGTCTCATTTACAGATTTTCTCAGTCTAGTGCATCATTTTTATTGCTTTGGACTATTAAGCATTAAAATCAATTAGGATGAAAATGGAGGGAGTGAAAAAACAACAACAAAACAATCAAGGAAATTAAAATACTTTTATGATTTCTGAAAGAACAAAGTTTAACAGGAAACAGTATTTCACCACTTTCTCATATGCATCTCCCTTTTTAGGGATTTTTAATTGAGCTGCTCAAGTACTCAGCTTTACACATTTCATATAAATAACTGTGATAAAGCCATCCAATCTGAGAGTCAGTTAATATTGCACTATTTAAACAGAACAATCTGAGAGCAAAAGAGCAGTTAACTCTCAAGTGTCCATCTGATTGAACTCTCAGTTGTCCATCTGATTGCTTACTTGGATATGGGAAACATGACTCAATTTTTAAAAAAATATTTTCAAAAATAATGCTAAAAACTATTTCTGTAAGTATAGGTAAATGTAACTATAAAGGTACATAAATGTACATTTATCCCTGCTTGCCACAACATAAATGTAACTATACAGAAATAAATTATTTCTCTTTTGAAACTTTATTTGACACCTGAAAATGTTTTTGATCAAAAACTACCCTTTTTTTTTAGGAAAAAAAGTGTTAAGTTTTGTGAATGAGAAATTGCAGGGTTTTTACTAGAATTTTTAATAAAAATTTCCTGCTTTCAAACAGCTGCTATACATCTTTAGGTTCTTTTCCTTATTTTAGTTATTTTAACCACAAAAAGTCTTCTAAATTGTAAGACAATTTAACCTGTATAATTTCAATCAACTAAAATTGTCAATATAGATTCATTAGGTAAAGTAAATATAAACTGACTTGTGTATTTTTTTCCAGTTCTTTTGCTTATTGTGCTCTTCTTTTTCTTGTTCTCTTGCAATAACAAACTTATTTTGTGTTCTAATCTAAACCTGTCACAAGTAATTTAGATAGCATTTTGTTTCATAAAGAATGAATCTTGTGATGTTAGGTTTTTATTTCAGATCCGGATGAGCTGTTGATGTATATAATCCACATACTCTTAGGAAATACTTCCTCTGAGACAGACAGAACTTAATAAATTGCCAAGTTGCAGATGCCTATGACTCAGTGTAGGAGCCAGATGATCTCTTGATCTCCTAAGATACACTTTTTCGATTCATAGGATATTAGCGCCCAAAACCCTAAACCCTAATAGAATAGGTTCTATGGAACAGAGCAGAAACTGAAGACTTATTTAAGTCTATGATGAGAGCATGAGAGCATACTTTTAGTTCTCTTGAAGTGGGTGGGTGGAGTGGTTGCGTGGGGAATAAAATAAAATAAAAATGTAAAGCATGGAGTAGGTGAGTATGTTCTGAAGAATGCTGCAACCTGCAGAGGAGCCCATGTAGGAGCAGTTTTTCTGGCAGAACTGTGGCCTGTGGGAGACAATGTTGGAGCAGTGTGTTCCTGAAGGACTGTAACCTGTTGAATCGCCCAGTGCTGGAGCAGTTCTTGAAGAACTGCAGCCCATGGAGACAGCTGTAGGAGCAGTTCATGAAGGACTGTATTCATGGGAAGGATCCCACACAAGAGTAAGGGAAAGGTGTGAGGAACGTGTGGTGGAGAAGAACTGTAATGAGCTGACTATAATTTCCATTCCCCACCCCACCTAAATTGCTTGGGGTGGCGGAAGAGGTAGAGGAGCCAGGAATGAGGGAGTGAAGTTGAGTCTGGGAATAACTGAGGATGGGAGGATGGCAGTTTGAGCTTTTTGTTGCTTCTGTTTTTTTGTTTTCCTTACCGCCTTGTTCTGTTTTTAATTGCCAGTAAATCATATTAACCTTTCCCCATGTTGAGTCTATTTTGCCCATGACAGTAGTTAGTATGTGATCTCCCTGTCCTAATCTCAATCCATGAACTTTTTGCATATTATCTTCTGCCACTATCCTGTTTACAGGGGAGAGTGACAGACTGGTTTGCTTTGTGAGAAACAAAGTTATGTTTTTGCAATAGAAGGTGCAACCAGTGCACCAGGCAGCCAGCTGAAGTTAACCCTCTAATACTTCTAATAATCCTAAATATATTTGTCTTCCATCTGTTCAATCAGCACACTTATATATTATATAGATCAGGAGCAATTGTAAATTCTCTACCTTTTTTCTTCTCAATATTATTTATATTTTTTTCACCCTCCCCCTTCCCCATTGGAGTGAGTGGGGTTAATTACCCATTGAACATTTTATTATTAAACTTAGCATCCAAACAGAAGTTGAATAGGAAGCTGGAACATCAACTGCTTACAGACTGATTTAAATGACCTAGTATAAAATATCCCACAGAACATAATGTATGTTTTAGTTTCAGGAAGAAAACAATAGACATACTGGAACATCTAAGTATATATAAATATATATATATATATATAAATAAAACTATTTTGTCAATAACGTAAACTTAAATCCTAGTTATATGAACACCTGTTCTGGCTGTTGTTTGAAGTTTAATGAGTTTAGGGAGGCTAGTATCTCTGAACTGAGAGTAGCTCTATCATTTTGACATTTAATTTTGTTTGTCTTTTATAAATGTCTTATAAAAAGAGAGAATCATTTAGCATCTGTTATCTACTAACATCTGTCTCAGTTAGCCATTGCTAAATATATACACAATACATTAAAATTCAGTTGATTTTTCTACCTTAAATCACAAATTGATTTAATTATCGATGCAAAGTTCTTAGCATAGCAATTGCTCATTGAAGATTTAATGAATTCTCACATTTAGACTGGAATTGTCCAAGAAATCTTTCTTTTTCTTCTGTGAATATGAAAGAACACCTAATAACTTGTCCTTTACCTTCCTTATGCTTATTTAAAACACATCCTTTTTTCTTCCCAAATTTTCTATATAGCCATTCCAGTAAAAGAAAAATGCAAATAGTGATATTGAAATATTATTGATATATATATATATATATTGGAGGGGGGGTGGGAGGTGGGGAAGGACACGACACATGACACGACACTGGTAGCCATATTAAGAAATTATGAGAAAATCTAAGGATAACTCAGAAAACTGAGTATAAATGCTATCTTAGTGCAAAAGAAGAGTATATAGTGCTGCTCAAGTACATTCTGTCTATAACTTTATGATTAAATATCTATTCACATGCTAAATTCATGAGGACAACAGTTGCATTGTAAATTGTCAAAGCTAGAGTCAGTGAAGTTGGTGGGAATAAGATTATACTCTTTATGCTTAGTTGATCCAAATTTTATTTTATTTTTTTTCCCAGGTGGGAGAATGTTGGGTAGAAATACATTGTCATTAGATGTCATAGAATCATGGAATGACTTGGGTTGGAAGAGACCTTAAAGATCATCTAATTCTAACCCCTTGCCATAGGCAGGGATGCCACCTACTAGATCAGGTTGGCCAAGGCCCCATCTAGCCTGGCCTTAAACACCTTCAGGGGTGGGGCATCCACAACTTCTCTTGGAAACCTGTTCCAGTGCCTTCACTACCCTTGCAGTGAGGAATTTCTTCCTAATGTCTAGCCTAAATCTATCCTCTTTTAGTTTAAGACCCCCTTGTCCTATCATTATCTTTCTGAGTAAAGAGTCCTTTTCCATCTTTTTTATAAGATCCCTTTAATTATTGAAAGACCTCAGTGAAGTCACCCCAGATATGATAGAACATATAAATAAGTGTTTGGATCCACAGCAACCTGAACCATCCAACTTCTTGCCATGAATACTTAGAGAAAATACCTCAGGTCAATATTTTTCGTATTAGTATATGTTGTATATGTACTATGTATATATGTATACGTACGTATTAGTATATGTATTACATAACAAGAACATATAACAATTAATTGCCAAAAATTATATGTTCTTAAATGGATTAAAAACAAATTAGCATGTTGGAGAATATTCATTTGTTACTCTAATGAAATCTATGTGAAAAATTCCAAACTAGTACATAGTCAAGTGATATTTTGGAATTTTTAAATATAAATTATGAAATTTAAAAACAATTTATTTTTATTTTTTAATTCATTTCTTTTTAAATTTCATTATATGAATAGATTTTGTTTGTTACATATTATAAATTAACTGTTCCATATGTAATCATTCAATCAACAAATGTTCTTGCTTAGGAAAATTATTTACTTTCCCAGTCATTTTTTAAAGAGAGATATTCAAACTGTGTAATACAATATGCCAGTTGCAGATACATCTGTTATTTTTAATGAAATATTTGTTATTCAAATATATTTGTTAAATGTTTATGCAATTGTTTTTACGTTGGTAGGTACTTGGCACAGTTTTTGATGGGCCTGACATTTTCATAATGCATTTACTGAATTATAGTACTATGTCTGTATTTCAACACTCCTGATATTCTTTGATGCTTCTGAACATATAAGTATGCATTCAAGGTATGCATTCAACATTGTGATCTGAGAATTGTGGCCAATTGATAAGCCAATTACCTCTCTTCAGAGTTTACCTTAGAAGGTAAACCTTAGAAGTTTTCATCCTTTCCCATCCTCCCTTCCTTCCTGTATCACATTAATGCCTTGTAATTACTTTATGCTTTAAATAAGTAATGTTTCCATGCAGTTGTATTACTCCAGGATTATTACATCTAGTTAAGAACAAAGTATATGTTCATCAGAGTGCCTTGCTTCAAAGGTCATTGGCTAGTCCCATGTTTACTGTTGTATTGTCTCAAAATGTTTGGTCATTGCAAATCCAGGAAGAAAATCATGCAAATTACAGTCTCAGGGAATGTGTTCTATTTGCTTGCCAACCTCAGGAATGTTATGAGAAGCTGAAACTTAGCAGAAGAGACCAATCTATGTTATATTACTGTAGATTCTGGATACATGCAACGCTTTATTTAATTTTTTGTGATACATTTAAAACTGGTAGAGTTCAGTTCTTTGTGCCAGAACACTTGATTTTCTGATTTCATCTGTTTGTCATAGCCAGTGTATTTACCCCAGCATATGTAACACTTACCTATGTTTTTGTTTTGTCTCTAGAAGTTTACCAGGCACCTAAAATACAACAATGTATATATTTTTCCCTATATGAAATTCCCTATATGAAATTTCCCTATATGAAATTTCCCTATATGAAATTAATTGCAATGCCTTAGTTCTTGTCAAATCCCAGTTTCTTGAGCTGATAGAAAGAAAATGCATCTGACAGAGTAGTGGACATGATAAGCTAAATGAAGTGGCACTTTCACTTCAGTTACTCAGTTACAGTATTTGGAGCCAATCCTCATAAAGCAATAATGAGATGGTTACTTAAAAAGTATACAGCAATTCAGTGCTTTTGTTCAGACAGGAAAGATATCATTTTTTCATTATAAACCATCAACAGAAGTTAAGGTCTTTTTACTGCTTCTGAATAAGCTCTCCTGTTGGAGTCTCTCACAGCATTTCCCCTGGTTGTGGTGGAATTGCTCAGAGACAGAACTGCATTTCCCCCTTAGCTCGCTCAGTCAGCCATATACAGAAGAAGTTGTATGGGAGAGTGGACACAGTGACAGCTTCTCTTTCCTAGAATTCCTAATTCTGTTTCCCTAGAAACAACAACAAAAATAACTAGAAATGGTCTCTGTTATGAGAGAAGACAAGCTCTTTTGACTAGGCCATTTAATGGATCTGGGATAAGTTGTTTCTTGGAAATAGTGATGATTCTTTTGTTCATGCAGGATGGAGGTCACCAGTGCACACTGACCATGGTAACACTTTTTTATCTCCTAATCTGTCAACATAGATCTTGAGTGGAAGTAGAATATTAATCAGTAAAGAGTTTCTTACAAAATAGATAAGCACTTGTAAACAACATAAGGCCTTTTTTATTATTTATTTATTTATTTTTTCAAATAGCAGATATTAAACACTTAATTATTTTCCTCTTAGGGACATGCTTTAAGAAATCTAAGTTAGACTTCTATTTGATTAATTGGCTGCCTTTCCCAGCAGGCAGTTAAGCACCACACAGACATTTGCTTATTCTCCCCAGGTTGGATGGGGGAGAGAATTGGAAAGGTAAAAGTGTGAGAACTCATGGGTCATATTTTCTTTATGTCAATAAAGGCTAGTTTAATGGGTCTGGCTGGGATGGAGTTAGCTTTCCCTGCAGCAGCCCATGTAGTGTCATGTTCTGCATTTGTAGCTAGAACAGCCCTGATATTGCACCAACGTTTTGTCTGTTGCTGAACAATGCCTGCATAGCATCCAGACTCTCTCCAACCCCCCGCCCAAAGCCAGTAAGCTGCGAGTGGGCAAGAGGTGGGGAGGGGACATCACCGGGGATATTCCATACGATGTGATGTCACATTCAACAATAAAAGGTGGTAAAGGGGAAGGAGGGGGAGGGCTCTTGTTATGAAAACATTTGTCCTCCCAGACACCTGCTACGAGTATTTAGACCCTGCTTCCCAGGACATGGCCTAACATTGATTGTTGCTGGAATGTAGATATTTATTTATTTATTTTTAACTCTCTCTGTGCTTCCATGCAGCCTTTGCTTATTTCCTCCCTCTTCCTTTTCAATTAAATTATCCTTATCTCATGCTGTGAGCCTTTTTTTTTTTTTTTTTTTTTTTTTCAATATTTTCTTTATCTACCCCACTTGTTTTGAGGTTTTGAGGAGGGGAAGTGAGAGAGTGGTTGTGGTGGAGTTAGGTAAAACTCCCACAACTAGGTAAAGCAAAAGCTGTGTGTGCAAGGAAAGCAAAACAAGGAAATTATTCATTTCTTCACACCAGCAGGCAGGTGTACAGCCACTTCCAGGCAAGCAGGACTCAACATGCATAACAGTTTCCTGTGAAAACAAACACAATCTCCCTGAATGTCTCTATCTTTCTCCTTATCTCAGATTTTATTGCTGAACATGACACCATATGGCATGGGATATAACCTTGGTCAGACTTGGTCACCTGTCCTGGTTGTGTCCCCTCCCAGCCTCTTGTGCACCCTCAGCCTCCTCACTGGCAGGGCAGCGTGAAAACCAGAGGAGTCTTTGGTTCTGTGTAAGCACTGCTCTGCAACAACTAAAACCACTGATGTGTTATCACCACTAATTTCATTAAGAATCTAATACAAACCATCTATGAAGAAAATTAACTATATTCCAGCCAAAACCATGACAATGCAGAAACTGCTGACTATTGCAGTTACACGTCCATTTTAATGTGGATAAGCCCAAAATTCAGTTTAATACAGCTGAAGATGACTTCTTTCATTGCTATTATTTTGGTCCAGCAATCCATAACTTCAGACCTTTGTGCTGAACTTGATTCATTCCCAATACTTCTTTGTTTACACTGATTTCATGATAGATTTCTTATGCTCCTAATGGAAGATTAGGCTGGATTTTGTGGAAGTTGAGTTACTATGACAACTAGTCACATTCAAATGACTATGAACAGCACTAAAATGTATGTAATCTAGTTCTTAACTGAAAGCATTAGATTAGATGACTGGAGAATCTGTCCTATGATGTGAGGCTGAGAGAGTTGGGTCTATTCAGCCTGGAGAAGAGGTGGGTCAGGGGTATCTTATCAACATCTATACTGATAGACAATATCCCCTGAAGGGAGTGTGCAAAGAGGTTGGAGCCAAGATTTTTCCAGTGGTGCCCAGTGCACACAAGAGGTCCCATCTGGAAATAAATAAATAAATAAATAAATAAATAAAATGTTGAGGTGCTTTTAGAGTGGTGGCTGAATTTGGAACGTTGAGGTTTCTGATGAAGTCCAGAAATACATTCTTCAGGTAACAGATGTGACACTACCAGATGAAGAACTAGAAAAGATCTCATATAGTAAACAAAGGATTATTGCAAAATATTTTTAAAGTCTGGTCCCATGTTTGGATTACTGAGATGGTAATAAAAATATAATAAATAGGTGTTTATATAGATTCTAATGTCTCTGAAATATTATAATTCTCTTGCAATTTTAAATATTAATACACCTAAATATATTTCTCTCAACAAATTTTAATTCCTCCCTCACTTTTATATGCAATAACTTTAACTTGGAAAATGAGTACATTCAAATTCATAAATAACATTGACTTTATGCATTTTAACTGCAGTAATGGAAGTAATTAATAATTGTCTTCTGCATGAATAAGATACCAAATTGTTATACTTGCATAACTTCAAACTCTGGTTGTAAGACATTTATAAATAATTTGCAAAGAAACTTCAAACCAATATAATATTCATCTCTCTGACATATTAATACAAATTAATATTTCTTCTCTTTAAAATATTTCTATGCTTAATCAATCTTGGCGGCAAAGTAATGTAGAAAGATCTAGTACTTCTAATACGTAGTTTTTCTATATCTTCCTGTTTAGAATTATTTTGTTTTTATTGTTAAGGAATATTATCACCTTGTTTGTGTTAGTGTCTGATATTTATCACAAGCAAATATCATATATATATATATTTTTTTCTGTGTTCCATGAAATTAAAACTCAGATAACCTGAGTTTAATAAATTCAGAAATACTCTTTTATTTCTCTCCAGGGAAGAAGACACTGAAGTTGCCAAAATAATTTTCTTCTTTTTAGACTTAGTGAGCTTTTGCTGAAAAGTAAAAACAACCTGCTTGAGCAGTTTTGCATTTCAGTATATGTCATGCCTTTAAAAAGCTACAGCACTCACAATAGGAGACTGACTCAACTTGGGCTTTAGTTCTGTGAATAACAAGCTAGTGATGGCTTGTGCCATCACTGAATAAACCCCTACAAATGGAATAAGACTCAGTTGCAATGGGCAAGGGTGAAGTGCCTGTGAAGCCCAGGAAATAATGCAGGTGTGACTGACTACAAAGAAGCTGTCTCAACACAAAGGGGAGCAGAGGGTGTTCTTTGCTTTAGACAAACTGACAGCAACAGTTGGATGTATCAGTTGGTGTTGTGTTTGTCCCTGAGTTTTTTTAAAAGAGTGTGATTGTCTCCCTGAGTTAGCCAGACCAGGATAGGGGCACTGAACACATGGCTGAGCTCAACATGGAGTATAAAAACTAAACTCACAAAATAAATTCAAAGAGGGCAATGGGCTTCAGATGGCTTCAACCCACATCTTCCTTCCTGGTGACTGGAGACACCCAGCATCATGATGGTAAACATGTAGAAACAGGTAATGGGAACCACATTTGTACTGTGATCTGACTACATATTGCAATGACAATATTATGCTTGTACAGTGATTTCAGTGCATTACTTTATTAGTTTTCTAAATCAAAATGTCTGTAACATCAATTATCTTCCAATAAGTAAATTTTATATTAAACATTATTTCCCTCAGTTGTGGAATATCTAAACGGACATGGTAAGGGAGTATTTTTTCCTCTGTCCTCCCACTGGGTGAATGGGATCCAGAAAGAAGGAGCAGAATGGGACAGGTGAATGACTGGCTGAGGGGGTGGTGTCTGGGTCAGGGATTTGGGTATTTTGATCTTGGGCAGTCCTTTGAGAAGCCGGGCATGTGGGCTGCTGACAGACACCAACTCAGCAAGTGGGGCACAAGTGTGTTGTGGAGCAAGCTCTCTGGGCTGATTATCAAGGCTTTAAACTAGGTTTGATGAGAGAAGTGAGAGTAGCTATAAGTGACAGAGACAGGCTGGTCACTACTGTAACTGTTGAAGACAGGGAAAAACCTCTGAGCTCTCCCATAGGATTGTCTGAGGGCTCCTCAGAGAAGATAACATTCCGGATACCCTGTCCAGAATCCTCTTCTTGCATCCCTCCAGGGGTAACTGTGCCTGCTGCTTCCCTAAAGTGCCTGTATACCAATGAACAGAGCATGGGAAATAAACAGGATGAGCTCAAGATCTGTGTTTGGTCGCAGGGCCACGATCTTGTTGCAATCACAGAGATGTGGTGGGACAGCTCACATGACTGGAATGCTGTCATGGAGGGCTATGTCCTCTTTAGGAAAGGTAGGCAGGGGAAGTGAGGGGGTGGGGTTGCCCGTTATGTGAGGGAGCAATTAGAGCGTACCCAGCTCCACCTGGGGGAGGGTGAAGGACAAGTGGAGAGCTTGTGGGTGAGAAGGGGTGGGCTGGTATGGGGGACACAGTGTTGGGGGTGTACTACAGGTCACCAGATCAGGAGGAGGAGGTCGATGAGGCCTTCTACAAGCAGCTGCTAGTAGCTTCAGGATCACGAGTGCTGGTCCTCATGGAGGACTTCAATTACCCAGACATCTGCTGAGTAAGCAACTCGGCCAGGCACGCGCAGTCCAAATGGTTCCTACAACGCGTTGAGGACAATTTTCTGACGCAGGTGGTAGAGAAGCTGACGAGGCGCAGGGTGCACCTGGACCTTGTTCTTACCAACAGGGATGGGCTTGTTAGGGATGTGAAGGTTGGGGGCAGCTTGGGATGCAGCAACCGTGAGATGGTGGAGTTCAAGATGGAACTTGGTGGAAGAAGTAAGGCTAGATGCAGGATTGCTACCCTGGACTTTTGAAGAGCCAACTTCGACCTCTTCCGGGAACTGCTTGGGAGTATCTCATGGGCTAGGTTGCTTGAAGGCAAGGGTGCTTGTGAGAGCTGGGCTATGTTTAAACAGCACTTCCAAACTCAGGATCGGTGCATCCCTAAGAGTAGGAAATCGGGGAAGGGGGACAGGAGACCTGCGTGGATGAGCAAGGAGCTCATTGATAAGATCAAAAGGAAGAGGAAGGTCTATGAAATGTGGAAAAAGGGCCTGTCCTCTTGGGAGGGGTATAGAAGTGTAGTCAGGGTCTGCGGGGACACGATGAGGAAGGCTAAAGCCCACCTAGAGATGAGGTTTGCAAAAGAGAGAAAGGATAATAAAAAGTTTATTTATTTGTTTGTTTGGCTTTTTTAAAGTATATAAACAGTACAAGGAAGATGAAGGATAATGTGTGTCCCTTGCTGAACGAGGAGGGTGTCCTGGTCATGGGAGACACTGAGAAGGCAGAGATGCTGAATACTTTCTTTGCTTCAGTCTGTGCTTCGAGGACTCCCCCCCGGGACTCCTCACCCATGGTGGGAGGACAAAGGGTCTGGGTAATGGAGGGCTCCCCCCTGGTTGATGAGAGAGCAGTTCGGGAGCATCTGAGTGGGCTCAACGTATACAAATCCATGGGTCCCGATGGGATGCATCCGCATGTGCTGAGGGAGCTGGCAGAGGTGATTGCCAAAACGCTCTCTATCATCTTTGAAAGGTCCTGGAGAACAGGAGAGATCCCTGAAGACTGGAGGACAGCTAATGTCACTCTGGTGTTCAAGAAGGGCAAGAAGGAGGATCCAGGAAACTACAGGCCAGTCAGTCTCACCTCTGTCCCTGGAAAGGTGTTGGAACAGCTTGTTCTGGATGCCATCTCCAAGCAATTAGAAGAGAAGAATGTTATGAGGAGTAGTCAGCATGGATTCACCAAGGGGAAGTCGTGCTCGACCAACCTCGTTGTCTTCTATGATGGCATCATCAGCTGGGTAGATGAGGGGAGAGCAGTGGATATCATCTACCTTGACTTTAGCAAGGCTTTCAATACTGTCTCCCCTGACTTCCTGATAGCAAAGCTGAGAAAGTGTGGGAGAGATGAGTGGACAGTAAAGTGGGTTGAGAACTGGCTGACTGGCTGAGCTCAGAGGGTGGTGATTGGCAGTGCAGAGTCCGGCTGGAGAACTGTGACTAGTGGTGTTCAACATCATCGACGACCTTGATGAAGGAATAGTGTCTGCCCTCAGCGAGTATGCCGACAACACAAAGCTGGGAGGAGTGGCTAACACCAGAAGGCTGTGCTGCCATGCAGCAAGACCTGGACTGGCTGGAGAGATGGGCAGGAAGAAACCAAATGCAGTTTAATAGGAGCAAGTGTAGAGTCCTGCACCTGGGAAGGAACAACCGGATGTATCTGTACAGGCTGGGGGACGACCTGCTGGAGAGAAGCTCTGAGGAGAAGGACCTTTGGTCCTGGTGGATGACAGGTTGACCATGAGCGAGCAGTGTGCCCTCGTGGCCAAGAGAGCCAATGGAATCCCCCAACGGAGGGCCGCAAAAATGATATGGGGCCTGGAGCATCTTCCCTATGAAGAAAAGCTGAGAGACTTGGGTCTGTTCAGCCTGGAGAAGAGAAGACTGAGAGGGGATCTCATCACTGTATATAAACACCTGAGGTGTGGGAGACAGAAGGATGTAGCTAACCTCTTTTCAGTGGTTTGTGGGGATAGGACAATGGGAAATGGCTGCAAGATAGAACACAGGAAGTTCTGCATCGACATGCGAAAGAACTTCTTCACGGTGAGAGTGACAGAGCACTGGAACGGGATGCCCAGGGAGGTTGTGAAGTCTCCTTCTCTGGAGATTTTCAAGGCCCATCTGGACGGCTACCTGCGCAGCCTGCTCTGAGGAACCTGCTTTGGCAGGGGGGTTGGACCCAATTATCTTTTGAGGTCCCTTCCAACCCCTACAATTCTGTGATTCTGTGATTGGATTCTGACATCTTCACAACTTCCATTTTAACTTCCACTTAGGTAACTCACTTTTCTCTGCAAAAGGACAAGAACACCCCCTTTCCCTCTACTTCATTGAGCAAACAGGACCGTGTCCTTAAAATCATTCCATGTATCTTAAAATGTAGCATTTTTAGATCTAAGCCATAATGTGCTATGGCAAAGTCTTTCACTGCCTCTGATAGCCAATCGTGTAGCTAGCAGAAAGATTTCTGTGTTGTGGTGGTAAAAACGTATGGTTCAGATCTTTCTCATGTTGTGAGAACTGTCATGCTGCATGCAAGTTACATTTTCCTTAATTAAATTATTGCAGAGTTAATATGGAAGCCTTCATTCAGTTGATATGACAAGTATCACAAACTGAAGCACTGAAAATTAGAAAATGGCAGTTTTTCATTGACTGAACAACTCTATAATTGCATATGTCCATAATTGTCTAAATGATAATGTTGAATTATATGGAAAAATTAGTGAATCCAGTACCTGATTCTTCATTGTATAGCAAGGGTTGTAAAGGAAGAGCCAAGTTAGATAAAAACTGTGAATAAACATTTCTTAATTTTCACATATATTTATTTACAGATTATCAGAGGCATTTTTATGTACTCAGCCTGTAGATAAATATATTTATGCAATGATTATATTAAATTAATTTTGTTGAGTACTTAAGTATTGAACATATCAAAAAATATATATCGGTTAAACTTTAATTATGTACATTTTCTAGCAGCAAGATAACAATGCTTGGCATATTCCTTTACAAAATTAATTAAAAGAAAAGAAGTAAAGTAAAACTAGTGGAATCAATGCAGAACAATAAATAAATGAACTACATAAAAGATTTTTTTTTTTCCAGGAAAACATATATTTAAAATTAAATTATAAAGGAATATGAAACATACTCTAAATATGAACATGAAACCACTTAAAAAAAATAAATCATTTGCTTTCAAAGTAATGAAAAATACTGAGTTCCACAGCATTTCACTAATTTATCTTCAAATGAAAATGAAAATGAAAATTCCCCTTACAGTAATATTTACTTTTTTAAAAAAATGGGTTTAATGTTCAGTTTTTTTGTTTTTGTTTTTGTTTTTTTTTTTCCTTTTTCATATCTACTTTTTTGTTTGTTTGTTTGTTTTGATCAAAATAATCATGGGGCTCTTTTTAAAGAAGTAGAGTTCCTCTATGTGGACAAGACCTTCATTTTTCTCTGTTTATAGGTTCCTTTCTATACTGATATGTACACAATGGTGTATTTCCATTTCTGAACTATAATAACCATTTCAGTTTTCAAACCGTGGCAATCTTCATCATAGCAACTAGCAACAATATCCTCAGGTATATGAAGTAGAATGTTTTACATTTTATTGATAAAACTTTTATAAGAGTATTTACACTTTTTACAAGGTTTTCAGTACAATTCCTCCATTTGGTAACTACAGTTTTAGGTCAAAACAGTTTGTAACATTGAGAATGTAAACTGCCATCCTGAATCAAAATATAATTTTATTTAGTACAATGTTGTTTCTCTAGTTCCATCTTCTCTATATAATACCAGGTATACTGGATATTTCAGAGGAAAGACTAATAGCCATCTAGCAGGGGCTTGTAGGTTGAATTAGAGAAAAGAAGAGATTTTGAACGATTTTGGTTAAGTATGAAATTCAAGGTACCTTAAAGTTTATTGTAGTCTTCACAAAAGCCCTTCACACAGAATAAAATGTTGTCAGGATGCATTTAGAAATAATGTTATGGATTCACCCCACAATGTCAATCTCATCCTTTTTGAAGGGATTACTGATTTTCTTTGTGATTTTATATTTAGAATTGCTTATTGACCTTTCTTCAGTGAATGCCCTTAACATGTTTCAGTTTTAATTGGTTGAGGTTGAGTATTCTGTTGTACAATAACACATTTTTAGCCTAATAGCTCCAGTGTCATTTTGGGGCAAGATATCTGAACACAGGTGTTTCTTAGTGCTCCACATAAGGGTTAATCATTCAATAATTCTTTTGTTTCAAGTCTGTTCAGCAGACTACCAAGCTAGATTTCTTGGGTCTTGTTGCCTTATGAGATATGGGGGGCTCTTATTCTGTTACTGGAACCTTACAAAAATTGTCATGGTTCTGTGCATCAGTAATGAGTTTAACTCTGTAATCAGTAATGAGTTTAACTCTGTTTATCGAGTTGGAAGAAGCTATGCTACATAAAACAATAAGGTCAAAATAAGGTCTAACTCTGTAAATATGAATTACTACCATTACCTGTTTTTAATGGAAACCTATTATTTAATTTTGCTGAAGATATTTTTTCTTGATATAAATAGGTCGTGGCAGCTAAAACTAGGAATAAAGTATCA
>NC_048893.1:105057857-105096818 GCF_011077185.1 Oxyura jamaicensis | reverse complement strand
CTTGATATAAATAGGTCGTGGCAGCTAAAACTAGGAATAAAGTATCACTCTATTCAAAATTTATAGTTCAAAGCACATCGTTCAGAAATGGGGATAAAAATACTATTTTTCTACAATTATTACATAATGAAATCTGAGACATAGCATATATACAAGTTTTGGATAATTCTTGGAAAATGAAATTTTGATTCATTTTCACTGCACAGAGAGTCATATAAAAAGATGGTTTATCTCAGCAGTCCCATTCAGTGGCTAATAGCAACACCACTGAGATATAGTATGCTCTGGAGAGAATTTCATAATTTATTCTCCCAGACAACCTCAGTTTTAGAGACAAAACTTGTTTGAAGTAAAAACTGACTGTCTCAAAATTCAGTATATTTGAATGTCTCAAAATTCGGTATATATATATGTATGGATACTAGCACATAAGGTACTTTTTATCTTCCATTACCTGGAACTTCATTGACATTCTCCCTTTATTTTAACTCCTATTTCTAAAAACAGCAATTGCATTAATTGTTGCAGCACACATTTTTGTATTCAAAGAGTTTAGTTTGTTTTTGTTGTTGTTGTTGTTGCTGTTGTTGTTAGACATCAGAATCAATTTCAATTTCAATCTATCAATTAGTGACATAACGTAAAATATAAAATCTAACATTCTGGAATTTCAAGAAGATGAGATACCTTTATGTATTGTATTTCCAGTTAATAACTAAGGAAAAATGATTAGGCATGATTTAAGTTTATTTAAATTTATCCATTTTGATACGTGATCTCCTTCCTACATGACTGCATAGCTGTATTTCTCTCAACAAATTTGGATTTTAGGTTATCCAAAAGACTGTTAGCCAACTGCGTTTAGAATTTCTTGATGTGTACTCTGTATTTCCTCTTTTTATGTTCAACATTTCTATCATCTGTTCCGTTTCAAATTTCTTACTGATTTTAAACTTCACTGTTAAGGAATTGTATACATCTTTAATTCTGTCTCAATCAACCTGCAGTTTTAAGTGGTATGCAGATTAAACTCATGCTTATTATTGTATTACCAATTAGATTAAAAGTTAACTTGCATGTTCAGAATGTTTTATTCTTACACTTTTAATATATATATTTTTACTCCTTATGACTAGGACAAAACAGTAGGACTAAACAGTTTGCAACCAAAATTTTCTCTAGTGGTTTTCTTGATATCAGGAGGCAACTTTAAATGGTTGAGTAAAAGGGAGAAAATAACCACAAACATACTATCTCTTCAGGAAAAAATGCTGCTTGAGATATTCTAGAAATAATAAAATACTTGTGTTAGTTTTGAAATATAAAATGTTACAGAACACCTCTTCAAAAGTGTGCTATAATAACACTGGCAGTTTGAACTTGACAATTCTGTTGCCTAGCAATATGTTAGATGTCTAACATACTCGACTGCTTAGCAGTGTGAACATCAGACCACATCATTCTGAATTTGAAACAAACAAAACAAACAAACAAACAAACCACTTTATCTGAGGAAGCCATAGAGATTTGTCAGAGATTTGTTATTTCCTAACTGTATTTTACTGCTTATATGTCATATATTATTATATCATGAGATTTCTATCAGATTTATAAGAAAGGTGCAATGAATACAATGTTTGAAATGCTCTTCATTATGATGATTATTATTTTTTAACATACATAGCTATAACTTTTCTACCCCAGTTTAAGAGCCTTATGGCTTCCTATCATCTAATGCACAGCTAAATCTTTTTGCAACTGTTGTTGGGAATCACAGCTTTCAGAAAACATGAGCACTGGAAAACATAGTACAAGCTACCACGAGTCATGGAATAAAAAGTTTCTGATGGACTGGAATGTGGACTATTTAATACAACCATATGTACTTTCTCATAGATTTTTATTGTACTAGACAAATAGCTGGAATGGCTGAAAGTCATATAGTTGCCAGTCTAGGTAAAATACTTTCATATGATGCTGGCAAGCCATCACTGTTTTCCTTTCTCTTGATTTGTAGGGATAGTGTGAATCCTTCTGTGCTGCAACATTTTAAGTTTCAGGAAACCAAGAAATGGCTACCTATTTAATAAAACCACATTACATAAACATTTTTCAAAGACAAAACACACACATATTCTATAAACTGATATTCTGTAGTTGTTGTTACTGTTAGTTCCATATGTCATATTAGGTGTTTTGAAGATCCTTCACAAGGAAAGAATGTTGTATAGCTCATGTAAGTGAATTTCATGTTTAAAAATAACTCTGAAAATCATTATTTTTGTGTCTCCCTAGGAAGTTACATCATGGACAGAAATGACTATAATTTTCCATGCTGACTGATTGATTTTTCTTTTTGCTTACTTAGAAGGATCACCTTGTGAGGGTAAAGAATTGACAACAACTAGATTTAAACATTCTGGTAGCTAATGTGGCATCAATCATGTTGTACTAGATAAAGTATGATCAGAGTTGCAATCATCACAGTGACACTGGAATTTTAAAGGAAAACTATCTACTCTGAATAAAAGCCTTTATCATCAGTACATTTCATTCTTTCATAGTGTCTGTCTTGGAATAGCCTTAGAAATGCCAGCTGTGATTAAGATTATTTTATTTTATTTTATTTTATTTTATTTTATTTTATTTTATATTTTATTTTATTTTTCATATAGATACTTGTTAAAGCTACTGGGCACTGAGTGATATCTCCATATCACATATTAAATATCTTTCAGATTATAATGGCTTGCAGTTTCTATGTACCAGTCTGATATTTAGCTGATGGTTCAGATATTGATCCAGCAAGGCAATGGATACAGTAGACTCTGGGTCTTTTCTGCTGAGTCCTATCTACTCTGATTGGGTCATTGATCAATACTATTCTAAACACGGCTTTGGAATCAATGTTTCATTTTAAAAATCTTTAGTCTCAAGTATTTTACGAAACAATGTCCAAGTCATGAATGTATCTGATCTTAAGGGCACATAGGGTCTGATTTCCATATCTTAACCACGCAAAGATAAATTTGCCTGACTGGGGCAGATCTAGATAATTATAGATAATTATTTGTGTGAAGATCATGACATGTGAAGATTATAAGTTTTAAATATTGCTTGAAATGAAAAGTTATATATGAAGAATGAGATAGATGCCTACTTTGGGAATATATTTCTGTTGAATATGTGAAATACAAACTACACAGTGCTAAAGATGAGGGAGTTGATAGCCAGTAGATTTTTGATCAAGCTATATGTATGAAAATATATATGTGTGTGTGAGAGAGTGTATAAATGAACATTTAACAGGAAATTGACAACTAACTGAAGTTTAAAGTATATATGTGATTGATTGATGCTAAATATATGTATATATTATGGCATTGATACCATAACAATATATAAACTGGAACTACTTAACCAATGTTTTGATCTCAGAAAATGTAAAAATATAGGAAAATGTTTACAATTATAACATTGTTTTCTGTCTCTATAAGGAAATTATTACTGTAGGTAATTCTCCAGTAATCTCTTCCTGTATATATATATGTATATATTTCTATAGAGAACAAATAGAAATATTAGATCCCTTAATTAAATGATCTGTGCAAAACATTGTAGGTACTCTTTGCTAACATCTTTCTACCACATTAAAAGTCAAAAAGATAGCAGAGATCAATCTGAGAGACAGGGTGACAATAGGAAAAGTAAACTGACATTGAATATTGTTGCATCAATAACCGAATAACTCAGTTTGGCAATTGTAAGTGAGCTTTGGCTATGTTATCATTTTATTGTCATGTCCTTAAATGATATCACAGATTTATCTCCTGACAGCCTGCTATTTTGCCTGATGCCTCTTTCAAGGGAACAATTTGCGTGCCTGCTTGATAATTTTAATGGAGTCACCTAGTTCTCCTTCAGTTAGTATTTCAGAAATACTATTTCTAGCCATTTGACTATTATTTGGATTATGTATACTTTTTATTTTATTTTTGACCTGTTGAATAGAATATCATCACTTCTGCCTTGTTCCATAGCATGCATGTAGTTTATAAAAGCAACTTCACTGCTGATTGATTAACTTGAGAGCCTTTCTTGAGGCTTCATTTATCTGCTTTATCTGTTAGTGTTTTCTACAGCTGCTGCTTCAGAGAATCTTCAAGAACCTTTCAAGCTTCTGTAGCAGTAAATACCTCTGGTATTAAATATGCCTGGTCAGGATATAAGTGTGATAAAACAGTTAAAGCAGGTCAGCAAAAATTCTGCTCAATTAGAATTTAAAGGTACTTGAAAAGAGCAGGGAGAACTTTGCAGATTCAGATAAAACCTGCCTATGTATGCCTTCATTAAAGATGCATTGTTTATATACCTTTGTACTTTTAGAACCTGTATCAAAAGATGCTGGAATTCTGCTTCTAAAAAGGTGGTTATCGTGTCCCAGATCTATGTAGGACATGGTAATTCAATAACCATTAGGAAGATTTTTTAAATGAGCTCATGATCTAATATCATATGGAGGGAGACAATCTTCAGAAACAATTGTGTGCCTATAGATGGTGTAGTAATAGTTTCCCAAGTCAAACATGTAAAGAGACAGAGGATTTTTTTTTTGTCAGACTCCAACTAATATGATTAAAAATAACAGAGAACTTCTCAGACCTTTCTGCTTTAAATATATATATATATATATGTATATTCATTATTATACCAGATGCTCCAATGTATCTGATACACCTTCTCTTGTCCATGGTGCTAGATCATCATGACCAAAGCAATGTTATCCTAGTTTACTCTAGCATAATCTGTAACACTCCAAATATCGGTAGCCAAATCTTTTATATATCTATATATCTTTTTTTTTTTTTTTTTTTTTTTTTTTTTCTTCACTTGGTGTTTTCTGCAAATCATATTTCACAGATGAGGGGTGTTTTGTTCTTGTTTCTGACAATGGATATTTAATGGAAAAATCTCTTTCATTTAATCCTCTAATCTTTTACTCTTATAGGAAAAGGTTAAGATGGTGAGGATCTTATTTTCAGTTCTGTGTTGTATATTGTGACCTGCGTTTTTCTATTAGGATGTACTGCTTCATGTGGACTTAGTTTCTATAATCAAAAGGACAAAAGTATTGACTTTCTATTAGTTAAAAATAATCACACACCTATGTTTTAGCCAGATTATTTCCCAGATTTATGCATTTTGCATCAGGATTCTATGAGTGCTGTATGATACCAACCTGTCCCAGAATTCAGCAGCTGACATTATTTAAAAATACTCTTTTTACCTACTGAATTTTAATTCTTATGCTAAATGTTATGCTAAAGTATGTTACTGTATATCCACTAAATTTTGTAGCATCAAATAACTTTCTTGACAGAGATACTGGAGATCAGAGAGTATTCTAGTCCTTCACTATTTTAGCATTAAAATGACTTACAAAATACAGTTAAAATATTTTCAGAATTACCTATCATACAGCTGGAATCAAAATACTAGCAAATAAAACTTTTAATTAAAAGGGAAAAATATCAATTTATTGCTAATCTCCTTCCTGATAAAAGTATTTTTTATATGAACTAAAAAACATTCAGTCTCTTATTGGGAAGAAAAAATGCCTTGTACTAAGTATGGTGCCAGAGTTATCTAATGCTCCATAACCAGAGAAAAATGGTAGAAAACATTAAAAAATTGATTTTTTTTTACACCCCCCCCCCCCCCCCCACTGCTAGGGGATGTGTCATAGTAGAAAACAGACTATTTGCACAAATATTCTTTTTCTGTTGCTCTTCAAGAGGGCTCCTCAAAATCCATAAGTCAAAATGTTTTTAACAGTGTTAGAAGAGTTAATCTACAAGAGCAGCAACAAAATGTTAAGTATGTTAGACTGGTGATGTATTTGGATATGCAAGAGAAGGGGCAAGGGGCTGAATGAAGATTAAAATAGGGGGAACAATAAAATCCCTTCCCAAAAGTCTCAGCATACAAAGTCTCTCAGTTGTATGCATTTCTTTGGAGATGGAGGTCAAAAAGATTATAGTATTTTTGACCAAATTCTGTCATTAGTTATTTGATGGCATTTTTCACCACTATGTTTTCTGTGCTTCCACAAAGACTTACAAATATAATGAATGGTGTTTTAAGAAAACACAAGGATTTTTCATTCACTCATACTTTTGGGAACATAACATGAATACACTGTATATTAGAAAGGAGATCAAAGACATTGCTTGTCATTTCACTGTTATCACAGTGAACATTTTCCAATTTAAAACTTTCATGACTGTATTTATCCATATAGATGTTACTGTCACAATCACTGTATAGGATATACTGCCATGCTCAGTTTGGTCATATTTTTACCCTCCTCTGGATTGTTATGATTTAATTGACTACAGAAGATACAAGTGGATAAAGAATGCCAATTATATGATGATAAAGTTTATGCTTTCTAATTATATTCAGTTTCTTTTAAGAAAGTGTGTGAAGTAGTAGATTTTTGTAATTCGTAACACTGTTACTAACATAAGTATTATAACATAAGTACATACCTAATATAAATGAAATTTTCACAGAATTAAGCACTGTGCCTGACATATTTATAACTCTTCATAACAGAGTTGACTGCAAGGAGAGAAGACTGTTCTGTATAGAAAAGCTTGCAGTAGATTTAGTAAATGAAAGAAATTCATTTTTGTGAAGTTAACTATAAATGTGGCTAATATAGTGTTTGGCTTATGGTAAGGTAGTTTGGAAGTAAGGGAGCTGGGGATCAGCCTGGAGAAGAGAAGAGAAAAGTGGAGAGGGGAGGGGAGGGAAGGGGGGGAGGGGGGGGGGGAGGGAAGGGGAGGGGAGGAGGGAAGGGAAGGGGAGGGGAGATGCAAGGGAGACCTTAGAAAGGCCTTCTAGTACCTAATGGGGCCTACAGGAAAGCTGAGAAAGGAATCTTTGTCAGGGAGTAGTGATAGGACAAGGAGAAATAAATTTAATTGAAAAGAGGGTAAGTTTATATTAAAAATTAGGAAGAAATTTTTTACTCAGAGGTTGGTGGGGCACTAGAACAGGTTGCCCAGAGAAGCTGTGGATGCCCCATTCCTGGAAGTGTTCAAGGCCAAGTTGGATGGGGCTTTGTGCAGTCTGATCTAGTGGGAGGCATCCCTGGCCATGGCAGGGATTTGGAATTAGGTGATCTTTAAGGTTCTTTTCAACCCAGCTATTCTGTGATTCTGTGAATCCTTTCACCCCATGGTTAAGGCCATTTGTATTTTGCAGATTTAATAAAATTTAGTTCTCTTCTTGTGTTTCCATAATTCATGAAATTATCTTTAATTGTGTAAGTAGTATAAATACATGCAATCACATTTACAAGATATAATTGCAGAGTGTGATGCAATAATTGTGATGGGTAATGTCATAAAGGAATTGCTAGTACACTTCTTAAATGTGTAGTGTGTGAGCATTTACAAGCAGGTGTTTAAAGCTGAACATCAAAGTCATTTACATATCAATAGAAGGCAAATTGTACAAGAATAGCTGCAGCTGGTCAAGAATGCCCAACAAAGCAATTAAAGGCTGAGATGCTTCACAGAAACACTCTAGTTTGCCAAAGTTCAGGCAAGGTTTTCATTGCTTGGGAGGGACTCCATAACAATCTAAAACTGGTTATACATTGGGACCCTATTTGTAGCTGTAGACTAGTCTGCAATCTGGCTATTTTGGGACCAGACTCTGGCTTCCTACATGGACTTCTGAGAACCTGTATGTTAGCCCCATATTCTTTAGGTTACTAAAACAAAGATTACAGATTGTCTACAGTCCTGGTAGGTACTTTTTGCTCAAAGTATGCATTGAGAATTTCATGGCCCTGTGGTACAAATGAGGTTTCTATTCCCCCAGGGGTCTTCTCCAACTATAGGGATTCCCAGGCTTGTTCTTCAAACCTAATCATTTTGCAGAAGATGTTGATTTTCACAGAATCACAGAATCACAGAACAGTCTAGGTTGGAAGAGACCTCCAAGATCACCGAGTCCAACCTCTGACCTAACACTAACAAATCTTCCACTAAACCATATCCCTAAGCTTTACATCTAAACGTCTTTTAAAGACCTCCAGGGATGGTGACTCAACCACTTCCCTGGGCAGCCTATTCCAGTGACTAACAACCCGTTCAGTAAAGAAGTTCTTTCTAATATCCAACCTAAACCTCCCTTGGTGCAACTTTAGCCCATTCCCCCTCGTCCTGTCACCAGGCATGTGGGAGAATAGACCAACCGCCGCCTTGCTACAGCCTCCTTTGAGGTACCTGTAGAGTGCAATAAGGTCGCCCCTGAGCCTCCTCTTCTCCAGGCTAAACAGTCCCAGCTCGCTCAGCCGCTCCTCATAAGACTTGTTCTCCAGACCCTTCAGCAGCTTCGTAGCCCTTCTCTGGACTCGCTCAAGCACCTCCATGTCCTTCTTGTAGCGAGGGGCCCAAAACTGAACGCAGTACTCAAGGTGCGGCCTCACCAGAGCTGAGTACAGGGGGACAATCACTTCCCTGGCCCTGCTGGCCACGCTGTTTCTTATGCAAGCCAGGATGCTGCTGGCCTTCTTGGCCACCTGAGCACACTGCTGGCTCCTATTCAGCCGACTGTCAACCACTACTCCCAGGTCCTTCTCTGCCAGGCACCTTTCCAACCACACATCTCCCAGCCTGAAGCTCTGTTTGGGGTTGTTGTGCCCCAGCTGCAGGACCCGGCACTTGGCCTTGTGGAACTTCATACCATTGGCCTCGGCCCATCGGTCCAGCCTATCCAGATCCTCCTGCAGAGCCTTCCTACCCTCGAGCAGATCGACACATGCACCTAACTTGGTGTCATCTGCAAACTTGCTGAGGGTGCACTCGATCCTCTCATCCAGATCTTCGATGAAGATGTTAAAGAGGACTGGCCCCAGTACCAAGCTGGGGGACTCCACTAGTGACTGGCCTCCAACGGGATTTGACTCCATTCACCACAACTCTCTGGGCCCGGCCATCCAGCCAGCTCTTAACCCAACGAAGTGTACACCAGTCCAAGCCATGAGCAGCCAGTTTCCTGAGGAGAATGCTGTGGGCAACGGTGTCAAATGCCTTACTGAAGTCAAGGTAGACCACGTCCACAGCCTTTCCCTCATCCACTAAGCGCGTCACCTTTCCAGACAGTGCAACCACTCTGATTTTTAATCCTGATAATTTCAGATGTACAGGCTATGGCTGGGTTAGCTAATACTTCTGCTGCTAGAACCGAAGAGGTGATAAACAGTGAATAAGGCAGGAACCGCTGGTACCAGTATATATGTAAGACAGGTCTTCCCTTCAGGAATTGCCTGTATAACTGTCTGCAGATAAAATGAATTTTCTCAGGTGAATCTTACCTCAAGAAAATCAATGGAAATGTGATTTATGTTTTATGGATAGTAGGACTTTGTCTGTACCAACATACAAACAGATCCTGGCAAGGTTTTGACATATAAAGTAGCTATGCCAGCTCTCTGCACCTTTACAAACTTCACAGCAAATGGCATATTTTCATGTAATAAGATTATTTTATTTGTTTAACAGTACTGTGATATTAATGCAAGTTCTGTACTTGTTCAATACATAAATTGATTTTATTATGCTTGCTTATTTATAGTCTGATTTACATTTACATTTTCCACATTAGACACTAACTTTGCATTCCATACTGTGTTAGATGACAGAGCTGAAACAAATTATATATATTTGAATACTGCTTTTCTTGACAGTAATAAGCAGTGTTTCAGTTAGATGCAGCTTAGGCATCAGGAGCATATTACTCTAATAATATTACTCTGTCAGAAGAGAAGAATGATTTGTTCAGAATGAGAGACAAATGTATTTAACATTAGTATGTCCCCTTAGTCTTAAAAATAAGAACTAGGACCATTTGACAGTTATTATTGAGTATATAATTTCCCAGGCACTCATTTTAAAAAGAATATGCATTTTTTAAAATGTCTGATCAAAAATATATATTCCTCCAAGAACTTCTTAGACTTTTGACTTTCTCTCCATTCTCTCCATTTTATTTTTTTTTTCATTTCCTTTGATACTATTTCCAAGCAGGAAGAATTAATAAAATAGAATTAATAAAAATCTCTGTATTAATGGTGATTTAGAGAAAGAATGACATTGTTCTAACTTGTCGTGGCTTTGGAAATTGTAAGTGAATGTCATTACATGTGGTAGTCAGATCCTCTCCAACACCAATAAACTTGAAACACTTGAATATAAAAATAGAAAGGAAGATAATCTTAATCCAGCAACTATTTATTGAGTTTCTCTGTACAATGATCCATTTGACAGTGGTATTGCAATTAATAGAAATGTTTTACCTGTGTATGAGTGTTAACCATTATAATTATGTTGGTTTACATCAAACCTGTATCATGGTAATTCTATGCTTCAGGGAATTTTTTCTTCCTCCTTGGTATATAATATAACTTCAAAGCACTGAAAATTTGGCACAGATACAGGATGGAGTTCTCCTAAGTGCTGAGCTGGTGACAACCTGATTATTCTCATGGGGCATATAAGAATCTTTTATGAAGAATGAATGTTGCCTCAATTTGAATTGTCTCATCTTTTTGCTTGCCTTTTATTTCCCTTCTCTTATAGATTTTTAGTCTTCTCTGTTAATTTCAGTGAACAATCCTGTTCTCTCTTGACTTGTCCAGGTATTCAGATTTGTTGTGCTATATACATTACACTCAGTCTGTAGAATGTTTTTACAGTCTAAAAAAATTCTAAATTATGTGCAGAGCAGGGTTCTTCAGTTGTTCCAGGTATCAGTCCACCAAAAAATATAGGTCAAATTCCTCAGTATTGAGTTAATAACCAGTGACAACTGTTACTTCCATGTATACTCTCTATTATCGAGGCATGTTGCTTTGTTTAAAAATTGTTCTTGGGAAAAAATAAATAAATAAATAAATAAATAGAATTCTGAGGCTTTGATTAATTAAAAAAAAAAAAAAAAAAAAAAAAAAACAGTCAGTTTTTACATCCAGAAATATACCTTTTTTAAAAAAAAAAAAATCTGTATGTCCTTCCATTGGTCTGATTTCAGCTTTACATGTAACATAAGATCACACATCAAACTTAGTCTAAGTCAGTCAGTAAATCCTCAATACTTCCCTTGGAAATGTATGTCAATATGCTAGAAAATAAAAGAAATATCAAATATTTTGATTTTCTTGCCTTGGAATAGCAGTTTAGCTTTTAAAATGTATTTTCATCCTTAAAATGTTTAGATTAACATATTAATAATATAGTAATTTCTGTGTTCACCACTGTTTCTATGTGTTGTTCTATTTGCTGATAGTTTGCTTAAGTGACAGCCTGACTTTTTTAACCAGAAAGCTTCAGTAAGGTATGAAGCTAAATAATACCTTAGGTGGACTAAGAGTAAAGTTCTGTAATTTTCACTCCTAAGTTCCTTGTTTAACTGAAGAAATAGCTCTTGGATTCATGTAGAATCATGATTCTACAACCTTTAACTCTCAATAACTCTCAAATTTCAGAAATTGTATCTAACAGCAAACAGAGCTTAAGGACAAAATGCATAGTACAACACTTGAAAAATAATTAGGAAATCATTTCAGAGATTTTTTAGTACAGGCAAATCAATTATACATGAATTGGATTCCTTCAAGTATGTTCATTAGTATCATTTGAGGATCTGTTTTTTAAAGCCATCTCTGGCTAATTAGAATTAATTGTTCTGGAGCAGACCTCAGACCTCCACTGCAGACCTCAGCAAACAAGTAAACACAATAGTTTTCATCTAATAGAAGAATGAGAAGTCAAATCTCTTTATCATGAAAACACTCTTTTTTTTTTTTTTTTTTTTTTTTTTTGGAAATTTATCAAGATGCCATGATTATGCAGTTATGTAGTAAATTACAGTTTGGATGTGTCACGATCTTTTCCCATCGTAGTTAAGGCTCTCTTCTTGAATAATATGTTTCTTATGACACTTTAATGTGAACTTGTGAGTAAACAGAGATGGTACATAATAATAATAATATTTTGATCATATTTTCTATGGAATAGTTGTAGATTGTGGATTCTATCACAGAGTGTGAATATGAAACAGTTTTACAGAAGTTTCTCCAAAATAATAAAGAGAGCTATTTACTTCTTAATATTTCATTTGTGCCTAAGATAGTTCTTAAATGGAGAATTTGATTTTTCACAGGTAAACTGTAAATTTCACAGGGAAAATATATATATATATATCTGTGGAAAGGTCTAAATTTCTGTCCAAAGTGGTTTGATAAACTCTTTTGTGTTGTTATGTTCAACATTTTCAATAATTTGTCTCCCACATATCTATAATATATCTCAAATATTATATATTCAGAAGTAGGTAATAAGGAAATAGTTCTTTGAAAAAATATGCTGTATGCAACTTGTTATTTCTAATCAAACATCATTACATATGCATCTACATTTTTCACAAATGTACGCAAAGATTAAAATGTATATACATGTACTTCTACTTAATAATTATATTTTGTAAGCCATTGAACATTCTAACATTGGAAGTAGGTATGTGATTTAGTAGGTGGAAGACTATTATTATATTCAATATTTAAAAGAACTACAATCAACTGCAAAGGAAATAATTTAAATTAAACATAATTACTGTTTGTGGCCAATACTCTTACTTGTGATTGAGTCTGTATCAAGTAGTGTTTTATTTCTAAATGGTTTTCAATAGGTTACTTTCCAAATTGCAAAGATGACTAAGATACAGATTCATAAATATATCAGGTAAATGGAATAAGCAAAGGGAAAGAATATCTGTCACTGGTATGTTAAATAATTCAGTGTTGGCTTAAATTACATGGCACTGAACCATTACTTTCTGATGAGAAACTATACATTCTTTAAGTGTTATTGATGATTAATAGTTATTTCCTTTGAGGATGAGTTTAACATCAGTTTGCAACATAAACATAAACATAAAAACAACCTTTGACTTTTAGATCCTTTCATGCTCTAAGTCCATTAACAGTCTTTTTATGGATCCTCAGATAAAAGAAAAAAAAAAGCTATTAAAGTTTTAGTCTGCTTTCTCCAGCCACTGAAAATAAATATATATATATATTTTAACTGCAAAAGCAAAAATATTTTTTTCTCTTCTTTTATGAAAAAATATACAAATGCAACAACAACAACAACAACAACAACAAAAACATGAGTTTTATAAGCATCTAAAACACTACAGCAAATATATCATACTCTAACTAATGTATTTCAGCTCAGAAAGCATGATCCTATCTGATTTTCCTAAAATAACTGCATTTCTCTACGAATGGCTAACGAGTTTCTGGCCAGATAGGTCAGGTGTTATTCATCCTAATTTTTCCTTATTCATTATACACTTATATGTGTTTGTGTGTAAGCACCTATTGCTATTGTTCAGATAAACTATATTTCCTGTATGATAAAATACCATCGATCCTAGAAAAAGAGAATAGTTTTATGTTTCCAATCAGTTCATTCTTAGAGTTGTTCACTTTACTTGTCATTCAGTTCCAATTAATTTTCACTCATGTGGCCAATATAAGGATTAAAATTTTGCTACAATGCATTTATATCCTGTAAATGCAAACACTTGTTAAATGGTCTTTAGAGTATGGTTATTATCAGAAATGTGGCTGTACTCATAGCACATTATTACACTATAAATATTTTATTCTGTGTGCTCTGATGGCACGTTTACTGTATTACTTAGTTTGTCAACATGAAGGCAGATTAAATTCAGTACTAGACAAAGTAATCCACATGGCAAGACAATTTTAATAACTCATGCAAAAATGTTAAATTGCAAATTAACAGTAACAGCTCAGGAAAAAAAAAGAAAAATCAGTCAGTGATGTGATAGAATGTTCAATAAAAACACGCTAATTCTTGTATACAATAATAACCATAATAACAAGGTTGTTCATTATCAAAGAGTGAAGTTGCTAGTTTCTGTTCAGAAAATAAGAATAATAAAGAAATATTGTTATATTGTTACAGGAAAAAAATCTCGTATTCCATAATGCTAAGTGAATTCTCAGTGACCCTTTTCCAAAACAAATAGAACTGGAAGAAATAAAGGCAACTAATGTTGCGGGAAAATGTGGAAAATACAGTGCCAAAGTTACTTCATTTTATTTAAAGGTTAACGTCAAAGAATGACATGTTTTATGGCTGGTGGTCAGGGGAGAACAGCGAAGGTTATGCCTAATCTTCATAGCTGTTTCTCACCCATAGTACAAGAACAAAAAGATCCAAGGAGATCCTCAGTAGAACTAAAAGTCAAGATATTCAAAACTGATAAAAGACAAATATATATATATGTATTACAGTGGCCATGATTAAACTGTAAATATCCTGACCACAATTTTTTTGTTGAAATTATAATTTCATAGAATAAAAACTTTTATATGAACACTAAGAAAGTTATTTATTGAAGAATAAATGAAGATGAATGTTCTGTACAAAAGATAATTCAACTGAAAATGTGGAACTGGACAAAAGAAATTCATATTAATATCTGTTACGATTTGGCTTGCTATGGAATAAGTACTTGCCTTTAGATCATATACTATTGTTTTAGATACAATAAAGAAAATTGGACTATTGCACTGGTTCCAATTTTGTGTTAGTCTTATTCAATTCAATTGTTTCTATCCTTATCCTACTTATTTGATTGACAGATCATTCAAGTTATATCAGCTATATATTTTAAGTAGTATATGATCCCCACTGATTCCAGTCTTTTAAGGGATGATTTCTGAAGAACTGATTTCTAACCTGATATAGGATAGCTTCAATTGCTTCATTCCATTCTTTCTTTCTCATCAAATTCATCAGTATTATCAGACACAACAAATACATCAAGTAGCAGGGATTTACCTTAAAATGGTAGGAAAACACAGTCTTGTTTAGATGAGTAAGTAATGAATTTCCCCAAGAGCTGAACTCTTAAGTACTCTTTCTGTGACCTATTCCAAATATAAAGATAAGTAAAAATATGCTTATGTTTATGTATAGAGAGCTGCAAATCATTTGCAGAAATGTGGCCATTGGTAGCTGTTTAGCACTTGCTGTCATCAATGCTCCATTGTAAATGGCTATATATATTAAATACATATAAAATGAAGCACCCAAACCACCAACTTTAGAAAAACTGAAAAGTATGTATAAATAGATATTTGCTTTTTGAAGGATTCAAAAATTTTGAAATTTGATTCTGAGCTGTCATTGAAATTGAAATTTCAGTGCCAACTGAAACAACCCTAGCTCAACCCTAGCTCAAGTTAAGCTGAAACTATAGCCTGGAGATACTAATATAAACAATGGTATATAATAGCTTTAGGTGTCTTTGATCAGACTTAAGTCATTAAAGTCAGTTAGTATAAAAAGAAAACCAAAATAAAAAATATGAAAGTGATCTATTTCCACAGATTAACTGATAGTTCTTACACTATAATAGCTACTACAATGAAACTGGAAATAATATGCAGTCACTTATCTTTCTATTTGCATATCCAATATATATATATATATACACTTTTAAATTTGCACGAGCTTGTTTATTCACATGTAATCATCGATTTGAGGAAAATGATCAGAAGTTGAGGTAAAGTACTCTTTAACATTTTTATTACTTTTAAGGTTTATGACAGAAGCTGAATACTTCATGTGAACCAGTCCCCCAGCCCCCAACCTCAAAACACAGAATATCTAGCCAAGTAAACAAAGCAGAACCAGTAGAAGACACTAACACTAACAAATAAATAATTAACGAACATCTGTACAATTAGCCAGCTAGGCAGGAGGGAATCACAAACCCTTTAATCCTATTAAAAGTACATAAGATTGTATTTTGCATTTCAATTAAAAAAAAAAAAAAAGAAAAGAAAAAGAGAAATAAAAAAAGAAAAAGATTTCTAAATGTTACTGCACTCCTGGAACAGAAAATTAATGGAGTGAAAACCTAATAGCACAGCAGAGAACAAATTCTTTTGTCCTGTCATGCAGCAAAGTTTGAGGCTTTCCTCTTAGATTCCTCAAAACTAAAGAAAGAATGGATTATTTTTTTTTGTTTTTACCCTAAGAAGAAATTTTAAAAAATATTATGTTGTTTGCTAACTAAGTGACAGTTCTCGTGCTTATTTGGCAAATTAAATCTGTAAAGTAAGGCTCTTTGAACTGTTCCTTACATCTTGATTGAAAGTCATGGTGAATTTTTATATTAAGGATTCATGACTGACTTCATTTTCAGTTTGGGAAACATTAATCAGATGCCACAAGAAAAAAAAATATATATATCATATATATATTTATATGTGTGTATGTGTGTATGTATGTATATACATATTAGACAAGGCATTGATTTTGTAAATTTATAAATTTCTTGCAGAAAGAAAAATACACCATTCCCTAATAGTGGAATCTTATAGGATAGTAAACAGCAATAGAGTTATAGCCATAGCATTTGTTTGCTTAAATCCAAGGTATTACTTTCCCTGGTGACTGGGACAAATATTTATTGTGAACAGAATAAATTACTTGTGTTGGTACAAAAACAAATCTACTAACATGTTTTAAACTAAATTCAAACAAAACAGAACTAAGTTCATGTTTTGAAAATATTCTATTAGTATTTATTGCATAAGTGCTTCACTGCTGAATATATATATATATATATATCGTGAAATATATGTAAATATATCAAAAGAGAAAAAAAAAAAAAAGACAGATTGCAAGCAGCTAAATGTGAGCTTGAAATGTAAGCAGCTTCAAAAACATGAATTCTGCCAAATTTTGTTAACTAATACCTGAAATGATAAAAGGCATATACCTTTCTCTGAAGAAAGACAATCTTTCTTTTTAACTATGAATAGTTCTATTACAATTTGTCTTTTTCTGCTGTATCTTATCACTCTGATTGTGCCTTTTAGATGTTCTGACTTCATTTTAGAATTAATGAAATTAAAATTGTTTCCTTGAAGAAAGAAAATAAACAAAAATATAGTCAGTTCTCACCTTCCCTCATTATACTGCTTCTCCGACCTTTCTGTCACTCAGGACCACACTATACAGTTATTATTTCTAGACAAATACATTCAGACTATTATCTAGTTATTAGTGTATTTTCCTTCATAGCCTTCTCACATGTCACAAACAAGAACATCCTTGTTCTGTATTCAGAACAACTGGAAACGAGTTTTGCTATACTGTAATACAAGAGAACAAGAGAATAAGAAAGGTGGACTGCAAGTTCAGTAAGACTCCACAGTCTGTAAATGATTTATGAGCTCCATTTGATTTTTGATTCAAATATTTCTAGCTGAAATATTTCCTATGTTCAAGTATGTCCATTACTGAATATATAAAAATATATTTTCTGCAATAAAAAACTTTCTAAACAAATCACTTGTTATAGGCAAATCACTGCATATGAACTTTAACTGTGTGATATGTGACCATACCACCCCTTCTTTGATGTATGTACTGATGTAATCCCCACCACCACCCCATGTTTATCAAAACACATTGTCCTGTTCTATTATTTTTTTCCACCTTCAGGCATTTTTGTTGTGTTAGTTTTACCTTAGGTGTTTCCTTCTTTTCATTTGCTCTCTTTCATCATCAAAAAATTGAGCATATCATAGAGTTTCTCCTTGTTTCACACAGTTATTTGAATACAGGTATATCCAAGTTTCTAGCTTCAGTTACAGAGGAGCTCTCACATAGAGCTCTGCTTTGCTTTTATTATTATTATTTTTTTTTTGTTTGTATTAAATACTCAGAAAAAAACAGTGTAAAGTGATTCACAAGACTTCTTGTTCTGCAAGGGAAATTTTGACTTACAGGTATTGTTTTAGCTGCTAGAGTAAAAACTTCCCTATCTCTCAGATATTGGTTAATAAACAATTTCCAAAAACAGATTGAACCTCACCTTCTCTTCTCTCTGTGTTTCTTGCATGGTCTTACCTTGAAGTGCTTACATCTTTTTTTTGTTACTACTGACAGATTTTCACAATAAACATATCAGAAATCTATGGAAGGATGACATTTTCAGTTAAAACCTCATACTAGTGAGAATTAGAGGACTGTAGAAAATGTTATTCTACTGGAGATCCTTCACAGTATACTCTCAATGCACAGTCAGTTAAAACCTGAAAACAGATAAATCTCCTGTTGAACTTGGCAGGGTATGATCAGAAACCTAAAAAACGAGTAGATGTGTGTATATATATATATGGTTGAACCTTTTTCTTTGCTTTATTTTCTATTGTATATTAGGAGAAAACTTCTGTGTACATGTTATACACACAATTATGTATTCTATATTAAAAAACTATTTTCAACTAAGTTACTTATAAAGCAGAGAATAGTAATATGGTATTTTGGTAGCCTTTCAGAAGGCATATTCAAAGAGTTAGTTACCTTGAACTAGTCATGTCTGATCAATCAGACCTTGTACTTAGGGACTGAAAACTTGTATGTGATTAATGTAATCTGTAGTTTACAATATCCTAGGGAAAGATAAACTGTATCCATATCAAGGGGTGGAACATAGTGATCCTGACTAGGAGACCACTGTACAGAAAGGAGTTAGCAATCCACACAATTAGCATAAGGAGGCATGTGCTATGGTCCAACATTGCCTTCAGGTTGTGTTGTATTGCAAAGGTTCCTTGGTGCAGGATAAACTTGGTCAGATCATTGTAAAAGAGGAGCCTGCAGAGAGCTCCTATTGATACCTGCCATGTCTTGTTATGAAGATCTATTGTGTGCAGTTTAAAAATAAATTTAAACAATGCAGACCATAGAAGCAAAAATAAAACTTCTCCATATTTCATATCCCATGCCTCTACACCCCTAATAATACTGTTACAAAAAAACAAGATCATCACCTCTGAAAGTGGAATGAGGATATAGAAGGGAAGCAATCTAGAATGAATATGAAAGAAGGCATATATTCCACTGTCATAGTTTCATTACCATGGACTTGGAAGATTGCTTTAATGGAGCTGGTGTCTCAGGCAAACATACTTATATAAATGGGGAGACAGAGATGAAAGACAAAACTTATTTTCCCTATAAAATATAAAATACGCATTTTTTTCAGAATTTCGTAGTATTGTTCCTGTATTTTAAGAATTCTTCATTCTGAAGAGTTTAATAAATTCACTGTTTAAATTTGAAAGGCTACGTTTTAGATTCTTGAAATTACTAGATTGTTAAATATATGAAAGATTCAAAGTGAATATTAGGCCAACATTCGAAGCCAATATAAAAGGAATTATATGAGAACAGAAAATTTATTTTTTCTACTTTCATGCTTGATTATACAGTAGTAGAATAACTAGGTTTTTGTTCTAAAGAGATAACAAAAAACTATATATAGTAGTTCATTAGTTTGAGGAAGAGGGAAATGGTGGCAAGCATGATATGATGTAATTTCAACTCTAGTAGACCACCTGAGTTGTCCTTTCTTTTAGTAAAGAGTTTGTCTATTTGCTATGTTTCCCGTATTATTTCCTGGGAAATTTCCCAGTATTTCACATCCTTTTAATTTATTTATTTATTTATTTATTTATTTATTTATTTATTTATTTATTTATTTATTTATTTTCTGTGATGTCTGTAACCATAAACTTAAAGCTAGCCTGCACAAAAGTAAAAATACTAATGATTAAAAATGTCAACTACGAAGATACCCTGGATCAGCGTATTGATGGGGAATTTTCTTTAAAGTTGGATATGGACAAAATTTAAGTTTCCTCTAGGATCTGATTTCCTTATTAAAAAACAAACAAACAAACACAAAGACAACAGTTATTTATTTGCTATTCTAGTTTTGTCTTTATTGTTATATGACTTTTCAGCCCTACTTGTGAGCTCTGTATGTGCCCTAGATGCATTTTGATTTTTTCTGATATTTCCCTAACATATTAATAATATTCTTAGTTCAATCATCAGTTGCTATTATTATTATTATTATTATTTGTTATTATTATTATTTCTTTATCTCCTCAACTATCTACATTCATTGTAGAATTCACTGAAATTAATATATATAGTCAAATTCTAGAGCCAATATCAAGTGAGTTTTTAAAAATAAAAAAAGAAGGACATAAAAAAGCTATGCACTTTAACCTTTTAAGTCTGAGTGTTCCAACATCTTGCTACAAAATGGTTTACAAGAGTTTGTCTTTTCAGTGTGACTATTTACCCATGTGACTACTGTACAGGATGAGTTCTCATATGACCATGAGCTTCAGATAGTGCACAGGGATTTTAATTCACTAAATTAATAAATATTTTGCCTTTTTATATTTTGACCAACAGATTAACTCTGTTTTAAGGTGTCCATGTTCTATCTACTGCTAGGTCAACCAGTTTACTGTGTTTCCTTGCATGCTTTTCTGTTAGTGCTTGTTGCTTGCCATTTTGTATCCTTTCTCTTTCTGCTTTATGAATAAAAACAATTATAAAGCTATTTCTTAATCTTAATCAGATTCAATTTACTTTTATATAAATTTAATTGTTAGACTGGAAGATTGTTTTTTCTGTTTTTAGAGTGTGCTATGGAAATAAATAGGAAAAAGTTATTCTTTGTCCACCTTGGAAATTCATTTAAATGGTTTACTTAAAACAATAAAGGTGAAAAATGAAAAGAAAAGCTATTTTGTTCTGATGTCCTTGTGGAAAATATAGATTAACAATGCAGAATGTTTTATTTATCTTTTAAATGCTTTTTAAATTTTAATTCCTTAAATTTTCAAATATTTCATATATTTACTGTTTGGTTAACAATAAAAGATCTGTAAATAGTTACAGGGAAATTCTTCTAAGATAGTTTTACAAATCTACATCATAAACGCCTATATTTGAGATAGATTTTGGATATCTTGTCTATTCAAGAGAAAAAAGCTGTCACTTCTCACATGGTTCATCAGATATGTTTTAGACATCTACCATAATATTAACTGCAGTTAGGCAGGTTGAAGGAAATCTGTTCTTCTACAATTAACTACTGCTTATCTCAATCTACTCGGTACAAATATATCTCTTGTTTCTTATGCACTAGTTCCTTTCCTGCGTATATGAAGCAGTTAAACATTTTCCGGGGCTTTAAATATGGCTTAGAAAAAAACTGCTTATTTGACTGTTATGTTGTCAATGACTTTGGGTTAATATAGTTTGTCAATCATATGATAAATAGTCTCCACATATCTTAAGACATATTTTTGCAGCCAATATCCATGTCTCTTCTGAGATTACTGATATACTGGCTAATTATAAAGTAGTCACTCCTTAATGATTGAGAAAAACTTATCTCTTTGTTTATGTCATCAAACCTTATCTTGTCTCAAATGCCTTATTGTCACACAGGCTTCTAAGACAATAATCAGTTCTAATTTTCTCTATTTTTGATAAAATCACTTATTTTTTCTCACTCGTATCCTATACTCTCTGGAATTTTATTATTATGCCTTTTAATAGTTCTCTTTTTTTATCTTCATATCAATCTTTTACTGTCTCCTTTCATTTTTCAAGTTGTCCCTGAACAAGCCCACTAGCTAACACAGATTTAAACTCCACTTCTAACTAAATTAATCTTATACTTATTAATATTTCATATTCCTTATGTTCAATCTTATATTTTATTGGTCTTCAGAATCTTTCTCCATCCCAGAAGGCAAACATGGTCAAATTAGATCTAATTTTCTTCCTGAAACCTTATTGAGCATATACATGTGGGGTTTTTTTTTGGTTGGTTATTTATATATATATATATATATTTATTCCTATGAACTTTCAATCTTCCTGTCTTTAAAACAAACAAGCAAACAAAAAAACAGTTAGGATTCTATCTTTTCCTTTACTCTGTGTATTCAGACAGTAATAAAGCACCCTTCTAAAATTTGTTTCTTTTTTTCCTCTATTGACAGACTGCAGGTCCATGCACTTTAGTTTTTATCCTTAGATGCTTATCTCACTGATACTAACCGTATTCTTATCAGGTCTACAGGCAATGACACTAACAGCACCTTCTTGCTTGCCTACCATTTTGGTTGTGTTGGTCTTCTGATATCAGAACATTATTTTTTCCTATGTCTGTATGGTTCACCTTTAACATCCTTGGAAGCTCTTGAATGCAAATATAAGAGAGAGTATGATAGTTTTCTTGATCACATTCGGTTTTCCTTCTATATTTCTTCTCTTGTCTCTGAATATTGATAACATTAGTCATACTTACACCTGTAAAGAGCTGACAAAGGAAGTAATTTCCTGTGTAGTGCAAAAACTTATGTAGATTCTCTGAAGTTCAACAGCCATTCCACATGTTCCTCGACCATATCTTCTATCTGTATTGCAGATGTCCCAGTCTTCAGCAGCCTTCCTTTAGTTTTCAAATCTTCTAAACAACATATCTTCGTCTCACTTATGAGATAAAAATTAATATAAATACATCCATATATACACATGTATCACCAGACTTTGTTAGCAAAATCAGATAAGCTGATCTTTAAAATGTGGTCTGCTTTAATGCATTAATGACTATATTTTTTCCACTTTCTTCTGTATTATCAATTGTGATACTGTACTCTACTGAAATTAAATTAGAACATTATCTGAGAACAGACTGTATTTCTGATTAATTTATGAGCATTTTGAGGAAATTTAAAACAATCGGTGTCTTGTTTGCCTTTCATAACTTTTATTTTTATTTTTTTTCTGTAATTCAAATTAGTACTCCTGGGAAGGCCAGTATTTTTGATGAATATAGTAGACATGGTTTATTACTACCTGGTGTGCTTAACTAGAATGTCAGTGGATAACATTGGCTTGCCAGCCTGCTGTGAAAGAAGACAGAGTGGCAAGGAGATTAATCCATAGTAGCTGTGAGATGAAGCATAAGAGAAACCTTATCCTCCTAATCTTATGCATGAAAGCACTGGATGGATTGTCATTTTGATCTTCCTGGCTGAGGACAGTGAAATGTTCAACAACCCCAACTGTTGTACATACATAATCATTGTCCATAAATATGCATTATAACCATCTGCTTAGATAGCATTATTCCTGTTCAGAAGATGATTTGACAGTTAACTAGAGTACAAATGCCATTTCAGTTTCTTGGAAAACCTTCACCTCCACAAGAGCCCTTTTTCCTGTTGGAAAGAGTATCATTTTAACCTCCAAACTTTATCAAGTCAGTCAGAGCTGCTCATAGCAGCATGCCAAGAACCCACATAAAATAAGCTCTAGTAAACACCTTTGTAACTAAAGACAGGCACATGCACAATGTCAAAATGTGTAACAGGTCACATTAAACAGTTTCAGAACCTCTATATGAAAAACTCATAAAAATAAAAAGAAAAAAGAAAAATAAATAAATAATAATAATAAAAAAGGGATGCCAGATCATGGTACCATAATATTTTCTCCTCACATAGAAGCAAGAGCAAAAATATATAAATATATAAAAAATCTTGACTGATTTTTTATAATTAACTCCATAGAATTAAAAATAAATGCATAAAAAACACATTTCTCCTGAACAGATTTAATTCTATTCTTTCCAGAGAAGTTTACTTTCTATCTAAAACTTTGTAAATAATTTTTTTTTAAGTGTACTGTGAAAGGCCAATTTTAAAGGCCCTAAAAATCTATGTAGAATAGAAAGAACTACGGAGGGAAACACTTTTTGCTTTACCCATTAAGCATCCCAAATTTCCGAAGGAGCATGTTTTCTGACTGAGACAAACCAGATTGTTTGACCCCTCAGCTGAATATTTCCTCAGGCAGATATCTCATATTGAAATTCAGAGATAAGATGTTAGGGTGGAAGTCTAAGTAACATTTTCAACATGAGGCCAATGCAAAGCAGAGGGCTGTCTTTGGAAACAATCTGTTAGTCACAATGGAAAGTAGTCAAAAATTTAATTGGGTCAAATTTAATAAGTGTAGGAGAACACTTATTGAAAAGAAGAGAAAGTATTTCAGTGTTATTATTTTAAATAAATATTCACTAAGAATTGATTAATAGTTCTTTGAAACACAGGAAAAGATTGTATTGTTTGAACAAGTTGAAGCTTATTTTATTCCTCACAGATGTTTTTGCACATTTGACATGAAATTAGCTCATCGTAGGAAAGTACATGCACTGCTGGAATGGGAGCTCTAAAAGTCTGGAAACAATAAAATATGGAATTTTGCTTATATTGCAGAATTGCAGTAGAGGACCAATATAAATTATTAGTGACCAACGGCTTTAAAGCAGTGGGGGTTTCCTGACTGCAGAGGCCTCTATCTACAACTGGCCTTTTATTTTATGCCGAACTGTTTGATAACAATTCTTTTTGCTGGCAATGAACAGTGTCGTATAGTCCACAGAGTGTCTAAACCTAGGTGTTTGGCCCAAGCAGTCATTCTTGTTTTCTTAGTGGGATGTTGTTGGTGCATATGTTCATGGAGTAGAGTTGTGCATATTTTCCATTTTAGAAGTTGTTTGGAAGAACATTAATCTTAAAAGTGATTGGAATCCATAGGTAAAAATTGGCAACTACAAAAGAACTTTTTTTCTTTTTTTTTTTTTTTTTTGAACATTGTCCATTGCAATGTTGCATGTATTTGCTTTAAGCATTTAACTTCACTAATCCGTCTTATTCATTATACATAGTGAGCTAAATGTTAGATTTCCCACCCTGTTCTAATTTTTTCTCCCATTTATTGAGTTAGAAAAATCTTGTCGGTCTTAGAGAGCTACCTGTACCTTTCTACAGGGAAGGGGGGAAAAAGTCATCATTTGCCTTTTTACTGTTGTACAGCTAACCAGCATGTTTGGAGTTAGAATGGCTTAACACTTTAATTTTCCTTGCTTTTCAGGCAAGGCTGTTGATAGGAATTGAATTCAAGCAACATTAACTTTAAGTTAATGACTCTGTTTGTGTGTAAGGAAATGTGAAAATATTTGCTGATGTTGTTGTTTGTTGCCAGAATGTGCTATGCAGGCTGCAGAAAAACCATTTACTTTCTGATGTTTATTAATTCCTAAGTAGCTTTTTCTTCCCATTCTATTAAATAAATAAATAAATAAATAAATAAGTCTGGTATCTAATTATGATAGGGCCTGTTGTAGTCTTTATATTGGGGGGGGGGGGAGTGGGGATGGAAAACCACCATAGATATACTTTCTTATATTACACTGAGTTTATTGTGAGATATTGCACAGAAAATTAAATGCAACAACTCTTCATCAGGCTTATTGGATCTCAGAAGATGATATCTCCTTGAGTCAGAACATGTGTTTTTTGGGGGTGGTGTTTTTTTAATCCCTTTTAAAATACAAGAACTTCCTTACAAGAAATCTATGTAAGAAAGGAGTCTTTCACTCTTGTAAAAGATTTCAATGGTTTGCAGAACAAAGCAGAAGCAAGATATAAGAAATGAAGGTGTTCATTATGTTTTAAGAACCCTTTCAATAGATCCAATAACTGTCAGAAGACTGTATGTTTGGCCTTTCTTGCTCTTACTTCCTTTTCTCCTCCCTGTCCTGTCTCAGGAAACTGTGAAGAACAACTTAAAAGCACTGGTTTTATAGGTAAGTAGAAGTATTGATTCTGGGAGCTGTGAATATATTGCCTACAGGTGTTTTAATGATATACTGTAAAACTGGATTCATCAGTACATCAATGGAGGAAAGGACTCAGTTACACTCAGAAGCAATAAAAACAACTCAACATCCTCAGGAAATACAGCCAAAAAGTTTTGCCTGTAGTTTTTACAGATCATATAATTTCTGTGACATCGGAGAGTTTTTTTTTTTTTTTTTTTTTTTTTTCTTCAAAATGTTTGCATCATTTATACATTTAAAGCATTTGTTTATGGGAAGGAGAACATATTGAAAATTGAGACATGACTCACAGAAAAATGTTGTCTACTAAAAACAAAAGTAACTCTAGAAATTATTCTCTTTCTCTAGAAAAAATTTTGGACATGTATCCAACAAAGCTGATCTTAGGGGTCTATAACCAACATATAATATTATATTTTAGTGTTGAATAGAAACATTATTATTATACATACTGGGTTTTCTAAAAAAAAAGAAAATAAGTTCTCTGTGACAAGAAGAAAAATGAATTATAAAACACCTATAAATGGAAAAGCTTTCTTTAATAAATGTCCTAAACTATCTTAGGTAGCCCAGTTACTCAGAAATTACGAAGATGCTTTCACATCTATTCTTTTACAGACTGTCATAGAATATTTATGAACTGACCCCTGTGGCAAGAGAGTTAAGGTCAAAAGTAACTGAAACATTATGTAGGAAATATAGTGTTAAAAAATGCAGAATCATTGGTCAGCGTTAAAAAATTAAATTATGCTCACTAAAATCCTAAATAAAATATCTATTGCAAAGTGCCATAGACGTATGCCAAAATATTCTCCTTTGTGAGGGTACTACAGAAACTCTTTAGTGCTTTTTGCTTGATTCAAGCTGCAATGACAAGATTCACGTAACGGACTTCCTGCTCGTATAATACCTTTAGAATGCATTTCAGAGGTCTATGCATATATTCATTGCTGACCTCACCATGATGCTAGGAAAGAGACATTTTACATATATTAAGCTGAGACCATTCATGACATCCATCTTCAAGGTACATGCTATTCACAATTGTAACTAAAGCAAATTGACATCAGAAGATAAATCCATACAGTGAGTCAATTGTCAGCTTGAGATTGCCATTAGGCAATCAGGCAAAATGCTGTATGGAAATCAAATGTGAAGTACCCATTGTATGGTACTGAAATAGTGTCCAATATTTCTGAGCATCCAGACCTATCATTAATCTAACATTTTACATAAAACTGCCCATCAACACAGAGAACAAATATAGCTCTATGCCTTTTTTTGTTCAACTAGAAATTAAACCAAAAATTGTTATGTGGATGAAAGTAATAATCTAAAAACAAACAAACAACCAACAACAACAAAAATAAAAAGCAAATAATTTTTGTCCAAATTTGAATATTTCTATTTATATCTTCAGAAGACTGTAAAGTAATAAGTAGTTCCTACTTAAGTAACGACATTATTTATTTGTTGCCTACTTAGGTAATATTATTTACTTGTTGCATTTTATTAAGCCTTGTACCTTGTGAATAGTTATTTTTTTTCCATAAATAAATTATAATTAAGATTTCTTTTTTTAAAAAAAAAAAAAAAAGAAATAAAATTGTTGACAAAAGAAAACCTCTCAGTGAAAGAAAATTATACAACAAGAAAGAGATATGACACTTTATGACACTTTATGACACTTGTAATAATTTCTAGAAATAATCGTAATGCATGATATTAAGTGGAGCAATGAAACTAAGTACGGAAACTCAGACTGAATGAAAATCCAGTCCTCTGCTAAAGTGAGAGTGGGCTCTCTGGGGAGAGCCCAAAGACAGCTCCAGTTTTGGTCTAAACTAAAAATAGGCACAACTAGAGATAAGAAGAGAAGGTTGCCTGGCTGATTTTTAAGTTATTTAGTTTCTTACTTTGAAATAAGGTAATATAACCTGTTTCAGTTATGTTCCTTACTTAAGAAAAATGAGAAATGTCTTTCAAAAAACAAAACCAAAACCAAAAACTTTAATCTTTCTTGACATCAAGGTACTAGAATACATTGATATCTTGAGTCTACTGCTCAGATTTTAATTAAAAACAGAAGTGCAAGTGACCTTATGGGAAACAGACATACACTAACAACTCCTTGCTTGTACTGCTTTAGATAGACTGGTACAGTCTTGAAATAACTCTTGATGCAGTGTATTAAAACATGTTTCTCAGGTCTCCATTGGAGAATTAAGGCTTTTGACAGTCATCAGTCTTATTTATGTGACTTAAAATATTATTTTGATGAATTAACAAAATATATGTATTATTTTTTTTAATTGTCAAATTATTATATTTCCTTGTGTTACTTTTTCTCCTGGGTACACTGACTGCTCTTACAGTGAAGTACAAATAGGTATGAGCAGAACCACCCATCTAAGTCACCAGTTTTCCTAATTTTTGCATTCTCTTTTCACTGAATGAGCAGATGAGAATGGCTGTAGCAGCTGGAAAAATTGAGCCAAAAATTCAACTAAAGACAGTCTTCAGTGAAGCTGTTTAAGGTTTATAAATTTTATTTGTAACTTTATTTGTAACTTTATTTACTTGCTAGATCTACAGTGAAGAGTATTAGATTTAATTGCCAGAGGAATAAATTCCCAACCCTCCCCCCCACCCCCTTTTTTTTTTCTTTTCATTTTCAGGGCTGTCATTTTCAAAATGATCCAGAATAATTTGAAGTAGAAAATACCCCAGATGGCAAAGTTAGCTAGTATTTTGAAATATCATTAAGGAAGTTTTGGCAGGGGCTGAAGTACATACTTCAAGAGTGATCTGGTAGAAGGGAATTGTCTGTAAGACCTCATGAATCTCTTTGATTACCCATAGAACAAAAAAATATGATTTTTTAACTGTATGCATACATATCTATTGGGGTTATGAGAAATACTTATCGCCCAAAATATGTTGCAAGATGATAATATCAGAAGGAGGGAAATGAAGAAAATAAAAGAGGTCTGTAGAGTTCTTTACTATATTTTTAACCAAAGATTCTGTTTTAATGGCTGCCTATTCTATGTCATATATAACCAAGACTTTCAAACTCCCTTTCTGGACCCTGCAATAGTTGAATGAAAAGATAAAGTAACTGGAAAGTAATGACACTGGGCGTGTTTAATAGACTGAACTGATTTTTTATTATTGTGCTTGTTATTGTATTCTGAACTAGTTTCTTCTACTTGTTTATAAAAAAATATCTATTTGCTTATTGATCTGTTGTGTCTGTCTCACAAGCCTACTCAGCCACAAAGAGTTTCAGGGTAGATAGGTACATAAACCCTGTATGTAAGCAAACTGATAAGAGTTGACTGGATTTACTTATATATTTATTTAAATTCCATCTCTTTTATACTGATACTGTGAGTAAAAACCACTTCCAATATTGCTTTCCTGATAGAATCTGATTTTAGTATGTCCTCCAGATATACTATATGTTTCATTATAATGGGAACAAACCCAAGAGCTCCTTAGAAAGCTGCTTTGCAGCAGCATTGTAAATCAGGTACTAATGCTTATCTGACTTCTTAATATCAGCACAGAAAGACTCATAATGCATAGATCTTTCCAACTTTTATTTCCCACCTTCCAGAACCTCATGCCATGATTGTTCGTATAGCATTGAGATCAGTAAGATCATGGTTGCAGCTCTTATGTTTAAAGAAATTAATATCTCACATCACATCCTACATACATATCTTGGTAGTGGTCTACACACTATCTAAAATTAGAAAATCTATTTCACTTCATATCTGGGAGCCTATATAATTAGAAACATTCAGTAAAAAGGTAATGTATAACTAATAAGAAAGTCCTTGTATTGAGAACAATGAGTATTTGAGCACAGAAGATGTTAGGAAGTCTTTTCTTGTTTTTGATTTTAAAGGGTAACTGATGTGGGTGGAGAGCATTTTCTGTCTTGACATTTCTATTTTGTTTGTTTGATTGTTTTTATATTGCAATAAACATTTATTTTATTATTACTTATTCTTTTGAAATGTTTTTCTTAGATCAGTGTTGCATTTCCTTGACCTTTAAACCTAAGGGATTTCTTAAAGTTCTTAAACTTAGGACAAGTTAAGGGCTTCCACAAGGTAGTGTAGTGGCAGACATAACATTAGGATTTCATAAACAAGTGCATTTCTGTATGTATAATGAATAATCCAGACATAGCTGAGTTGTAAGAAGGTAGTTCATGAATTCAAGGTGATCCTACATCATTTCCTTGACAGTGAAGGACAAAATGGTTTTATTTGTTATTAATGGATGCAATGCTTTTAGCATTCACTGATAAGACTAAAAGGTTAATGTAGCAGCATGCCAAAGAAAGCCACAGTGTAAACTGGGTATGAAAAATATCTCTGCACTGTGAACAAATTCCTTTCATAAAATTATACATCAGAAAATAGGCATTTGCTTCTGTCAGATTAGAATGGATCCATACTGAACATAAACTAATTGATAAATTTCATTTTAATTGGCATCTAGAAAACAGAGACAGATAATGCCCTTTTAGAAATTGTTGGTAGTCTAACATCCAAATAACCTTCAGTTTCAGAAAGCAGTTCTGCAAATATGTGAATTTATTATGGTCTTCAGCATTTATTCAAAGAGACCCAGTTAACATTAACGCCAAAGAAATAAAGGCTATCCATCATCCCCATATAGGCAAGGGGAAAAAAAATAAAATCAATTTCTGTAACTTTTATTTCATTACTGCTCTGGTTTGCAAGTTCATTAATGTGTAGCATATTTTAAAATAATCACATAATTTTGAACTAAAAAAAGAGGATCCATACTAATCATATTCCTGTGCCAGTTTTTAAAGTCTTACTAGAATTAGGAAACTCTAGTCTATTAAAAATATGTTAATTCTCACGATCTCTCTCCCCAAAATGTCCTCTTCAAAAAACACTTGCATTTTTTTTTCCCCCTAATTGTCTCTGCAAAGTGCTGCAAATACTTGTGCTCAGCTTCACACAAGCTGAGCCATGGTCTTCAGCTGAAATTCCTGAGTGACTGTACACCATCCAAGAAAGAAGTATAAAAGCTAGGGGAGTAAGTGAAGTATGTTTCTTCCTAACCATGAAAATTTATTTATGTTTGCCATTTGCTGTTCTCATTATAAGCTTTGCTATGAGACTAATTCATGGAATTTGAATATAGGTTTTACTGATGTAGTTTTCAATATGAAACCATGAAACTTCACCTTCTTACATCTTCTGTAGTGCTCATTCTCTCATTTTTCTTCAGCTGGGTCTGCTTATCTCAAAGCAGTTTAGCTTTATCCAAATATTGGCTATACAGAAGTGTTTTTTCAGTGGTTTCTTTTGACTAGCCAAGAATTTGCTGGCTCACTTGCTGACTACTACTTAATAGGCAGACCATAAGAAAAATGTTCTGAAAGAACTAATTTTAAGACAGTTTATGTGTTCACATTTAAGGGGGTTATAGAGACCAAGAAAATGTACACACTAACATTATTTCTTATCTGAAAATGGTGACAGCAACTTAACTTTTACCAGTCAACCATCTCCAGAGAAATCCAGTTCCAAAAAATAATGTGAGTTCACTTAGGATGCTCATTCTAAAATTAGAAATACTCATTTTGGGAGTATTTTCAGTCATTACTTCTGCCATTTGCATCATTTTATGACTATGATTAGATTCTTTCACTGTTGAATATCTTTACAACAATTGTTGTGTAGTGATAGATTACTTTATCACACATATTATGTAGGTCTCACATGTAATCGCTTTGTTAGCCATAAGGCAACATGTTTGAATAATTGCCTCTAAGCATTATGGATAGCTGAAATTTTGCCTCCAAAAGATTTATATAAAATGAACTAATTCTCAGCAAAACTCTAATAAATAGATAAATAAAACAAAAAAATAGATAATAAAGCATGATCGGAGAAATGCAAATGAATTATCACTAAGGAGCTAAACATGGATCTGTTCAGTTCATGTAAAAGAACTCTAAGAAATGGATATTGCATATGTTAATTAAATCTTAGCTTAGAATCTGCATATATAAGAAGTCACTCTGTTACCATAACCATCTCCTTAATCTGTGGAGGACATTATACTATTACTACTACTATTATTACCACTATTATTATTGTTGTTGTTGCTTTGTTGTTTTTGTTTTGTTGTTGTCATTATTAAGAACATTTATTTCAGGATTTCTTCTATATTTTTCCTTCTATTCCAAGATCCATTTTTTTTTAAATATGGCATCTCAGGAAATAATCTTTCTCCCCCAACTCCATAGCAGGGCCAGCAATTCTCAGACCTTTCATGTTTCTATGTTTCTTTTAATGCTTCTTGTAAATACTTCCATCTAATACATTACACAGGTTGATTATTTGTATTGATTATTTGGAGACATAGATCACTGTACACTCTGACTGACTGACTTTTCTTGGACTACCAGATTGGGTTTCAAATTGAAGTAGTCATGCAGAATCTAGGGGAACTCAGTTTATTCTTGTGTGCCAGAATGAAGAACTATACAACAGGTTACATTTATTTCACACGTCATTTTCTACCAATTTTCAGATTCATTGTGATGTCCTTCTTTAAAATCCAATGTTTTTTGTTTTTCTTCTCTCTCCCTCTAGAAGTTGCAGTTTGTACTGTTTCATAGTCATTCTCACTCAGATTGTTAATGAACAATCTCCTTCTTATTAGATAGACTTCAGTCTTGAATAATTTCTCGTTCAGTTTCTTTATGAACCTTTTTATCAACAAAATATATCTGGGCTCTCCTGTATTCCACTTCTTGTTAAAGTCTTCCATATACCTCAATTTATGTGTTTTAACTGATTCTGACCATTACTCATTCTAACCAAATCTTCTTGATTTGGTTTGTATCACAGTCCACTGTGTGGTAGCAACCAGACATCTTTCAAGCTGTCTCCTTACTTATTTTGAACCATGGAGCAAATATGCATCTTTCATTTTTTAATGAAACTCTTTTTTTCCCCTTCCTGTTCTACATGAGCAAGTTCTGCCCTTTGAAATTAATAATCTAGTCACATCTTTATCCTGCTAAATCTATTTGGCAAATTAAGTAGTAGTTTTGGTCACAAATTTGCTCTTTCAACTCCTTCAGTTTATTTACATTTGTTTTTCATTAGTATTCAGATACATAAAATTTAAACAAATTAATTCACCGTGGTGCTTTGTATTCTTATTGCAAATGATCCTGTTTACTCATTTTGAAATCTTTATAGAGCTTACTTTTTTTTGTGAGTTTTTCTCACTTGTCCTGTTCAAGATTCCACAGAACTTATGTCTGAAGAGGCTGTTTTCTCTGTGAGAAAGATTCCCCTTTGTTTTACAGTTTTCCTTGTAATATAATTTGTAGATATAAAGAAAAATAAAGCCCCTTTGCTGACACATCTACACCTAGTGATACTTTAATTTTCAAGAAGCATCTGTTGCCTTCTCCATCCTTAGGACTCTTCCTGCACTGTTTACAGACTTACCCCCAGAGCTTTGCATGGCTTTTATCTGCACATTATTCCTTATAGCACCATTTTTGCCAAGTGAATGAGCAGAATCTGTCCAGTGTGCAAGATGAGACCAAGTGCTTCTGTTGCATTTTCATACTATAGTATTGTATTTATACTATACATATTAGTGGGTTGGAAGAAGTTCCCTTCATTCCCATTTTGAGGACAGTGTCTCAAACAACTTAAACTTTTGTTTTCCCTTGGAAATGGTGACTCAGTCTGCCAGCTTTTAAAGGGAACGTTTCCACTTCCAAAATAGCTTAGCTACATTTTATTTATTGTAAATTTATTTGTGAAATTTAAGGGCAATTGCAACTAGCCTGAAACTATCCTTGCCTTCAAAAGCGGCCAGTGATATACATTCTTCCTTCTGGGAAAGGCCAGCTCCTCCCTCATACTGCAAGTTTTTCCAGCTGTCTCCACTTAGTCAGCATGTCAGTGAATCCTCAATGCTTTTGGAACCTTCTTACCAAGTTGTCCAACTTTTCCCACAGAGGTTCCATTAAATTCCAGGGAATTCTGTAACCAGGTAGCCACCTGACCACAAAGAATGAATACCTCTTCCCCTTCATGGCAGTTTTAGTAGTGAAATAGTATTCAAAGTCCTTGGAAATGTAGCCTAAATATTGGGAATTATTCTTATATGTGTCATGCTCCATGTGTACAGTGAAAGGACAACTAGCTCTTTCAGGACTTGGTTCTTTTGCAAACACTGAAGATGTCTTTATTTCTGCTCATACAGACTCATGTTAAGCTAATTCCCCGAAACTGCCTGTTTCCAGCTGACAAAACTTTCCAGAATTAAAGACCATAAAACAGTGAAATTTGAATTGTAGCTGAGAAGCTTCAGACCTAAATTTACAAAAGTGCTGCAATGAATCTAAGGATCCCACTATAGCTTAAGGCTCAGTAGGGTCTGGGGATTGAACCCTCCACTGAGTGACTAAAAATCACAATGATAGTATCCCCTCTTGTCAAGATTTTAATGTGACCCAGCAATCCAATACATTTTGTAGCAATTTTCCATGACTGAAAATGTGCTGTCATAACCTCTGGGGCTCATGAAAGTGTTTCTTTTTCTTTGCACTGATGTAGAAGGCAGCTCTGATAGGCAGCCACTAGAACATTTATCTGAGAAAAAACAATAGCATTGGTTCTGCATTGCTCTATGACCATATGACAACTGCCTTCCAGAATTTTGTTTGTGAAACCTCTATAGCTTTGTGAGACCAGGAAAGTAAAATTCTTTCTAAATATCTCTGCAGGATTTAAGTGACAAGTTTTTTTTTTTTTTTTTTTTTTTTTGGGGGGGTGGGGGGGGGGGAGGGGTGAGGGGGATGGCGCTGCATGTCCACTGCGTTAGGTGATGCTGGGGCTGCCCCATGCCAGCCCCAGCCGGCTCAAACAGCTGCACAACAGGGCACCGCCGGGCGCCTTGGGGGCAGCCTGGATCACAGGCTGCTAGACAGAAGGAAGAGGAAGTAACAAAAAAGTGTGAGAAACAGCAGAGGAAACACCCAATATGGGAGAAGAAGGAGGAGGCACATAAAATTCTCCCTTTGTTCCATGGTGCTGGAGAAAATATTCTCTGTAGCTGCTGGAGGACCCCATGCTGGGACAGATTTTTTTCATGAAGGGCAGTAGGCCATGGAGACCCCATGCCGGAGCAGGGGAAAAGTGTGAGGAGGATGGAGTAACAGACAGAAAAAGTTGTATAGTGACTGTAACCATATGCCAGATGCCAGTCCTCCCCTATACCACTCAGCTGCAAGAGGCAGTAAAGAGGAGTGAAGTTGACCATGGGAAATAGGGGAGGAAAGATATTGTTTTAATGTTTATCTCCTTGTTTCTCACTACTCACATCTATTTTAATTAGCAAGAAATTAAGATGATTTTCCCCAAGTCAAATCCATTTGGTCAGAAATGATAATTGCTAGGCAATTTCCGTGTCTTTATCTTGCCCTATGAGCTTCCTGTCACTGTCTACTACAATCTATTGCAGAAATGTTGAAATCGATAGATGAGATAGGAGGATGAGGCTCTCAAGCAGTTGCTTGGGTTTTACTTGATTATGTCCTTCAGCTAGGTACTCTCTATACAGATACTTGGCACTGGGTTTGGTAGTGTAGTTGTTTCCGTCAGAGGAATTGGGGAGAATTGCAGTTGGGGTTGTTCATCTGCCAGGTTCTACTGCTTACTTTCTTTTTGTGTCTCATTACACCTTAAATGAGCTATTTCAGAGGCCTGATTAATTTATTCCAGAGAAATGTTGGAGGCTAGGATCAAAATGCTGTGGTGTGAGATGAGAGTTACTGTAATTTGAGGGGCTTTTCTTCCGCAGGATAGGTTTTGTTTCATACCAGGAAGAAATGCAACTTTTACAGGTAAAAAGGAGTAAAGGGAAGAAAGAACTGCAAATAAGATAAGTATAAGCAATTGAAGTACCTAACCAGATAAGTGATACATAGGTGTCTGTATTTGCTTTAGCCAGTCATTGGACAAAATATAAAAGCAGGGGTGAAAGAAGGGACCAAAACCCAAGTCTAATTTAGTTAACTCAATGCAAAACTATGCAAAGAAACTTCGTTGTTGTTGTTGTTGTTTGGGTTTAACAATAAATATACAGTATATTAACTTGTTTAAATAACTTTATTTAGTTAGTTAAACTGTAATATCGCTGGTTTGTGGTTTCAAATACTCAGTTTAGCTGAAACAGATGCAAATTTGAGCAGAGAGAGGGCTTAGAATAGCGTAACCTTTTTCAGCAGTCTTATTAATTAAATATTTGTCTACAACTTTATGAAGACATCTTCCAGTATATATCCTGCATAATTCCATGAAAAGTCTAAGGAATTATATTGATTTACAAATCTAAATTATATATAATTCATTAGTTTTACTACAGTAGTTAGAAATATGAATAAAAATATTCGATCTTATTGTAAGATGTTCTGTCACAATAGTTTTTGTTTGTTTGTTTGTTTGTTCTTCAAAATCAAGAAATGTAAAAAACAGCAGAATAAGAAAAATATGTTTACTGGTACTGACAAACGTAATATGTCTGGATTCTTGTTTGCTTTCAAAAATTTAGCAGTACAGTACATTAAACTAACACTAGTGGAAAAAATAATAGTTGCTATAATACTTCTGAGCAACTCTTCAGCTTTATGTTTTCTGAGAATATACAAAAAAAAGAATTCATCAAATCACATTCTCAAAGACGAAAAGGAATTCATAAATATGAAAGCATGTCAACCTGATTTGGCTTTCTGTGCCTGATTTGTTTATTTTTTAATTAATTTAATTTTAAATCAATGATTTTACATATTTTTTATGTGTGTGTTTAATAAAATTATAATTTACATGAGGAAATAAATAAATTCAATTTTGGCATGCTGTATCATAGTGCTTTGGGTGATGTAATGCATCAATCATGCAGAACATAGACTGATTTCTCCACAATGTGTTAAAAATAATAATAACAGATTTCCTTAATGCCTGAATACTGGTTTGGCTACCTCCTAACATCATCTTGTTTTCTAACTGGTTTTGTCTTTGCTCCAACTATTGTAGAATTTAAAAGTAAAGTTCAGATTTATGATATGTATTGCTTGAAATCATACTGTTTAAAAAGTTTTTGTGTATGCTTGTTACAAGCATGACTTGCTGAAGACTAATACCTCGAAAGAAATAATTTCCAGGTTTGAGTTAATGAAATAATATTCTTATTTGGTAATAAGGAAACTCTTTCTCAAAGACAAAGGAAATAGTTTGGAAACATTTTGTGTCTTCTACTAAATAATTACCATATTTTTAAAATGAACTATATTTAAGCTGTCATTTTTATCTTACCTTCTAATAAAAATGTCTCTGGCAGTTGCCAGCTGTAATGTGATTCATAGAATCATAGAATCACAGAATGGTTTGGATTGGAAGGCACCTTACAGATCACCTAGTTCCACCCCCCCTGCCATAGGGATGCCACCTCCTAGATCAAGTTGGGGAAGGCCCCACCCAGCCTGGCTTTGAACACCTCCAGGGATGGGACATCCACAACTTCTCTTGGTAATTTGTTCCAATGCCCCTTGACCCTTACAGTGAAAAATTTCCTCCTAATGTCTAGTCTAAATCTATCCTCCTATACTGCTGATGGGAGAGTAAGCAAGCAACTCACTTTGCTTGGGGGGAGTTCACCTACCTGCTGAGGTCAATATACCACACAGTGTCTGCCATCCCTTTCCTTTCCATAGTTTTCAAATATGCTGTTCTTCACAGAGGCTAGCCATTCGCAGTCCTTTTTTACTGTTCTTACCTACACCTGTCCAAATCTTTGAAAATAGGATGAATTGACTAAATTTATGACTCATTCTCCCTTGTTGACATTTATTCTCTTATGACCAGGATTATAAACTCACGACATCATTGCAAGGGGTGGAGATGGCAAAATTTCCATTATTAGTGTATGTATATATATACATATATAACATCTTCTGTCCTTATATCTTCTGTCCTTATCCCATTAATTTTATGCAGTAAAATAATTGATAATATTCACGTGTGTTTGGTACTCTGTGGTATCCAATGACAGAAACAAGGTCATATGATGTTTCAGTTTGTGGAGATGAATGCCTTGCAGTACAAGGTGTTTTGGCCAGGACATCTTAACAAATACTTTTTTTTTTTTTTTTTTTTTTGTAATCTAGTTTGTGATTTTATATTCCTAAATTGAATTGACGGAGGACTTTCTGTGTAAATCAGTACAGAATTAAGAATTCTATATTGAGAACCTGCTAATAATGCATACTTGAAAATAGAGGTTAATGTAAAACTGTATCTGAGAAAAGTATTTACAGAAAGTGGAGACAGTCAATGGAAAGACATGCAAGTAAAAGCAGCTAATGATTTTAAGTATGTTTGTGTGTGTGTGTGTGTGTGTGCGCGCTCAAGGGGTGTTGCATTTGTTGTTGTTGTTGTTGAGTCTATTTAGTTATTTATTTATTTTTACAATTTTACAGTTACAAGTAATTGCCCAGAGTACATGTTGAATAACAAGATATAGAGCAATATAATAAAGGTGATTTAGAAAACAGAACCACTGGTGAGTATAGAGTTGTAAAAACATTGGCAACTAGTTAACTTAAAAATAAATAAAGAAATACAAAGTCTATTTCAGAAAACCAATTCTAAATAGGAGATGCTACTTGTAAATTTCCTCTGTTGTCTTCTAATTTTTTTAACATGAAAAATATTGCTCTGTGGAAAGATATATTCTGTGACCCCTGCAATGCAAAATTAAATCCATTCTATTAGAGCTTATACAAATGAAGTTTAATAGATAAAGAATTGCAAGAATTTTTGTAGAGTCAACTTAACATGGTAGGTATAGCTGGGGAATACAGGCACATCCTGGGTGGTTGAAAGTATGCAATCTGATCAGGGTCTGCCACAGGGGTTGGAACACCCCCTGCAGGGGCAACTTGCACTGCTACGGCTCGTTTCTCTGGCCCAGCCACAGGAGCTGGAGCGGCTGCAGGAGCTGGAGCTGGAACAGCTACAGGAGCAGGAGCTGGAGCGGCTGCAGGAGGTGGAGCTGGAGCTGCAGGAGCTGGAGCAGCTGCAGGAGCTGGAGCTGCAGGAGCTGGAGCTGTAGGAGCTGGAGCGGCTGCAGGAGCAGGAGCTGGAGCGGCTGCAGGAGCAGGAGCTGGGG
>NC_048893.1:105017568-105057847 GCF_011077185.1 Oxyura jamaicensis | reverse complement strand
AGGAGCTGGGGTGGCTGCAGGAGCGGCTGCAGGAGCAGGAGCTGGGGTGGCTGCAGGAGTGGCTGCAGGAGCAGGAGCTGGAGTGGCTGCAGGAGCGGCTGCAGGAGCAGGAGCTGGAGTTGGAGCTGGGGCGGCTGCAGGGTCTGTCACTTGGTTCATAGTAGCATCAATTGCAGCTCGATAGGCACAGGCCAGGCCCCAACATGCTACAGTGAGTTGTGTCACTTTGGAACTGCCAGAGTCATGACACTCTTTTTGCAAGCATTCTACCAGTTTTTTAGGATTTTGCAGTTGTTCAGGGGTGAATCTACAAAACATCGGAGGTGCCCACTGCTCTAGCCACCTGCCCATATCCTCCCACACTCCCTGCCACTCACAATTATCCCGCCTCAGGACAGATCTCTGCATGAGTTTCCTAAGTAGTTGTTTAACCTTGAACAAAACCTGAAGCGCATTCAAGAGACATAACAACAAGAACATGCTGGTCTGAGTATCCCAAGGATATTCAACATCTTGGAGAGCTATCGTAACTAGCTCGGGGGATAAGAGGGTGCTGAAGGAGAAAGGGAGAGTGAACAAGTAAGGAAAAAATATCTTTCCCTGTCCCCTTCACAGACTGGCTCCCTGATGGAAAAAGGCAGTAGGTGTAATTGTTAATAGTTTCCGAGATATAGTTTCCAAAGTACAGAGTCGACGACAGTGCTGCGTACAAATACCAAGTTAGAGTCATGGCCAGATATTTCATCATATCGTAAGCTATTGCTACACAGCACAGTACCATAACGATCTTAAACCAGGGCCCGGAGAGGATAAACAGCACGACAGGGATCACATACAGCAAGTAACGTGCTATAAAATTCAGTTTGGAATACAGCCACAGCAGACTTGATATTAAAGCAATCAACATTCTGATTAGATCTGTCGTTATCTCAACCCTTCGTGCCCCACGTTGGGCGCCAAAAGAGCTGTTGTGGTTTAACCCGGCTGGCAGCTAAACACCACACAGCCGTTCGCTCACCCTCCCCCCTCCCTCTCTGGGATGGGGGAGAGAAATGGGAAAGTGAAGCCTGTGAGTTGAGATAAAGACAGTTTATTAAGATAGAAAATAATAATGATAATAATAATAATATGTACAAACAAGTGATGCACAATGCAATTGCTCACCACCCGCTGACCGATGCCCAGCCCAACCCCGAGCAGCCGGCCCCCCACCCCGGCTAGCCACCCCTATACATTGTTTAGCATGACGTCAGATGGTATGGAATACCCCTTTGGCCAGTTTGGGTCAGCTGTTCTGGGTTTGTCCCCTCCCAGCTTTTGCTGCACCCCCAGCCTGCCCGCTGGCAGGACAGAGCGAGGAGCTGAAAAGTCTTTGGCATAGTGTAAGCATTGCTCTCCAGCAATTAAAACATCAGCATGTTATCAGCACTCTTCTCATCCTAATCCAAAACATAGCACCCTACCAGCTACTAGGAGGAATAATAACTGTCCTAACTGAAACCAGGACATATATAAACAATTTGCTTGTTCTTGATCACTGCCATGTGTTATTATCTTGTAACCATTCTCATTTTTTTTTTGCCAGATTGACTAATCTAATTTTTAATTATTATTATTATTATTTCCCCCCCAGAAAGCTTTTATAGACCTATTGAACTCTGTTAAGATTTAGGTGTCTTTTTGCTGTTTGGGTTAGGTCTTTACTGTCTCATCTGGTGGAACAACATTACTATTGTGATGTTCTATATATTACATCCTCTTATGAGAAGTTCTTAGTCTTTAATTTTTTTTTTTTTTGAAAAAGAAGAAAAAGAAAAAGAAAAAGAAAAAGAAAAAGAAAAAAAAAAAAGGCAGGCTTACATTGTGTGGCCTTGCTACTCTGAGGTAAAATAGAATTTATTAAATTGCATCTCTCAATCATACACTTGTATTTTGAGAACAATTTTCCTTTTCAGAAAGGATACTATTCTGGCATATAAATTGTAAACTAAACATTACTCTTTGCAACAAACTTAAGAATTCTCTGATAACATTTGAGGATTGATTATCTACTTGTTTACATATGGAGTTACCTGCTAAATGTTGTACTTTAAACCAATATGAAATACACTGCTTTATACAGAGATCATTTCAAACACTTGGAGAAATAAAATTAAGAAGGGAGAAAAATGGCCCTCCTAGTTAAAGATTATGATAAAAGAAAAAAAAAAATATTTGAGGGTTTTTGAGGGTTTTAAACAAAACAACACACATATATATTTATGTATATGAACTTGATCTCTCTAAAGGATACTGCAAAAATGCATAGAACAGAAAGTGGACAAATCTTCAAATGCTGGGCATATATTCAAGACTGTAAACCCAGAAATCTAACTGCACAAAAGAAAAAGGAAACAAACAACCAAACCAAACCAAAACAACAACAACAAAAACAGTTCATGGGTAGTTCATCTAAATTTTAACCCTTTCTCCTTGTGCGTTATTGCTGCAATTGCCAGTTTCTCCACGCCTGTCTTACAGCCAGATTTCAGTAAGGATATTCCAGGATCTCTCTGCAGACTCAGAAAGGGAGTTTCCTTCTGTTCTGTATCTCTCCAGCTTCTCTCTAAGTCTTCCCCTTCCATTCAATCAGACTTTAGCATTTTCCTATACCAGTTACCTGCATAAAAGCCCTTTCTCTTGTGTTTGTTGGCCGGTGCCTAGGAAAGAAGTAACATAATGTGGCAGTTGATGCTGACAGTCTGCTGGGAACATGGTGGAGAAATGTCTGAATTCATCCAGTGCCTGTTCCTTCCAAGAGAGTACTTTGTCAGTCCTCTGTCCACCTACTAATCCAGTGCTCCTGGGCATTACAAGAATTTCTTGTTTTTTAAGAACACGATATTCTTTTCCATTTGGATTGGAATTAGTTATATGTTGTAGAGATTATTGGTGGGAATAGGAAACAGTGTGATTATGTAAATCTCATCTACTTTCAGACAGGTGTCTTGAACTACAATGAAGTGAACGCTTGTGAATGTGGGCAGTCCAGTGTAAATAAGCACAGAGACTTGCACTGTATTAACCCTATGTAATCCGATTTTCTCAAGTTCAACACTAAATTCCTTCTTTGAAATCAATGTGAAATAATGGTTTTCATCGTGGTGCAGGGCTAAAATGTGTTTTCACACTCTAAAACCTCATACATTTATGATTTTAGTGTTTCTTGTGAATGTCATTAAAAAAAAAAAAAAAATGCTTAAAAGAGAAGCCTGAAAATTAAAAAGTGTATAGAGAGGCAGAGAGCATATGTGCATGTTTTGTTTTTCCTCTGTATCCTAGAGAAAAAAGACTGCCACCATAAGGTGTATCTCATTAACTTTCAAGAGAAAATATCAAGCTCAAGTTTGACATTAAGTCAAATATTCACTGATTTGTTTTTGTCTGGGATATTCTTAAATTGGTGTCAAATCCTTTGGGATTTTATGTAGAACTGTAGCTGGTATGAGCAATGACCAGGAGAATCATGTTAAAACTGTGGTGAATCATGAGTGTCCCTTCGAAGAGGAGTTTTGGAGGAATATTTGTGAGACACGGATATAATTCAGAGAACTAACACTGGAATTATAACAAGAATGTTTTATTCAAATACTAGACTCACATTTCATATTTCTTATGTTACTGGCTTATAAACTAGGAGCAATATGGTTTATTTTCTTGGCTGCATCATTTGACTTTAAACAAGTAATTCATTTGAAATAGTAGACATTAAGATGCTTGCTTATCTGAACAGTGTAGTCATGAAATAACTGGGCCTACATTATCATGGTTCTTACTGTGAGCTATAGCTGATTCTTCAAGTCAAGTTTTTCTCTTCTACTGCTGTGACCTAAATAACTTGCTGCAATTTCAGAAGCAATTGTAGTGGCATCTCTGTGTCCCTATAGACCACAGTTCTATTTCCTCACTTCCCTACTGATTGACCTTCACATAATGTAGTTCAGTAGAGATTAGAATTTGCCTGGGGACTTTATTTTGCCATTACTCAGCTTCCTTTATAACAACTGTTTTGCTGGGGAGATTAAATCCCTTAGCACTGATTTCTATCTCATCTGACTTCTTATTGTAGATAGTAACATCCCACTCACCTAGCAGGCTATTCTAGTGACATATAAGATTCAAATAACATCTTGAGTTGTAATTTACAGTCATGCCCTCATTTAAGGTTTGGGCAGTGAGTGTAATCCAGTACAATCCTTTAATATGTGTGTGAAGTAAGATGTCAACAGTGTATATGTCTTCAATACCACAGTGAATTTTATTAATAATAATACAAGTAAAAAGTGTTTCAGACTGCTTCACTGAGCAAGTTTCACATAAAATACAAGATACAGTACATTATTCTAAAGTAAGTACTGGCAAGGTCACATTTTTTATCCCCCCATGCAATTTAATCTACGATCATTTCAGTAAGTATAGTATGGAAAGGACTGCATTTTATGTACATCTATGATGTATCTGGATATGCAGAAGGAAGTGAGTCTGTTCTTTAAGGCTGTTCTCTCAGTAAGCTGACCTCCTTAGTAAAGCTCATCAAATTATGTCAAAGCTGCTCTGAACTGAATTTCTCTCCTCCCTCCCAAAGGAATAAATGCTTCATAATTCTCCACAAGATGGGGAAAATTCTTCCGCAATTCCGGAAAATGCTACTACTGTTATATGAGAGTGGGAACAGAGAATTGCTTGCAGAACAAACAGAACATATTGACCTTACACTTTATAGTTTGCAATATGTGAAGTAAAAAATAATGGTTTAGGTTGATTGATTGTTTTATTTTACCTCTCTTCCCTTTTGAAAGTGAATTTCATTTGAGAAGAAAATGTCTTCCATCCAAGAAAACTGAATTCATGTTACTATAAATGTCATAAAGAGACCTTTTCACAACCACTGATTTATTTGTGTTTTTCATCACAGTTTCACAGAATCACAGAATCACAGAGTGATCGATGTTGTTAGAGACCTCTGGAGATCTAGTCTAACCTTTCTGCTCAGGCTGGATCCCCTAGAGCACACTACCCAGGATTGTGTCCAAATGTCTTTTGGGTATCTCCAGGGATGGAGATACAACTTATCTGCGCAACCTGTTCCAGTGCTCAGTCACCCTTACAGTAAATAAGTTTTTCCTCATGTTCAAACAGAACTTTCTGTGTGGCAGTTTGTTCCTGTTGCCTCTTGTCCTGTCACTGGGTACCATTCAGAAGAATCTGTCCCCATCCTCTTGACATCCTCCTTTCAGATACTTATACACATTAATGAGATTTCTCCTAGCCCTTCTTCTCTAGGCTGAAGAGGCTGTCTAAGAGATGCTCCAGTCCCTTAATAATTTCAGTAACCCATCACTGGACTCACTCCAGGAGCTCCATGTCTCTGTCATCATTATTTTTCATTATATGTCCAGAAGAATAACACTTGTGTCTTTTACCTTCATGGTATGATTTCAAAGTGGTGTTAATGTAGTGCAGCAACATTAATATGATAGAGACAAAAGAAATTAAGTAAAATAATCTTACATTCATTAAGACATATGTATGTAATAATTAATAAAATGGAAAATATTTATCTACTAAGCCTTCCTTCAAGCATTTACAATTATCTTTTTCAAAAGTATTTTCATGGATTGTCCTAGCCACAAGGATAAATACCTTGCTGCTCATTAGCCTTTTGTCTTGAAATTAATTCTGTATTTAATGTAAAACTGAGAAAAAAAAAAAAAAAGAAAAAAAAAAGTTTCAGGAGTTTCAGTTCTTTTGTAGTGACTGTTTGATTATATGTAAGTTTCACCATGCTGCTGGAATCATAGGAGTACTAGAATCATAGAATATCCTGAGGTAGAAGGGACCCACAAGGATCATTGAGTCCTACTCCTGATCTAACAAAACTTATTACTAATAGATATAGACCTTAATTATGTTTGGCTGTGTGATTTCTGAACATAGATTATCATGAATAAACTATCTACTGAAACATGGAAAAACAGAGATTCAGAAGGTTCATGATTATATATATATATATAATAAGAGTGTCAAAGAAAGTTAAAGGAAGCATCAAGCTGTGTTTGTAAGCAGTTGATGACTGATGCTGATGACAGAAAGTAAATATATTTATGTCCAGCAATAACTGGTTCTAAAGATATATTTTTCATAGTTACAGTAAGAGGAGAATTCAGAATATATTATTTTATATGTATATTTTTAGCGTAGAATCCATATATAATGAGATGTGGAAAAAAAAAGGGGAGGGGGTTAAAACATAAAATTCAGAAAAGGTGAAAATAGAAGAATTTGTATGATCTAAGTTTCTCAGAATTATTGAAAGCTGAATCCCAGACAGGAGACCAAATGGTGACTGAAATCTGAAATGAGAGATCTACAGAGAGTCTACTAGAAAACCCAGAATTAATCCTAGGTAAAGCAACTATACTAGTCTGGCAAATTTATCCACATAGCCCTCCCTGTTCTGCAATTTGTGATGTAATCTGATTCTGGGAATATGAAGAATCCAGTGTGATACACAAGCGGGGATATACAGTACAAAAGTTAACACAGAGTAATAGTTAACCTGTGGCAAATGGTAAAACAGAAAATTGCAGAGGCCCAAGGCCCACTGTGCTTACTCAGTGTTATTAATTAAGTCACTGCATGACAACGCATGCTATTAAATTCAAGAAGCATTTCACATGGTATAGCTAAACTTCTTTCCTAGGCATTATGATGATCATTAAAAAATAGTATGAGCAGAGTTAATGTGCATAATTATCTTATTGATTTAATTTATTATTCAGTACTGTTCATGTGTGCCTTTTCCAGTTGCATACAGTGTTGCTGTGGTCGGATTTATAAGCAATACTAATGCAAAGACAGGCTTTATCTGTTTCTTACAGGTGATATAATATAAATTATATACATCTATGAAACAGATCTTCTATACAAGATTAGTTTGTTTGTAGTTGTTTCCTTTTTTCCTTCAATGGGTGTTAATTTCATTTTTTTTTTTTTATTCAAAATTCTTCTTTATAATGATTTACACCTCTTTCTATTAACTCAATACAGGATCACATTTTTGTTGCTGAAAAGTTACAAAGATTAGTAAGCAGTTTCTTTCATTCAGGAAGGTTTCAGATGGACAATATCTGCAACTGACTGAGATATCTGAAGTCTAGGCTGAAGCCTAGAACAAATGAATTCCTTGAGAACAACGCTGAGGTCTCTGCTGAAATATTAAATGCATGTACCAGCAAATTAATTACTGATGATGCAGATTTATATTCCCTAAGGCAGATGAGAAATCTGGCAATGCTTTAGTTGTCCACTGCTTGTTGAAAAACAAAATGCAATTCTTGCTTAGTAGGATGTATATTTCTTAGACCTTAAACATCCTGTTTAGCACCACTTACAATCTATAAGTTAAAGAATAACATAACTCTAGGAACATACTTTTGACTGTTTATATCCCTTGCTCTTTTTTTCCCCAAGTTTGACAGTTAATGATGTATTTAGAGTTGGATGTGGCACTACACATACTGCAGAAAAGAAAAATATGCTCTCTAGTGTATTCCAGCACATTCATCTCCAGAAGCAGTATCATTGGAAAACTTTGTTTTTTTCTACTGCAGCATGAGCAGAAATTGTGTACCGCTTATTGTGCACATCACTGTGTCTTCTTAATATTGAATATCTGTCACATACTTTTTTTTTTTTTTTTTTTCCTCAGATGTCTGTCATGGCTTTTAATTAGTTGATTAAATTTCCCGGAGGGTATTTTCATTATTATTATTATATTATTATATGTATAAACATATGCAAAACAGTTTGTGATTCATATGAGAGTTTGTGTGTACATACACATATACACATGTGTGCATATGTATACATATACATGCACATACACATGCTGTATAACAGCAATAGGCCAATGGCAAAGTATGGAAAAAACAGAGCTATGTGTGTATGTAAATATGTGTGTATAGAGATTTGTTTGTGAATATCTATTTATGCATAAGTACAAACATTCTGCATATGCAAGGGAAAATTTACTTTCCACTGTATGTTTTGTAGTAAAATATTAGAGGAGAGGGCTCCAAAAAATTGAGTCCTGCTTGTATTACTGATACATTGAGAAGTAAACAGTAAGATGGAGGCAGCAAATGGACAATATTATCTGCAATATTCAGACAACAAACACAGCAATTCTGTGACCACAACAGCATGTAAAAGTAAATGAAATAAGATAGATGAAATGTGAGCATGAGTGCAGTAGTTCCAATTTTGTTAATTAGTCTATATTCATGCTTCAGTGATGCTGCAATTATGCTACCTCATCCTTGTGTCGGCCTATTGTGCAAATGCTGCCATTATGTTCCTAGTAGCATTTAAAACAGTGCATCCTATGAGACACCTACAGAGATGTCATTACAATTGTGTCAATTTAACAGTATGTTTCTTAAAATTTATAATTATTTGTCTTCACAAAGAAGCAATTTGTGAACCTATTACTAGTCTTTTTGAAGTCAACTTGCTAATTTCTTTTATGTTATATTAAGCACCTTCCCAGTAAAGTTCTACTAATAGTACACCTAGTGACAATGTTTTAAAAAACAAAAGCCAATGTCTGTATGTACTTTACAATAATGTTAGTTTTCAGGAATTTTTTTTGTTATTTCCAATAAATTGTACTAAATATTTAGAAATATTAGAAGAGCAAGGAAACAGCAATGAATATACAGAACTAAGTACTTCAATAGAAGAAATACTTCATTGCAGTTTGTTTTTACTGCTGCAAACCTTGTATGCTTTTTATTCTAGAAAACAGTACATGTACTGGTTTCAGTGTCAAAGGACACTGCCCATCCTAAAATGCTGGGGGAAAACAAACAAACAAAAACTCCTTTTTTGAACAAATGCTGTATATTTAAAAGCTGCATGTCAAATACAGAAGCATTTAACTCTGAGTGAAATATTCAAATGAGATACTTTCTCATGGGGACTGAATCCAGAATGTCTAGATCAAAGTGATTTTCCTCAGCTTGAATTTTATGTTCTTACGTTGTTCTTTCAAAATAGAAATTAACAGAATTATCATCACAGTCATAGTTTATATCTTCTTGTCTGGAATACTCGGTATTTCTTTTCGTATAAACAGACAGGAGTTTGTAATGGGCAATGCCAAGCACCTGGCAAAGAGTTAGTTTATATTATAGAGTGGTTCATATTACAAAAGCATATTTCTGCAGATGTTCATCATCTAGTTTTGCATCTTTATTACAAATGAGGTCTAGTGAAATTAAAAATTAACCTGTTTTTCAACATGTGATGTGATCAATTTAGATTTTTTTTTTTTCAGTTTTGTAATATCTCTGGCTAGTTAATCATTTGAGCAGAGAAGTATCTGAATATTTATTCTGGAATTTAGAAGCATTTAAGGAGCCATTCTATTTTAGCTGTTTTTAATTCTATCAAATTTTTCAAGATCAAGTTACTTGTTTTACATGGGATCATTTGTTGTCTTTGAAACAGATAAATAACTGATAAATAACTGCACATAGACTTTTAAAAAATAATTTTCAGTGAGTCAGTTATTATAATTATTATTAAGAAAAAAATATAATATCTTAGCATCACCCAGGGTTCATATTTTATATATAGTATTACTTATATGAGGCAGGCTTTTATGTGTTTCTTGGTTTCAAGATGTACTTAAAGCAAATGCCAAGAACTGTATACTCACACATATACAGGCACATACACACATATTTTATTTATTTATTTATTTGCATGAGCTGTTAACAGCTGGACAGCTCGTGTCAAGAAATTATCTTCCTTGATCACTAGAATATTTTTTTTTCTTTTGTCTCAAAGAAGACTGAGGCAAACTTGTGCCCAAATATGAAAAAGCAACAGTAAGTAATTTAACATATACTGAAGAGTATGTACTTTTATATTTTTTTAGTTTTTAGTTTTTAGTTTGTCTGTTTTGTGTAGCTAATGAATGTTTATCAAAATTCCATGATTTCTGTTTATTAAAAGAAAAGTTATTTGCCTTGGGAAACTGAATTTATATAAACTTTTGCAAGTTTCCAAAATGTTTCAAACTTGACTGAACTTATAATACTAATGAATCATTTTAGAAGATAAGTTATCTAAATCCTCTAAACCATGCAAACTTATATAGACAGGATTTGAGGATAAAAGAAAAAAGAGAGATGACTATGAATGATCAAGAAAATAATAACATATATTGAAAATAGGGAAATCTGAGATGACCAATGAGTACTTCAGCTCAGCAGTGCAGAAAAGTATTCTGGAATAGTATCATCTGGTGATTTCTCGTCTTGACATTTTTTGTAATAGGTAGGAAAAAATTGTATACTTTTAAATGAACATCAAGAATGAGGAACAGAGAGGACAATCTATGCAATGTGTTGTGAAAACATTCCAAGCATCCTTTTTTGTTTATAACTTGAGAAAGATAGAAATGTCTGAATCTGATTACATTTTATTTTTGCTAAAGGTATCAACAAAGATGAATAGGCAGACCTCTGTGTACAAATACCCAAATACATTACATTCTAAGTATATATATATATATAGATATAGATATAGATATAGATATTAAGGCAACCAATTTTACCATTACCATCTAGCTAAGTACCAATAAGAGTAATTACTGTCCTATCTTGGTATTTTAATATTTCAAAATAAAAAGATTTCCCTCTTATTTCCAAATGTTTTTGTAAGAATGAGAAGTAGGGACAATATTGTTTAAAGTCATACAAGCATTGTTTCTAGAACAAAATGAATTATCCTGTACTATTATATGCAACAATGCCTAGTACAGTTGTGTATGCATATTTGATTAAGTCTATGAGTATAGCTATATATTTGTGTGTATCTTAAACTAGTCTACTAGGTACTAATATATTTATCCAGTGAGACATCTTTGGTCTGGTTTATTCTCATGCAAGATTGCCTCATTTCCTCATGTGGGGGAGTGGAGGGGCAGGCGCCAAACTATTCTCGTTAGTGACTAGTGATAGAACCCGAGGGAATGGAGTCAAGCTGCAACAGGGAAGGTTCAGGCTGGATATCAGGAAAAGGTTCTTCACCGAGAGGGTGGTCATGCACTGGAACAAGATCCCCGGGAATGTACTCATGGCACCAAACCTGACAGAGTTTAAGAGTTTGGACTATGCTCTTAGTCACATGGTCTGAATTTTTGCGTAGACGTGTGGAGCCAGGAGTTGGACTCCGTGATCCTGGTGGGTCCCTTCCAACTCGGGATATTCTATGATTCTATGATTCAAAGATCTCTTTCCCATTTCCCCAGGTTCTCTGAAGAATGTCCAGTGTTAGACTTAGAATGAATCACAGAATCATAGAATGGCTCGGGTTGGAAGGGACCTTAAAGATCATCTAACTCCAGCCCCACTGCCATAGGAAATGCAAGTCATTCCTTGCATTTGTGATCTGAAATATTTAAGTATTATATGTATTCACAGAGCATAACAAACAAACAAACAAACAAAAAACAGTACACATGGGACTATTTACCTACTGATTAAAACAACAACAACAACAACAACAATTTTCTCATCCCCTGCTTGATCAAGTATATTAGCATGTTTTTCTGTTAAAATCAAAATCTTAAAAGGTATTATATTGTTTACAATATTTACAAAGTATTGTTTACTTGAGAGTGACTCTTTATTCATGAAGAATGAAGGTAATTAGTCACTTGGGGAAACATATCTAGAGATGCAGTCTGTCAGAAGATGTCTTTAAATCAATTGTAAATGTCTTTCTAAAGAACAAATTCTGTGTGCCAGATATGTGAATTAGATGATCAAAATGTTTCCCTCTAAATTAAAAATCACAGAATCACAGAATCATAGAATGTCTGAGGCTGGAAGAGACCTCTGAAAATCATCTTGTCCAATCCCCCTGCCAAGCAGGATCCTGTAGAGCACATTGTCCAGGATGGCATCCAGGCGGGTTTTGAGTATCTCCAGAGAAAGAGACTCCACAAACTCTCTGGGCAACCTGTGCCAGTGCTCTGTCAGTAAAGAAGTAAAGAAGTCACAGTAAAGAAATGCTCTCTCATATTCAGCTGCAACTTCCTGTGCTTTTGTTTGTGTCCATTGCACTGGGCACAACTGAAAAGAGACTGGCTCCATCCTCTTGACACCCTCCCCTCAGATATTTATACACATTAATGAGGTCTCCCCTCAGTCTTTTCTGGGCTAAACAGGCCCAGTTTTCTCAGCCTGTCCTTGTTCAACAGGTGCTTCAGTCCTCTAATCACCTTTGTAGCCCTCCTCTGGACTTGCTCCAGAAGTTCTATGCCCATCTTGTACTGGGGAGCCCAGAACTGGACACGACACTCCAGGTATGGCATCACCAGGGCTGAGTAGAGGGGAAAGATAATCTGCCTTGACCTGCTGGCAACACTTTTCCAAATGCACTCTAGGATACCATTGGTATTCTTGGCTACACAGGCGCATTGCTGACTCATGGTCAGTCTGCTGACTCCCAGGTCTATCTCTGCAGAGCTGCACTCCAGCAGGTCATCCGGCAGCCTGTAATGGTGCTTGGGGTTATTCCTCCCTAGGTGTAGGACCTTGCACTTGCCCTTCATGAATTTCGTGAGGTTCCTCTCAGCCCAACCCTCCAACCTGTTGAGGTCCCCCCTGAATGGCAGCACAGCGCTCTGGGGTATCAGCCACTCCTCCCAGCTTTGTGTCATCAGCAAACTTGCTGAGGGTGCACTCAAAGAGAGTTTGAGTGCTTTACAGTTACAGGTGTATCTTTCTACTGAGTCATGCCATTATATATTTCTTAGAATTTCAGAGGTAAAACTGAAAACTAATCATGGAGAGTGAACGTTATACAGAGATCAGTGCTGTAATTTTAATGCTATTCCACAAAGTGTCCATCAAAAATTTCAGTACTGGTTCCAGACAAAGGGATTATAGATCAAAACTGATTCTCTAATGACTGGAAAAACTCACATATTGGTACTGTTCATCCCAAACTGTATTACCTGTTACACCAAAGCTAGCTACAGATCCTCTGTTACTATGCTTGCTGCAATTAAAAAAGAAAGCATGGGACATAATTTTTGCTTTCCCAAATATTTATTAGCCAAGACAGGGGAAAATGACTCAGGAAAAACAAACCAAACAAAACCAAGCCAAACAAAACAAAACGAACCACTTTCTTTATAGAATAGCATTTTATTCCTTGTCAGGACAGCTCAATTCATTATGGATCAGTTTTGACCTAACCTTAATTTTTCAACTCTGTCACAATGTGCAGCAATAGTTTCTTCTCACTTTGCCAATATACTGATAGAGACAACTGTCTCTACCAATGGCACATACTTTTATTTGAGAAGTTATGACTAGACAGATGATCAGAAAAAATGCCAGCCAGCTAATTGGCCATAACTCACTGCAACATAAAACACTGGCTCTATGCTTTTCAGCTACACTTTACATCATAAGCAGAAATACAGCCAGAGGTTAGACCAGCCCTGCTGGTTCTGCCCATAAGAAAAACATCAGTATACAGCATGAAGATGAGGAGTTGAGCGGTTCCTCCGGTGGGCATGAAAATGGGAACCACACCCTAGTGTTGGATATCATTGAAGACAATGCATACAGCTGAAAAAATGAACAACTATGACAGGAACCTTCATCTGCAGGATATCATGAGGTGGTTAGAGGTGAAGGAGCTGAGGTGGAAGGTGTACCTCTTCCTGAACATCTGTGTTCCCCAGCACACAGCTGGGGCTGTGTTCATGATAACACTTCTGATCTATCAGTACTTGAGTATTATCAAGTATAGTCCCAAGGCCAAAAGCTTACAGTGGATATGAAAGAATTAGCCAAAGACCAGAAAAAAATTTGCACTTGGTTCCGTTTCTTGAAGGTGAAAACATTAGAAACATTTATCAAAATAATAATAATAATAATGATTTTGGCAAATAATAATAGTGCTTTATTTGTTCAAAGCACAAGGGATTTTTTTAATGCCATTAAGAAATTGTACAGAAAATAACTGATAATCAGCATTAATTATTAAATAGTCCAGTATAGTCAAGAATGAAAATAGCATTTCTAATAAGTTAAAGGGTAGACAGTTGAAGGATAGTGTGATGATCCGAATATTGATTGTTTGTTTTAAAAAAAAAAAAAAAAAAAAAAAGTTTTATTAATATTTAATGCTAAACAAACAGTTATGTAAAGCACTAGAAAGAAGGAGTAAATGATAATCAATATAGATAACATGAAGAAAAACTGATTGAATCTAAGCTATTACAGATTTCCTGCCTCGAGACAGAGGGATACAAAAGGGATTTTGTAAAGGGATACAAAAATGTAGCTTATTGTATTGAAAATACATACTGGACGTTAAAATAATAACAATTATTATTATAAAAAACGTTTTACATTCTAGGTGATTTTGTTATAAAGTCAAAAATAAAAATAAAGCTAATGAAAATATTCAATTTAAGCTCAGTAGTTACATGCAAGCCATTCTTTCTTCAACATCACATCTTAAAATATATTCTTACTACATGACAACTGTGAAAAAAAAAAAAAAAAAAAAAAAAAGCTTTATTTTGTTGGGGAGAAGGACTACAACATCGGAAATATGCTTTAGAAAGAGTTTACAAAAGTGCCTTTCCATTATTCAGTGACATCTAATAATAGAACTAGGGGCAATGGGTGCATGCTGGAACATAGGAGGTTCCACTTAAATATGAGAACAAACGTTTTCATGGTGAGGGTGACAGAGCACTGTAACAAGCTGCCTGGAGGGTTGTGGAGCATCCTTCTCTGGAGACACTCAAAACCCTCCTGGACACGTTCCTGTGTGACCTGATCTAGGTGTTCCTGCTGTGGCAGGGGGATTGGACTAGATGATCTTTCAAGGGCCCTTCCTACTTAACACTCCCTACCTAACACTAATACCTAACACTCTGTGATTCTGTGTGATTCTGTGATTCTCTTTGAATAAAGGCCTTTGTGGAACAACATGAGAGACATATACATTCTTGAAATAATATCAAGAGTTCATGCTTAAGTACAGCAGTTGCTATACAATTGGTTCTTGAGGCAACCAAGGATGTGTTTTAGTTGCAGCAGAACTGATCTGGTGTTGAGTTTTCTATGTACATTTTCTTTAAAATATATATTTGAAACCTTCTGCTCAATTCTGTCAATCAAAATTGGAAACTTTATTTGTTTCTATTTTATTCTAGCTTTATCTAGAAAAAGGGAACCATGGTTTTGAATTAGTTTATCAGATATTTTCTGCCTTCTAGATTATTCCTTGATATATTATTTCTGTGACTGACAAGTCCCAGAGTTTTCTGCAGTAAAAAGGTATTAAGAATAAAAAAGAAACAATGATTGTATATATAATTCAAATCTTTGATTTACAAAATACAAAATCGTAAAATTCTTCCATTTTAATGTTTATGAGCACTTATCAATTTCAGCCTTATTTCTCTTTTGACTGTAAAAACTTAATTGAAATTAATTGAAAAATGGTAGGAAGGAGGATACTTTATAATAAAGTTTAATTTGAGTTCCTATACGTTAATTAAGGGCATTAGTTAAATCTCAGGCTTGAGCAAGGGCTTGAAATTCATATCAATAGGTCTGAATATATTAACATTAAAATGGATTCATTGCAAGTAAGAGATGTGGAACTGAGTACTATTCCCACTGGGCCTGGTTATTTTGTCCGGCTTTTTCATTGCAGTATTATATGAGTAAATTTTACAATCATGATTACAACAATCAACCTTTTTTCAGGATTGAATTTATTATTCCTCATTTCTTCAATATAAATTTTCCAATCCAAAGTAAATACATTTGAAAGTACTTCTATTCCTATTTTTAAAAAGCGATTTGGTACTCTATTTCATGTTCCTGCAAGAAGAAATCTATAACTTCTTTTTCAAATATTATATTTCTCTATCTTCCACTCACCATCTATGTCTTTCTCCTTTTGGATGTTTTCTTTCATTTTGAGAAATCTGGAGTAATTTGTCTTAGATTGTGATATAGTTCGATAAACACCAACTTGATGTAAGACACTGTTGCATCTTACAGAATCACAGAATCACAGAATAGTTTAGGTTGGAAGAGACCTCCAAGATCACCGAGTCCAACCTCTGACCTAATGCTAACAAATCTTCCACTAAACCATATCCCTAAGCTCTACATCTAAACGTCTTTTAAAGACCTCCAGGGAAGGTGATTCAACCACTTCCCTGGGCAGCCTATTCCAGTGACTAACAACCCGTTCAGTAAAGAAGTTCTTTCTAATATCCAACCTAAACCTCCCCTGGTGCAACTTTCGCCCATTCCCCCTCGTCCTGTCACCAGGCATGTGGGAGAATAGACCAACCCCCACCTCGCTACAGCCTCCTTTCAGGTACCTGTAGAGTGCAATAAGGTCGCCCCTGAGCCTCCTCTTCTCCAGGCTAAACAGTCCCAGCTCGCTCAGCCGCTCCTCATAAGACTTGCTCTCCAGACCCTTCAGCAGCTTCGTAGCCCTTCTCTGGACTCGCTCAAGCACCTCCATGTCCTTCTTGTAGCGATGGGCCCAAAACTGAACACAGTACTCGAGGTGCGGCCTCACCAGAGCCAAGTACAGGGGGATAATCACTTCCCTGGACCTGCTGGCCACGCTGTTTCTTATGCAAGCCAGGATGCTGCTGGCCTTCTTGGCCGCCTGAGCACACTGCTGGCTCATATTCAGCCGACTGTCAACCACTACTCCCAGGTCCTTCTCTGCCAGGCAGCTTTCTAACCACACATCTCCCAGCCTGTAGCGCTGTTTGGGGTTGTTGTGCCCCAGTTGCAGGACCCGGCACTTGGCCTTGTTGAACTTCATACCGTTGGCCTCGGACCATCGGTCCAGCCTATCCAGATCTTCCTCCAATCATTAGTCTGCATTGCAATTGTTTTTCTAAATTTCACAATGATGTTCTTCATAAATCAACTCTTCTGAAAGCAATTTGTTTTCCTGGAAAGCATTCCCATTGACCTATATTTTCTCACATTAACTGTACATTCATTGAATACATGTCGAAGCTGCACAATACATGTGTTTGGCAAATGATCTGCAATAGTTAAAATGTAAATTTGTAACCCTGCATAAATAGTCCTTGAATGACAATGTAGATGTTTCCTAGGGGATTATTTTATTATTATTATTATGCTTTTTCAATTCTACTGCTAGTAATGGAAATGCATGATAATTCTTTAATAACGAGTGATTGTTATGTGAAAGTCTGTAAACTACAGAAAAATAACTTGTAGAACTTAATGTAGCACGGAATACAAATACTGCTTTAGAATAATTTCTTACTAGTTACTCTGCAGGTGCTATATTCTGATTTGTGGTTATGCCTTTTGGGTAAGCATTATTACAAAATTTACTTCTTAAAATCAATTTCCCTTATGGAAACATTCTGATTTTCTATTTCTTTGACCAGATATATTGCACTTATAATACATGTAACACCAAAAATTCTTTGCCCATTCACTGTAGGAAAGCTGCCACACAACTGTATATTTATGAAACTCAGAAGAGTACTCTGAATGTACCTGTAACTTGTTTTTTATTTATTTATTTATTTTCAGAAATAATAGCTCTGTCTTCCTCAGTGATTGTTTCTTTGCTGTATTTTTTTTTTTCTTCTCTAAATTGATATTTCTAAAGTAAGATAAAGGCAGAAAAATCCAAACTTTCTTCATCTCTTATAAGGAAATATATATCTGTCATATATAGTAATCATATTTAACTATATATACACATATATATACACTGTTATATATGATTCTTTAAGGATTACTTCAAATAAGCAACACAAGTGTATAAATAAGGCAATATTAGATCCCCAAGTGAAGCAGCAGGCCTGTATTACCTTAAGTGGCCCCGATCTGGGACCTCTTTAAAGTCCCCCTCCCAGGGTCACGAGCCCTGTTTCAGCCCTGGTCTCATAGGCAGGTTGTGCCCAGCCATGGCTCTGGACAGGCCAAGCTCACTCACTAGTCTTCTTAGCTGGATCTGCTTGTCATTTTGTATTTGTGTGGTGGGCATCTTTGTATGGCTGGAGGACCTGCTTGCTGTCACATGCCCTGATTAGCAGTCCTTGCTTAGCTGGTGGTACTGCAGTCACCCTCATTACCTGGCTCACTGCAGCCCAGTCCTCCTGAGGTTCTTCAGTTAATGCATTTATCTTACTGCATGAGGTGTATAATTATACTTTTCCTGCACAGTACTTGAAAGCATGAGATAGATGAGCATATTTTGACTCATGCTGACCATGATCTAGATGTGGATTTTGATGTTTATGTTTTCATATTGATTTTTCTGATGTCTGACATAGGATTTTCTATTATTCTAGATCACATAAGGTCTTGAACTGAATTTCAAATAATTAAAGAATATAAAAAGTAAAAAAAAAAAAAAAAAAAAAAGGAAAGAAAATGGTCCTGAACAAAAAGTAAGTCTTAAGTTATGTCAAGACAGTTCTGAACTAAAAGTTCAAAGACAGTTCTGAACTAAAAGTTCAGATTTTGACTATTTGAAGAACTTCTGCGTCAGAAGGATTTTTACCTAGCCCATCAGATCTTTTTTTTCGATTTTACATTTTTTAAAGTTAAGTTCTCTGCAAATCTGCAGTTCATATAGTTGACTTATTCCATGTTTGATTCTTTTCCATGATGGTTATCAGTCATTGCTGATGCTGCAGTGTAGAAGTCTGAAAAAAAGTAGTAGAAATGCTTAAAAAATGATAAAGACACCAAGGAAAGGAAGATATGATCTCGTTTTCCTAAAGAAATTTGAGAACAATATAGGACAAAGTAGCTTGAATGTCAAGTATTAACAGTCACAAAACAGATTATGATTGTATAAAAATCAGATTATGATTGTGTTATTTAATTAAATACACATTGATTAAAATAATTTATTTTGAGACAGCAAGCTTGCTTTTGAATAAGGTAATGTCCCCCACTTTTTCAAAAATAAGATTTAAAACGGGAATTAGAGTATGAAATCACAATTTTAGATTTTCAGTGTGGTTTCATGAAGTAATATTTTGTGATCATTCCATGCTTGTTTGTCTTTTCAAATGTATTTTAACCTTCTCAGCCACTTTCTGTCAAGTCAGATAGAAAATGATAGGTCTGAAATAGGTCAAAATTCCTCAGATGCGGTGAATATAGATAATGATGCAGTGAATCTAGTATGAGAGCTATATATGAACTCATACCTCTGCAACCAGTAAAGAGACTTGGAGTGTTCAGCTTCAGGAGACAACTCTGTATGTTCAGATGCATATTGAAAATTTGTCTAAGCTACTGAAAATTTTTCCTCTAAGCAGGAAAATATTTCAAACTCCAGTAAATATGGTTTTACCATCGTTCTTCATAGGCTATGTGAGGTTCCAGGTGATGGCTGGGCTACCACTAGCCAAGTGCTCATTACCCAGCTTGCTTGAACTTCAGCTCTGTGAGTACCATGGGAAGGCTGACAGCCCAGGCCAACTCTGCAGGATAATTGGAACCAAGGGCACTGGGGCTGGGGTAATGGGGAAGGCATACTGGGGCAGCTTTCACCTCTTCACTTGGAGCAGAGGCAAGGGTACAGGTGGGAATGACAAAGTGTATACAAAGAAATCCAGATTGAACCAGAATGAAAGGACCTACACCATGAAGTTCCAAGTTCTCTGCTTTAGGAAAACTGGCCCTGTCAACCTTGGGACCTAAAGGGCCTTCTGAAAGATGAGCATAACACTGAAGAAAAATGGTAGAGATTAATATGTTTTTGTATGACCATTTTAAGTCCACTGTTACTAATAAGGCTATTCTGTAGAATTTGAACAAGTAACTGTACCATAACTGGGCTAATAATTGTTGCACTTTGATTAGATTATTACAATTTTATGTAAATTGTTATCTACATTTGTAAGTACATAATATTTATGTATAAGTAAACATATTTGTATATGTATGAAGGAAGAAAACAATATATATAAAAGTAAGCTTCCTGTCCATAACGATATGTTCATGTAATACTTCCATTAATAGAAGGTCATAGAAGCACTTCTTGTCTTGGACAAACAAATACTGTTGCGTATTTACAGAGATTGTCACAAATCATTAGTGAGATGGTGGCTTCTGCTTGGAATGAAGCTCAGTTTCAGATGTCATTGGGAGCCCAGTGCACTGATAAGAGCTGCCTGTGTAGAATCCATTTAGGTTTCAAAGTAGGTTGGAAATTATCTCTGGATGTAATCTTCTATAACTACTCTTGTAGAAAGTTTTTCAGGTTCTTATCCAGTCATTCTGAATATCTCTAATTTCATGGCCTCTTTCGACAACCTGTGCTGACAGCATTTCAGAGTGATTTTTGTTGTTGTTGTTGTTGTTTTTGTTTAGTATTTAACTAAGAGGAACCATTTTTGCAGAAACAGTACAGTTTTAATTTACATTATATATATATATTTTCTTGTTTAGACTGTGTTGTGGTTTAAACCAGCTGGAAGCTAAACACCACACAGCCATTCGCTCACACTCCCCCCTCCCTTTCTGGGATGGGGGAGAGAAACAGGAAAGTGAAGCCTATGAGTTGAGATAAAGACAGTTTATTAAGACACAATAATAATAATAATAATAATAATAATGTATACAAAACAAGTAATGCACAATGCAATTGCTCCCCACCCGCTGACCGATGCCCAGCCTATCCCCGAGAAGACAGCCCCCCCCCCCCCGGCTAGCCACCCCTATATATTGTTTAGCATGACATCAGATGGTATGGAATACCGCTTTGGCCACTTTGGGTCAGCTGTCCTGGGTCTGTCCCCTCCCAGATCCTGCTCTACCCCTAGCCAGCCCTGTGGCTGGTAGGACAGAGCAAGAAGCTGAAAAGTCCTTGGCTTGGTGTAAGCACTGCTCTGCAATAATTAAAACATTAGCATGTTATCAGCACTCTTCTCATCCTAATCCAAAACACAGCACCCTACCTGCCACTAGGAGGAAAATTAACTCTGTGAAACCAGGCCAACGCCTTAGCCAAAGAAAGATGGTAGAAGACTGCTGAGACTCCTAGGAGGAGAGACAGACAGAAAAAACAACAACAACAACAACAACAACAACAACAACAAAAAACAGACAGGTCTGTTAGCTTTAAGTCATTACAGGTTTTTATTGGAAATGTGCATTGCTGCACAACACATAGCCTGTGAGGGCTGCATCTTTGTTCTTTCCATTGCATCCTGTGGTTTCAAACCACTGCACATTGTCAGCCAGTAAAGCAGCTTCTTGCATTAGCAAAGCAGTTGCTGTTCTCTGCCTTGAATGCTGCAGCCTGATAAAGAACCAGTTTATCCTTTAAGGAGACGTTCTCCTGGATGACCAGCAGTGTGTTGCCAGTCTTGAGAGGGCCCTCTTCTGGTAGTCCTTTTGGAGGTTTGCGACCACCCACTGAAACTACAAACAGACGTCAAAGGAGAGAGTGCATGTGTTTCAAATCTTGAAAAGCAGTAGGCAAAATGAACAGTATTGCCAACCTTTTAGCAACTGTGTCTTACTTTTACTTTAGAACACATCAAGTACAGAGCATTCGATTTGTGGAAACCTGAAAGCCACAATTAAAAGTTAATGTGTTGTTACGAAAGCAATACATCACCAAATCCAAACTATCTTCACCAATTGAGAATACTAAGTTACTGCTTTTTCTTAATTGATGAATGTTGCCCATATTTTTCATAACATATTTTCAGATTTATGTTGTCTTCATCAAAAGTTATCTTCTCTAAACATAGGACACCATTCCGTTGTGTTTTGTTCCAAACATATTTAATGGGCTTTGGGCACTCCTCCGTAACACAAAAATAAAATGGAGAAAGCTGGAAAGCTTGTTTTTCATTGATAAGAACACCACATTCTTTTCCTGGGCAGCCTGGGGGCTGCCCTGATGACATGAGTGTGGTTGCCCCTCATCACAACAGAGTTCGAGTGCACTGAACTAAAACGAGAAATCAGATCAAAGTGGTAAGACTAACCTTCAGCATTGCTGTTTTGTCCGTTTCCTGAGAACATCTCAAGGATTGCCCTCCTCACTTTAACGCTGGACTCCATTATGTCCGAATTGCTCCCAGGCTGACTAGTCCAAGTTGGTGATGGTGAGCTCATCTCACTTTCTGCTCCCTGTTAGAAGACATCAAGGGGATGTGAGTTAGAAGTTACTGGTAGGAGACTGATAGGGTTCTTGGGGGCAGAAATGATATGAAGAAGCAGCAGATTGGAAGGGGGTGCTGTTGTGGCAGTAGTGTTCTCCAGGATGCTCTATGGTAAATCTCTGTGGCACTGCAGGTTGTGAATTGTGGATTCATGTGCTGCTTAGCTGATAGCGCATCACACCATCATGCTTAGCAGTATCTTGCACTTTCCATTTGCCGTGGTCTCCTGGCAAAACAAGGTTATTTGACATAGTTTCACATGCTTTCCTCATGTTGACAAAAGTGCTACAATAACAAGTTCGCAGTGATAGTGGGGGAATCATTCTCAACTGCAGAACCTTCTTGCACTCACCTTCCTGCCACCCAGGCTCTCAAAGTGGCTCTGAAGCTCCTTCATAGCAATGGGGAAAGTTTCAATCTTGCGAGGGCCACCCAAGGGCTCCCCCTTGATCATGTCCCCGCTCCCACTGTCTGCCAGGACTTTTTCCACAGTGCTGCCATGGCTGCTTTTCTCCCGTGCCAGGCACCATGCAGCTGGTGGGCGTTGGAGCACCAAGTTGGATCTTGGAGCACTGGCAGCCTCCCATTTCTCTATGAGGAGCTTGACAGAGAAGTTCAGTGGGGTCAAGTCAGGTGAATCATAGAAACACAGAACTGAAGGGGTTGGAAGGGACCTTGAAAGATCATTGAGCCCAAACCCTCTGCCAAAGCAGGTTCCTTAGAGCAGGTTGCCCAGGTAGGTGTCCAGACAGACCTTGAATATCTCCAGAGAAGGAGACTCCACAACCTCCCTGGGCAGCCTGTTCCAGTGAATCCATCGTGCCCTGCCAATGCAACAGGTACATCATGGCATAGCTTGTATTTCAGACTGAGCTTCAGCCTGCATTGTTCGACTGATCGGACTTCTGCTTGCTTGATTTTGAGACAAATACTTAAGGATTTGAGTGGTCTGCAGTTTCACAAGGGAGGAAGAAACATAGGAGAAGTGCTAGGTTTCTGCAATCCAAGGGGACTCATGAAATGCCACTGTGACATCTGCGCTTCTCAGTAATTAATTTGAATTTAGGCCTCAACTTGAGTTTAAGCCACTTTCCCCACCTGCTCACGGTCACTTAAATCGGATTTTAACGGTAGCATTTTAAGGAGGACCTCGCGCGGATCAGCTGCAGCGAGGGCTCCTGGCATGGAGACGAACGGAGCCAGTCCCTAAACCCCCCAGTCCCGCGGCACAGAGCCGCTTGGTCAGAGCCGCTCGGTCAGAGCCGCAGCCCCCGCCCCCTCCCCCCGCGCAGGCAGGAGCTGTGCTCGCGCCGCCGCCGGCGCTGACGTGCTGAGGGCGGAGCCAGGCGTGACGGCAGCCCCCCCACCCCCTGGCGCTATAAAAGCAGTCCCTAGGACGCGCCGCGGCCCAGGAGCGGCGCAAACAGGGGGCGGTAACGGGAGAGGCTGGCAGTTAGAACAGGAGCTAACAGGACCGGCCCGGCAGCTAGCGCAGGCAGTTTGCGCGGGGCAGGGAGGAGTGCGAGAAGGATCCTCTCCTCCCTTTCCCACCTCCCTTTCTCTTCCCCTCCTCTCCTCGGGGAACTCGGCTTCGTCGCACCTAGAATTCACAATGCACCCGTCGCAGCGGCCGGTCCGAGGCGGCAACCCAAACGGAGGAGATGCTGCCTCTCTGGGCTCATGTGGGCACCCAGGTGGCTCCCCTGAGGAGGGGGAAAGTGGCAGTCCAGACAGGTGGCTGTGGGGAGCTCCGGAATCTGGAGACCCCTGGGTCCTGAGGGAAGAGAGGGCTGCCACGGGTGCAGGTGTGCCCTGCTTAAGGAAATCCTCGAGCAGGTGGCTGGGCTGCAGTGAGAAATCAGCAGCCTGAGGGGATCCTGGGAGTCTCTGAGGGTGACAGATAAGAGGTGTCAGCCTGCCCCTGCTGATGCCCGGCAGCCACCTCCTAAGTCCCTGCAAGCAGTAATAGCTGACCCACCTGATCACGTGCAGGACAGAGAGCTTGACCGCCCACAAGAGAAAAGGGGCTGGACCCTTGTCTCATCTCAAAGCAGAAAGAGACGTCTGCCCCCGACACCCACGGTGCCACCAACCCCAACAGTGTCCCTGGGTAATAGATTTGAGGCTCCCGGGGAGGTTAAGGAAGAGGCTGAGGGTCTGGACAGTACTCTGAACCCGGGAAGCAACCCTGAGAAGCATGTCAAGACTGTGGGAAGCACTGAGCAAAGGGATCGGCGCCGGATGGGGCACTGCATCAAAACCAGTCCCACAAAAAAAGAGTGGAGAGTCTTACTGATCAGAGACTCCTTGGTGAGGGGCACTGAGGCTCCCATCTGTCTCCCAGATAACCTATCCAGAGAGGTGTGTTGTCTTCCTGGGGCACCTGTCAGAGACGTTAGGAAGACTCTACCACCACACGTTAAACCGGAGGACCACTATCTTCTTGTCATTCAGGTTGAAGCCCAAGAAGCTGCAACTAGGAAAATGAGGAATATTAAAAAGGACTTTGCATCCCTGGGAAGGTTGTTGAAGGGATCGGGGGTGCAGGTAGTGTTCTCTTCTGTCCTCCTGCTGGGTGTCCAGGACCCAGAAAGAAGGAGCAGAATGGGACAGGTGAATGGCTGAGGGGGTGGTGTCTGGACCAGGGATTTGGGTATTTTGATCTTGGGCAGTCCTTTGAGAAGCGGGTATGTGGGCTGCTGAACAACTCCAGCTCAGCAAGTGGGGCACAAGTGTGTTGTGGAGCAAGCTCTCTGGGCTGATAATCAAGGCTTCAAACTAGGTTTGATGGGGGAAGGGAGAGTAGCTATAAGTGACAGAGACAGGCTGGTCACTACTGTAACTGTTGAAGACAGGGAAAAACCTCTGAGCTCTCCCATAGGATTGTCTGAGGGCTCCTCAGAGAAGATAACATTCCGGATACCCTGTCCAGAATCCTCTTCTTGCATCCCTCCAGGGGTAACTGTGCCTGCTGCTTCCCTAAAGTGCCTGTATACCAATGAACAGAGCATGGGAAATAAACAGGATGATCTCAAGATCTGTGTTTGGTCGCAGGGCCACGATCTTGTTGCAACCACAGAGATGTGGTGGGACAGCTCACATGACTGGAATGCTGTCATGGAGGGCTATGTCCTCTTTAGGAAAGGCAGGCTGGGGAAGTGAGGGGGTGGGGTTGCCTGTTATGTGAGGGAGCAATTAGAGCGTACCCAGCTCCACCTGGGGGAGGGTGAAGGACAAGTGGAGAGCTTGTGGGTGAGAAGGGGTGGGCTGGTATGGGGGACACAGTGTTGGGGGTGTACTACAGGTCACCAGATCAGGAGGAGGAGGTCGATGAGGCCTTCTACAAGCAGCTGCTAGTAGCTTCAGGATCACGGGTGCTGGTCCTCATGGAGGACTTCAATTACCCAGACATCTGCTGAGTAAGCAACTCGGCCAGGCACGCGCAGTCCAAATGGTTCCTACAACGCATTGAGGACAATTTTCTGACGCAGGTGGTAGAGAAGCTGATGAGGCGCAGGGTGCGCCTGGACCTTGTTCTTACCAACAGGGATGGGCTTGTTAGGGATGTGAAGGTTGGGGGCAGCTTGGGATGCAGCAACCGTGAGATGGTGGAGTTCAGGATGGAACTTGGTGGAATTAGTAAGGCTAAAAGCAGGATTGCTACCCTGGACTTTTGAAGAGCCAACTTCGACCTCTTCCGGGAACTGCTTGGGAGTATCTCATGGGCTAGGTTGCTTGAAGGCAAGGGTGCTTGTGAGAGCTGGGCTACATTTAAACAGCACTTTTTCCAAACTCAGGATCGGTGCATCCCTAAGAGTAGGAAATCGGGGAAGGGGGACAGGAGACCTGCGTGGATGAGCAAGGAGCTCATTGATAAGATCAAAAGGAAGAGGAAGGTCTATGAAATGTGGAAAAAGGGCCTGCCCTCTTGGGAGGGGTATAGAAGTCTAGTCAGGGTCTGCGGGGACACGATGAGGAAGGCTAAAGCCCACCTAGAGATGAGGCTTGCAAAAGAGAGAAAGAATAATAAAAAGTTTTGTTTGTTTGTTTGCTTGTTTGTTTTAAGTAAGTAGACAGTACAAGGAAGATGAGGGTTAATGTGGGTCCCTTGCTGAACGAGGAGGGTGTCCTGGTCATGGGAGACACTGAGAAGGCAGAGATGCTGAATACTTTCTTTGCTTCAGTCTGTGCTTTGAGGACTCCCCCCCAGGACTCCTCACCCGTGGTGGGAGGACAAAGGGTCTGGGTAATAGAGGGCTCCCCCCTGGTTGATGAGAGAGCAGTTCGGGAGCATCTGAGTGGGCTCAACGTATACAAATCCATGGGCCCCGATGGGATGCATCCACATGTGCTGAGGGAGCTGGCAGAGGTGATTGCCAAAACGCTCTCTATCATCTTTGAAAGGTCCTGGAGAACAGGAGAGATCCCTGAAGACTGGAGGACAGCTAATGTCACTCCGGTGTTCAAGAAGGGCAAGAAGGAGGATCCAGGAAACTACAGGCCAGTCAGTCTCACCTCTGTCCCTGGAAAGGTGTTGGAACAGCTTGTTCTGGATGCCATCTCCAAGCAATTAGAAGAGAAGAATGTTATGAGGAGTAGTCAGCATGGATTCACCAAGGGGAAGTTGTGCTCGACCAACCTCGTTGTCTTCTATGATGGCATCACCACCTGGGTAGATGTGGGGGGGGAGTGCAGTGGATATCATCTACCTTGACTTTAGCAAGGCTTTCAGTACTGTCTCCCCTGACTTCCTGATAGCAAAGCTGAGAAAGTGTGGGAGAGATGAGTGGACAGTAAGGTGGGTTGAGAACTGGCTGACTGGCTGAGCTCAGAGGGTGGTGATCGGCGGTGCAGAGTCCGGCTGGAGAACTGTGACTAGCGGTGTTCCCCAGGGGTTGATGCTGGGTCCGGTCTTGTTCAACATCTTCATCGACAACCTTGAGGAGGGAATAGTGTCTGCCCTCAGCAAATATGCCAGTGACACAAAGCTGGGAGGAGTCGCTGACACACCAGAAGGCTGTGCTGCCATTCAGCGAGACCTGGACTGGCTGGAGAGATGGGCAGGAAAGAAACCAAATGCAGTTTAATAAGAGCAAGTGTAGAGTCCTGCGCCTGGGAAGGAACAACCAGATGTTTCTGTACAGGCTCGGGAACGACCTGCTGGAGAGGAGCTCTGAGGAGAAGAACCTAGGGGTCCTGGTGGATGACAGGTTGACCATGAGCCAGAAGTGCGCCCTCTTGGCCAAGAGAGCCAATGGAGTCCTGGCGTGCATTAAAATGAGCGTGGCCAGCAGGTCAAGGGAGGTAATCCTCCCCCTCTACTCTGGTCTGGTCAGGCCTCACCTGGAGGAGTGGTGTCCAGTTCTGGGCTCCCCAATACAAAAAAGACAGGGATCTCCTGGAAAAAGTCCAGTGGATGGCTACAAAGATGATACGAGGCCTGGAGCATCTTCTCCATGAGGAAAGGCTGAGAGACCTGGGTCTGTTCAGCCTTGAGAAGAGAAGACAGACGGAATCTCATCACTGTGTATAAATACCTGAGGTGTGGGAGACAGAGGGATTTGGCCAACCTCTTTTCAGTGGTTTGTGGGGTCAGGACAAGGGGAAATGGCCGTAAGATAGATCACAGGAAGTTGTACACCAACATGCAAAAGAACTTCATGGTGAGGGTGACTGAGCACTGGAACGGGCTGCCCAGAGAGGTTGTGGAGTCTCCTTCTCTGGAGATATTCAAGGCTCATCTGGACACCTACCTGGGCAAGCTGCTCTAAGGAACCTGCTTTGGCAGGGGGGTTGGACCCGATGATCTTTTGAGGTCCCTTCCAACCCCTTCAATTCTGTGATTCTGTGAAACTTCTTTCATGTGAAGCCCTACAGCCTATACATGAGCACCACTGTCAATATGGGGTTTCACGCAACATAGTAGCTACCTGCCCAGCTCCTGCCTCCGTGCTGGCTCACACTCAGCAGGGCCATGTCACAAAATGCTCTTGTCAAAACTCTGTTACTGTCTGAGACAGAGCTTTACACAGTTCTGCTCCAGCATCCTTTCCGACTCGAAATGTGATTTTTGGCTCACTTTTTCTAGCTTTAAAATTACTCACAGCACTTACTTGGGTACCAATGTTGAGAAAATCTTAATCGGTTTTAGACATCCAACTTCATTCCTTGTCCTAATAGCATCTTGCAGGAGGGAAGTCCACAAATTGACCTTGCTCTGCGTAAAGACATATTTGCTCATTAGAATTAACACCAGCATTATCTTTGTAAGATCTCTTACCAGACTATGATGATTAAGAACCTTTTCTGGCCCTGAAACACTTTTATTCAGGTAGTTTCATTTAGTAATTAGGTTTTGAAACACAGAAACAAACTTCTTAGTCTCCCTACATTCATGAACCACCAGCAGAAATTCGCATCTCATGAGCTGGCCAGTGCTTCAATCAAGATTTCAAGAGAACTGACCAAGCCTACTGTCTTAAAATCTGTGAGCGCTGATTGTGGGGATTGATGAAGAAATGCAAATTTGGCTCTAGCTTAGAATACACTGGATTAGGTTTTCTTCAGCAACAGCATCAATGCAAACTATTGTCTGGAAGGAAAGACAATTCTAACTTTTATCTACCAGCTCATTGCATGAATCTAAGCTTACAGGCTTAGATTCCCAAGCAATGCAGCTCAGCATACATTAGCTGTAGCTACAGTACTGCTGCAGTTTCTCCAACAAAGTAAATGGCTGAGGGGAGCTTGCCAAACCTTGATCTCTCAAGATTCCCTTTCCCTAGGACTCTCAATCCCTTCTTGCTGGCTGTAATTTCAGAGACAAAGTTTACCGTTACTAACCACACTGACCCCTATATATTGTTTAGCATGATATCAGATAGTATGGAATACCGCTTTGGCCACTTTGGGTCAGCTGTCCTGGGTCTGTCCCCTCCCAGATCCTGCTCTACCCCTAGCCAGCCCTGTGGCTGGTAGGACAGAGCAAGAAGCTGAAAAGTCCTTGGCTTGGTGTAAGCACTGCTCTGCAATAATTAAAACATTAGCATGTTATCAGCACTCTTCTCATCCTAATCCAAAACACAGCACCCTACCTGCCACTAGGAGGAAAATTAACTGTTCTAAGTGAAACCAGGCCAACGCCTTAGCCGAAGAAAGATGGTAGAAGACTGCTGAGACTCCTAGGAGACAGACAGACAGAAGAAATTCAGACAGGTCTGTTAGCTTTAAGTCATTACAGGTTTTTATTGGAAACGTGCATTGCTGCACAACACATAGCCTGTGAGGGCTGCATCTTTGTTCTTTCCATTGCATTCTGTGGTTTCAAACCACTGCACATTGTCAGCCAGTAAAGCAGCTTCTTGCTGGTTTGGACATCTTCGAGTATTTCTTTGATTCTTGTGGATTTCATTGATGATCTTACGCCTGGAAGCTGCAGAATTGATTTTCTTTTTAGGCTGGCGCAATGGCTCCCTTCCCTGTGGCTCCTGAGGATTAGGGAGCACCTGGTCCACAGAGAATTCACTTCTTTGACACTTCTGAATTGGTGCACCAGCTCCAAGGTGATGTGGACATCTTACAGCATGTTGCTGATTCTTGATGATTGCATTAATAGCTTCGATTTTGGAAGCAGCTGAAGGCATTGTATATTTTGGCTGGCATAGCACTTCCATGTTCTGTGCCCCTAGAAATGGCTGGTCCATACAGCCTTCAACTTTTTGACACTTATTTTCACTTCTCCAATGGACAGATTCTGTGCATCTGAGAAACTGGTGACAGAAAATACACACATTTAGAGAATGAAAACAAGCAAAGAAGAGATTGCCTTCAGCAGAGAAGGAAAGGAAAAGCAGAAGTGTTTATTGACTTCTGCTTCAGATGTGTTTGTCACGTAGTAGAAGTACTTGCTGAATTACAGACTGTACTAAATACTATTTTATGTGGCCCTGATTGCTAAGCTCCGTTTATTCCCACCACTTCCATGGGTTACATGTTAAATGGCAACTGCAGAGTGAAAATAGAAATTCATACTTTATTAGGTGAAACGATGTCTAATCTTACACATTTCTAATTTACACAGGAAGGTACCTCTAACTAAAAGCACAGACCTTTCCATCTTGCACAGATGTTGCACCCTCCCTGTCATTGTGAAGAGCCTTTTCTGTATTACAAATCTATGTAGAAATCTTTGGGACCTCCCCATCCATAGTTGCATTGACAACCATAAAGGAAAAAATACAAAATAATAATAATAATAATAATAATAAAAGAACAAAGTGAAGAGAAATCAGTTGTTGAAGGACATGGGACATGGTATTATCTGCTGTTTTGCCATACCTGCGTTGCCCGGGCTCAGAGTTAACTGAGGTCTTTAACTAACCTTTGCCTAGGTTTTCACCTAATCAACCTAATGTGAATTCTAATACCAGGACTAAACTGCAGAAGCAGCGCCTCAACACCATGCTCATGGCCTCCAGGCCTATTCTGCTTGACTATATATAAATCAAGCCTTTATCATCAACAATTTTGTCTATATGGGGGCAAGTATTTGCGTGTGTTTTCAGACAACTCTTAAAATGCCCAGTTCTTTCCAGCAGCTCCACACATATTTGAAACTACCTTCTTATCCCAAACTCCTCTCTGTGTACCAACATATAAACCTGTTTCTTAAGTCCCACTGAGATCAATAAATGTGCTTAGCTGCAAAAGGAGGGAATGAATAACTTGGAGCAATGTCCCATATCTGTATCCTAAGAACAGTCCCACATTCGTGGGAGTGAAGACAGTTGCCAAGAACTTGGTCCATTGTGCTCCTTTGTGATCCTTTACTCTCAAGCCACTTCTTACCTGTTTCATCAGCGTGCTGCACCACTGTGGAAGACTTGTCTTCGTTTGTCTCCAGAGTAATCTTTTCCTCATGAGAAACCTGTGCACAAAACCTTCGCTTTACTGGGGGATTTAGCGCAACACATAAGAATTTTCCATACTTCTGCCCCTGTCTTTGAAACATTGCAGAGAAACATGAATGGGAAATCGCATTCATTACCGCATTCAAACAACACTATATAGGACACCATTCTAAAACCATTGTTACGCACTTCCAAATGAGGATGGCTATCGGCAGAACATCATTATCTTGCTGTACCAAATAGTGTTGGAGTAAGACACAAAGCAAATAAAGATCGGCATCTTGGTATACTTGCCAAATGATATAATTATTAATTGGTGAAGTTAGCCTCTCAGCCTCTTCTGTTTGAAAAGCTTCCATGGGTTTTTCTTTGGAAGCCATTCCACTGCAGCCAGCTTCCCTGGTGCTGGTTGGTACCAGGGGCTGAGTGGTAATTGAGGTCTCCTGAAGACAAATACAAAGAATTGCATAATAAACAGTAATCTGGATTTTGGTTTCTGCCTGTGAAGGGCTGTCACAAATCTATTCTACTTTAAGTGGTGTAATCCCAAACGGTTCTTTTATGGCAGTGTACTGTGATTATTTAGCAGGTTACAAGCACCACAAGGAACCCTATGTAGCAAGAAGTTTGAACTTGCAAAGTTAGGTGTGGCTTGAGGAGGGCAAGTCAGAGTGTGATGTACACGTGCAAGCTGTGTCTGCGTAACAGCTGAGACAGACACACAACATGAGGAGGCATAGAGTTAATACCCTAGTGAGTGTGCAATTTTTTCCACATCTTCTGTGTTTATTGAGAATTCGTGTACTAGTTCTGGAATAAAGCATATCATGGCATTTTTCCCTCAAGCTCTTTAGCATGGAAGACCTCATTTGTTAGTATTAAAAATGGCATTGTTACCTGTGCAGATTTCTGCTGGTGCTAGGAATGACCAAAGGTGATCCTTGAAGAGGTGGTCTGCCTATTCTCAAACTGTCTCCTCACTGTGGCATGGCCACCAGGCACAGTGCAGGACTTGATTTCCTCTGAGATCTAGAGTGATTAAATAAGGCCAGGGGTTTTCCATTTGTAGTAAGAACGTACTGTCCATTTCAACAAGAAAGGGCAAGGTGTTCTGGAGTATAAATGAAGCAGTTCATATGTTCTCAACACAATTCAGTTGGGCCAGGCTTCTACAGTTCTTCCTTTTGGGGAGAGAGAGCTAACTGCATCAGTGTTTGCAGTGTCAGGAGGAGGGAATTTGAACCTTCTCTGCCCAAGGAACCGCAGGAATCTGCTCTGAGTACGCAAAAGCGATTAGGAAATAAAGAAGCCAGTGGGCAGGAATTGTGTGGTTTGAAAACACCTGGACTCTTCCTGTACCTTATCTTAAAAAGCCACTATTTTATAATGCAGCAATTTCAAATTCTTCAGTTTGAGCAGCAAGAGCTCTAAACTCACTGTGCTTCTGAATATGATTTTATTATTTGTCAATAAAAATATTTGTTGTGATAAACTGCCGGTTTTTGTTATCACGAGCAAATAGGGTAACCATATTGCTGATCTCTCTCACGCCTATAGCCCTCAAAAATGAAGTTCAGGCAAAGGTGGACTAAAAAGAAGAGTAATTCCATGAATTAAAGGGGGTTGTCCAAAAGACCAAAGGCATATAGCATGAAAAGTCTCATCTGGTAGAGACAGAGACTGAAGGATGACTATGTTCGCTATGTAAGTTTCCTCATTTCAGATTTAAATTTTGATCCACCCCGTGATCCATCCATCTGATAGCTTGCTTGTAGAAATAAAGACAGTTAGGATCTGACCCTGTGCAAAGCAAACATAGAATTAAGAAGATAATGAGACATAGTATTGCAATTAGCTAAATCATCTACAACACAGCAAACTGTTAACTGCTTTTCATTAGATTAAGGCTCAAACTGATCAAGATCTTGTCTTCAGTGCATAACAGAGACATCCCATGGACTGAGAAACTGATGACTGATTTTTTTAATTCCTCAGTCATTTGTAAACAGGCTTTGATTTTGTTTCTCCAAATTCTTAGATAAATGCTTCACATGAACACATTTCAGCCAGCAGATTGCTTTCAAACTCTTCATATTGATTACTGACCAAAGTGCCAGTCATGATCTATGATCTGTGCTGTGCAACTGCTCACTGAAGTTGCACAGAGCTTTTTCAGTTCCTGGCTTGCAGAACCACCAATTGTATAGTGAAAAGGAGGGTTTCACCAGTGCACAGGCAAATATTAGTTTTCTTCCCCCCCCCAAAAAAAGTAATGGTTATATGAACAAACTTCAGAAAGGAATAAATGTAATTATAGAAGTTTTTATCCTTAACATCATTAATATTTTCTAGTAGGAACACATTCTTTTCATTGGCACTCCTCATTAGTTATAGTCCGGCATAAAAAAGGACAGATGAAAGTACATTTCAATTTTTTTCCCAAATCTTTTTATTTTTATTGTTTCCTCATTTAAGAAATAGCTATTCTCTGACAAAGCTTTTAATTCATGCTTGTATTTACCTGACTGATTACCCCTTTGTCTGTCAAATATTGCATTCATGAATGGGGATGTATTCAGCTATATGAAAGACCTTAGCTTTTAGATTTATAAATTGAATGCGTTCCTATAATCAAATTGAGCCTGTTTAACAGAACGTTTACCTACATATTTTTCAGACCATTAACTAAAACTCCACGTATTAACCAATTGGTTAATGAGAAATGTTAATAGGAAAGAAATACATTTATCCAGAACCTGAGAAATTGTGAACAATGAAATAGCAAACCAAAATAAATCAATCAATTTCAACTCTGCTCTCCCAGTATTTGTTAATATGCAGGACTGTAGACATTTTCTCCCGTATTTATCTTTCTCCCTTTATCTCCAACAAAAAGGGATTTGTAGCTTGGGTGACTAATATACTGCACGCTAACACATTTGGCCTGAAATTTCCAGTAAGGCAGGCAGGTCTTTTTGGCTTTCTACAGGCATCAACTACTAAGTCTTCTAGGCCTTTCTGTAAATCTCAGTCTTTAATACTGGCAGATACCAAGACATGGTATGATGTTGCCACTGCAGGGAATGGACTGCTGAAAAGAAGATGTGTACTTGGCCTTGAAATTAATCACTGTTTTTTTTTTTTTTTTTTTTTTCATTTTTTTCAAGTTCACAAGGACTTACATAGCGAGGAAAAAGCCAAGGGGGATAGAAAGAAGGACGGTTTGCAAATGGAGACAGATCCTACTTCAGATGTCATTCAGTAGATACCTCGTTTCACATTGGTCAGGTACAGTTTGTCTAATCCAACCTCAAAATCATTGTTTGCCCCTTAAAATAGCTTGGTTGCATGAGAAAAGATATGAGTCTTTAGGAGGCTGGCAGAGTGAAGAGAGGAAGAGAAAGAGGAAGAAAGTCAAGAGATCAAAACAAACAAACAAAAACAAACAAACAAAAAACAACAACAACAACAGCAAAACACTTTAGGATAATGACTCTATCTTGAGCAGACCAGGTCTGGAATCCAGGCCAGCCCCAGCACTGCCAGGAAATGTGCATTTGCATGAATGAAACTTTTGATCTGCTGCATCGCAGCAGAAGGCTGAGGCTCTGCTTGTGTCCCCATCCTGCTCCAGAAGTGTGCTTCTCTTCCAACTTGTCCTTGGTCACAGCTGGTGTCCTGACCGCAGTCACCAATGCCAGAGACAAAGGGTGCGCGGAGAGAGTGAAGACCGGGGTCTTCTAAATGTAAAGGACAGTAAAGGAAAGTGTTCGGACAGCTTACAAAAAATGCTTCAAACCTCCACATCAGTATTTGTTAGGCACACATTTGGAGTATCACTTTAGCTGCAAGCTTGTTGTGGTTTAACTCGGCCGGCAGCTAAACACCACACAACTGTTAGTTCACCCTTCCCCCTCCCTCTGTGGGATGGGGGACAGAAACGGGAAAGTGAAGCCTGTGAATTGAGATAAAGACAGTTTGTTAAGACAGGGAAATAATAATAATAATAATAATTAATAATAATAATAATAATAATGATAATAATACTACTACTAATAATGTGTACAAAACAAGTGATGCACAATGCAATTGCTCACCACCCACTGACCGATGTCCAGCCTGTCTCTGAGCAGCCGGCCCCCACCACCCAGCTAGCCACCCCTATATATTGTTTAGCATGACATCAGATAGTATGGAATACCACTTTGGCCAGTTTGAGTCAGCTCCTGCTGCACCCCTAGCCTGCCCTGTGGCTGGCAGGACAGAGCAAGAAGCTGAAAAGTCCTTGGCTTGGTGTAAGCATTGCTCTGCAACAATTAAAACATCAGTATGTTATCAGCACTCTTCTCATCCTAATCCAAAACACAGCACCTACCTGCTACTAGGAGGAAAATTAACTCTGTCCTAACTGAAACCAGGACATATATCCACCTCTTATTCCATCCAATTTATGTCATGCTCAGGTTACACTCTTTCAAATACATTCTAATTAATCACCATTTCCATCTATGGTATATAGCAATCATGGTAGTGATGACATGCAGTATTATATAATAATTAACATAATACAATTCAACTCATGGGTTATTCTCACCCAGTATTAAATCCCCTTGAGGTACGCATTGGACATCTCAATTCTTTTGCATTACCCACCAAGTGCATCCAGGTCCTTGAGCAAAAGCAATCCCACAAATGGGTTTACCTTTTCCTGAGGCAGGAGTAGCCCAGACTCTTTTACCCAGCATGTTTATTGCATGCACTACAGGAACTTTATCCCCTTCTACAGTACGTAACAGGTTTGATTGGGCAGGTCCGGCTCGGTTGGCAGATCCCCTAGTATTGACTAACCAGGTGGCCTTTGCCAAATGTGTATCCCAATTTCTGAATGTCCCAGCACCCATTGCTTTCAGTGTAGTCTTTAACAGTCCATTGTATTGTTCAACTTTCCCAGAGGCTGGTGCATGACAGGGGATGCGATACACCCACTCAATACCGTGTTCTTTGGCTCAAGTGTCTATAAGGTTGTTTCGGAAATGAGTCCCATTGTCTAACTCAATTCTTTCTGGGGTGCCATGTGACCATAGGATTTGCTTTTTAAGGCCCAGGATAGTGTTCCAGGCAGTGGCATGGGGCACAGGATATGTTTCCAGACATCCAGTGGTTGCTTCCACCATTGTAAGTATGTGGCGCTTGCCGTTGCGGGTTTGAGGAAGTGTGATGTAATCAATCTGCCAGGCCTCTCCATATTTATATTTCAGCCATTCTCCTTCATACCAAATAGGCTTTGACCGTTTGGCTTGCTTGATTGCAACATGTTTCACAATCATGAATAACCTGTGCTATAGTGTCCATGGTCAGGTCCACCCCTCGATCACGAGCCCATCTGTATGTTGCATCTCTGCCTTGATAGCCTGAGGTGTCATGGGCCCATCGGGCTATAAATAATTCACCCTTACGTTGCCAGTCCAGGTCCACCTGAACCACTTCAATCGTAGCAGCCTGATCTACCTGCTGGTTGTTTTGATTTTCTTCAGTAGCCCAGTTCTTGGGCACATGAGCATCTACATGGCATACCTTTACAACCAGGTTCTCTACCCAGGCTGCATAATCTTGCCACAATGCAGCAGCCCAGATGGGTTTACCCCTGCGCTGCCAGTTGTTCTGCTTCCATTGCTGTAACGAGCCCCACAGGGCATTTGCTACCATCCATGAACCAGTATAGAGGTAGAGAACTGGCCACTTTTCTCGTTCAGCAATATCTAAAGCCAGCTGGATGGCTTTCACTTCTGCAAACTGACTCGATTCACCTTCTCCTTCAGCAGCTTCTGCAGCTCGTCGTGTAGGACTCCATACAGCAGCTTTCCACCTCCGATGCTTTCCCACAATACGACAGGACCCATCAGTGAACAGGACATATTTCTTCTCATTTTCTGGTAGCTTGTTGTGCAGTGGGGCTTCTTCAGCACAGACCACCTCCTCCTCTGATGGTATCCCAAAGGATTTGCCTTCTGGACAGTCCATAATAACTTCCAAGATTCCTGGGTGACTGGGGTTTCCTATTCGAGCCCGCTGAGTAATCAGAGCAACCCACTTGCTCTATGTAGCATCAGTTGCATGATGTGTAGGGGGGACCCTTCCTTTGAACATCCAGCCCAGTACTGGCAGTCAGGGTGTCAGGAGGAGCTGTGCTTCAGTACTGACCACTTCTGAAGCAGATCAAACTCCTTCATATGCTGCCAATATCTCCTTTTCGGCTGGAGTGTAGCGGGCCTCAGATCCTCTGTATCCCTGACACCAAAACCCTAGGGCTCGACCTTCAGTTTCCCCAGGTTCTTTCTGCCAGAGGCTACACGTGGGGCCAGTCTCCCTGGCTGCTGTGTAGAGCATATTCTTTACACCTGGTCCTGTTCGGACTGGCCCAAGGGCTACTGCATGAACTACTTCCTGCTTAATTTGGTCAAAGGCTTGTCGTTGCTCAGGGCCCCATTCAAAATCATTCTTCTTATGGGTTACTTGGTAGAGTGGGTTTACAGTCAGACTGTAATTTGGAACCAAAACCCCATGACACCTAAGAAAGTTTGTGTTTCCTTTTTGCTAGTTGGTGGAGACATAGCTGTTATTTTGTTGATCACATCCATTGGGATTTGATGACATCCATCTTGCCATTTCATTCCTAAAAACTGGATCTCTTGTGCAGGTCCTTTGACTTTATTTTGTTTTATGGCAAAACCGGCCTTCAGAAGGATTAGGACTATTTTCTTCCCTTTCTTGAAAACTTCCTCTGCTGTGTCACCCCACACAATGATGTCATCGATGTACTGCAGGTGTTCAGGAGCTTCCCCCTTCTCCAGTGCAGACTGGATCAGTCCATGGCAAATTGTAGGGCTATGTTTCCACCCCTGGGGCAGCCGATTCCAAGTATATTGGACTCCCCTCCAAGTAAAGGCAAACTGTGGCCTGCACTCTGCTGCTAGAGGGATGGAGAAAAATGCATTAGCGATATCAATTGTGGCATACCTCTTGGCTGCCTTTGATTCCAGTTCGTACTGGAGTTCTAGCATGTCTGGCACTGCAGCACTCAGTGGTGGTATGACTTCGTTCAGGTCATGATAGTCCATTGTTAGTCTCCACTCACCATTAGACTTTCACACTGGCCATATGGGACTATTAAAAGGTGAATGAGTCTTGCTGATCACTCCTTGGCTCTCCAGTTGACGAATTAGCTTATAGATGGGAATCAGGGAGTCTCGGCTGGTGCAATACTGCCGCTGGCGCACAGTTGTGTTAGCAATTGGCACTTGCTGTTCTCCAACCCTCAGCAACCCCACAACAGAAGGGTCGTCTGAGAGACCAGGCAAGGTAGACAACTGTTTAATGTCCTCTTTCTCTAAGGCAGCTATGCCAAAAGCCCACCGGAACACTTTTGGGTCCTTGAAATGTCCTCTTCTAAGATAGTCTATGCCAAGGATGCACGGAGCATCTGGGCCAGTCACAATACAGTGCTTTTGCCACTCATTCCCAGTTAGACTCACTTCAGCCTCCAATATAGTTAACTGCTGGGATCCCCCTGTCACTCCATAAATACTGATGGACTCTGGCCCTTTATAGCTTGATGGCATTAGAGTACATTGTGCACCGGTGTCTACTAAAGCCTTATACTTCTGTGCGTCTGATGTGCCAGGCCATCGAATCCACACAGTCCAATAAACTCGATTGTCCCTTTCGTCCCCCTGGCTGGAGGCAGGGCCCCTCTAGTCCTGGTCAGAATCTTCATCTCTGTGTTTAAAGGACTGCCTGCTGGAAGTTGGAGGAGCAAACTTTTCAGAGACCCCCTTTTTCCTGATTGTTTCTTTTGCAACTCACGTACCTGTGCCTCTAGGGTCACAGTAGATTTTCCATCCCATTTTCTCATGTCCTCCCCATGGTCACATAGGTAAAACCACAGGGTGGCACAGGGTATGTACCCACCATATCGTCTTCCTTTCACAGATGAGCGCTTACCCCTAATAGCTGAGACACTGGTTTGTACAGGAGGGGAGGAAAATAAACTCTCTTTAAGTTGTTGAACCTCTTCATGGTAGACATACAAGTTCTTCCTTGAAGGGATACCTTTCCTTCACAGCTAACAGGAGATGCCTCCAGAGGCTGTCAGATCGTGCTCCATCTCCAATTGCTTTGTCAATGCCTGCGTCTCTAGCAAGGGATCCCAGCCACCTGGATTCCCTGCCCTCTAATTCCACACAATTGGCTCCTGTATCCCAGCACTGGAGCAGCTGCTCACCTATGCAGCGACCAAAATCTTTTTGCACATCTCGTAGCTCACGCTGGTATAGGTTTTGGGTAATTACTGTTGATTTTTCGACATCCTTATCTTCATCCTCATGTATCTCTGATGGCCCAGCCTTGTCTTCTCTATACCTAGAACTAGTAGAAGGCTCTCTGCATTCTAAACAGCCTGAGTCTCTATACCATTCTTTCACCTTGTCTACAGGGGCAACTTGCAACGCTACAGCTCATTTCTCTGACCCAGACACAGGAGCTGGAGTGGCTGCAGGAGCTGGAACAGCTGCAGTAGCTGGAACTGGAGTGGCTGCAGGGGCTGGAGCGGCTGCAGGAGCTGGAGTGGCTGAAGGGTCCATCGTAGGGGTTGGTGTGGCCGTTGGGCCTGGCACAGAACTTGAAGTGGCCACAGGGTCTGTCACTAGGTTGATAGTAGCATCAATCGCAGCTCGATAGGCATAGGCCAGGCCCCAGCACGCTACAGTGAGTTGTGTCACTTTGGAACTGCCAGAGTCATGACACATTTTTCAAGAATTCTACCAGTTTTTTAGGATTTTGCAGTTGTTCACAGGTGAATTTCCAAAACACCGGAGGTACCCACTGCTCTAGAAACCTGCCCATATCCTCCCACACTCCCTGCCACTCACAACTATCCCGCCTCAGGACAGGTCTCTATGAGATTCCTAAGTAGTTGATTAACCTTAAACAAAACCTGAAGCGCATTCAGGAGATTTAACAAGAACATGCTTGTCTGAGTATCCCAAGGATATTCAACATCTTG
>NC_048893.1:105010777-105017468 GCF_011077185.1 Oxyura jamaicensis | reverse complement strand
AAAAAAAAAAAAAAAAAAAAAAAAAAAAAAAAAAGGTGTAATTGTTAATTATGAGATATGGTTTCAAAAGTATAGAGTCGACAACAGTGCTGAGTATAAATACCAGGTTAGAGTCATGACCAGAAATTTCATCATATCATAAGCCATTGTTACTCCGTACAGTACCATAACAATCTTAAACCAGGGCCCAGAAGGGATAAACAGCACAACAAGGAGTACATACAGAAAGTAATGTGCTATAAAACTAAAATTGGAAAACATGCACAGCAGACTTGAGATTAAAACAATCAACATTGTGATTAGCAATTATTAACAGGTCTAATACCAATTTTAGTTTAACACACCCGGATCTGATCTGTCATTATCTCAACCCTTTGTGCCACATGTTGGGCTCCAAAAGAACTGTTGTAGTTTAACCTGGCCGGCAGCTAAACACCACACAGCCGTTTGCTCACCCTCCCCCCTCCCTTTCTGGGATGGGGGACAGAAACGGGAAAGTGAAGCCTGTGGGTTGAGATAAAGACAGTTTATTAAGACAGGAAAATAATAATAATAATAATAATAATGTGTACAAAACAAGTGATGCACAATGCAATTGCTCGCCACCCGCTTACAGATGCCCAGCCTGTCCCCGAGAAGACAGCCCCCCCACCCCGGCTAGCCACCCCTATATATTGTTTAGCATGACGTCAGATGGTATGGAATACCCCTTTGGCCAGTTTGGGTCAGCTGTCCTGGGTCTGTCCCCTCCCAGCTCTAGCTGCACTCCTAGCCTGCTCGCTGGCAGGACAGAGCAAGGAGCTGAAAAGTCCTTGGCTTGGTGTAAGCACTGCTCTGCAACAATTAAAACATCAGCATGTTATCAGCACTCTTCCCATCCTAATCCAAAACACAGCACCCTACCTGCCACTAGGAGGAAACCCTAACTGAAACCAAGACAGACTGTTTCAAGATTTGGAAAGAAGGAAGAGAGGATGCAAAGGAGAAGAATGAAAGTATAAAATAAACAAATTAGCACCAATTATCCTTTGGCCATGTCCATTTACTCCTCATGTGAGGAAAATATAGTAGTCCAAGTTTTTAACTCTGAACATCTCTGAGCTTTTATTCCCTTCACATGTGTCAGGTCAGATATTTTCAGGCATACATTACTTTGAGTACAAACCCACTTATCTGTCTCTTAAGTATATCAAAGAAGTTACAGTTAACTGTTTTCTCTGATCCATTTTTTTTTTTGTCTGTATCCCATTCAAATCTTAAAATAATTGTTTGGGTGAACAAAATCACATTACACTCACATGTAAATTTGGGAAAAATGTATAATATAGAAGTTAGAGAAATTTTGAACTATATAAGGCATGTAAACTGATGAAATATTTAAAAAGTTTAATATTACACAAATACAGATATTATTTAATTGCTATTATTTTATTATATATAATATTTTTACCACACTATAAACATCAAATGGAGCACTCTGTAACAAACACTTTTCCTCCAAATTCCAAAAATGTCTGCTCTTTCTTTACAAGTAAGTTGCACATGAGTATTAATGACAGAGGATTTGTGCATGAAAGATCTCAGGTAATACAGCATGAAGCCTGGATTCACTCATCCACAAACTTGATTGGTAAGGTTATTTCAGAATCATTGCTTAACTCTGAATTCTACTTGACCTATAACCAATTGCTTTTCTTTGTGACTCACAGGTGTTTTACCAGCAAAATAAACACATAAATATTTTTTTATTAATGAAACATTTAAATATATTTTTATTTTTATTAATATTTTTTTAATATTTTATTTTTTAATTTATTTTTATTAATATTTTTAATAATAAAACAAATATTTTTTCTGCTGCTGTCGTAATAACAATAATGTAATTCAGCTAACTTGAATCGAACTTACGCTGATTCACATCAAAAGAGAGAGTCCTAGCATGATAAGTGAATTCTGTAGCACATTATACTGATCCAGTGAATATTACTTTTCATGAGGAGACTTCCTTCCCAACCAGTTGTTCTCAAGAGTTTTCTGCTTGATTAATTTTAGGCAATTTTATGTTATTGCAATAGAGAAACCTGGGAATGACTTGTCTGAAAATCTTTCAGAGTAAATATTGAATAGCAATTACTAAATCTCTGGCTCTTGGGTGAATAGATAAGTAATGAAGTATTAATCTATCTATAATATCTTTTATTTTTCCTATATAAATTTTTAGCATATATTTCTTTAAGAATATTTTCTCCTTACTTTTTAAATAATTGTCTTCTCCATCTTTGAGTGTTGTTCAATGAGATAATGTATTTGTGAGGTTATCACTGTTTACTCCTCTTGCAATTGAATCTGATTTACGGTAGGATTATTGGTTTGTATAAAGGCCGTGCTTATTATGATAATACCTACTTATCTAGTTCTTGACCTCTGAAGATCTCAAGTGGTTTACAAAGAAGATGAATATCATTACCCCTGTTTTACATAGGACATATTTCTGTAGGAACTGCTTAGCTCCAGAAAATTGCCTAAAGGACATTTTTAGATTGCTTATTAGAAGGATGACAAAGAGGAAGAACAGCAGAATAATGAATAACAAATGTTATTCCACTGCCAGGCTGAAATGGAATTTGTTCTAATAAGATTTGGAAAGCCTCCCAAAATTAATAGAGACCAGAGGAGTTGGAAATCAAAAGATTTCTAATTTACACATTGGGACAGCAGCTCAGAATACTTTGTAAGAAAACAAAAAGAAACACTGAAAACAGACAAATAAAGGGACATGAGTAGATTTAACTAACTGTATTTGTAACCCACAAAATAGTGTGGTAGCATTAGAAAATGTTTTGAAATTAACCTCCATGAATTTAGTTCAGACTAAATCTTTGGAAATATCTATGATCATTCTACATCAATAAACAATAGTGAGGGAATTATCCATTTTCTCAGCTTCTCTCACCCTCCCAGCCCTATTTTTCTGAGTTAAATAAAAGCCATGGAGAGTATTTCTTTTACCTTGTAAAATAGAACAATGGTTAAAAATAATGGATCTCGTCATTTAACTCTCATTAAATGCTAACTAGATTCTAATTGAATTAAAGCATAGGTCTATAAGAAAATAAGAATAGTCAGACAAAGTGCTGAATTTTGCTGTTAGTCAGCACTCCCAGAGCCTCTCATGACCAAAATTAATTTACTTGTAAGAAAGGGAACAGGAAAAGTGTTTTTTTTGTTTGTTTGTTGTTGTTGTTTTGTTGTTGTTGTTGTTTTGTTTTGTTTTTCCTACTACATGGCATTTGATACTGCTGCAATAATAGAGGGCATTTCCTATGAGGAAAACATAGCCTGGCATGAGTTTTGAGAACCAGTTCCTCTGGTTTTGACTGCCTCAACAGTTGAAGAAACCATCTGAGTGAATGGTATCACTAAAATAACTATGAATCTTAAGGTGCATCCAGAAGGCTGTGGTGTTGGCCTGAGGCATATGACTGGTGAAGAAAAAGGATTTGATTCTACAGTAAAATCTCTGCTTAAGGTCAGGAGAAAGTAATCTGTGCAATAAAGTCACAGGGTTCCCCTGAAATGAGTTTCCTCTTTTCCTCCACACGTTATAGTACTCCCTGAATTAGTTGTCGAAACTGTTCTCTCATGGGCTGTTCCAAAAAAGTAGTGATTCACAACTGCAATATAAGATTAAAAGGTGTGTGATTAGCCTCCAAGTTGACAGGATGTGCTATAACTAGTGAATGTAAGTTACACTGTATAAGTTAATTAGATGTTACTAATCACCTGCAGTTATATTTATGCCTTTATGTATTGGCTTCTTAGCTCCTGAGAACCCCAACTCTGTGTGATAGAACAGAGACCCTGCACGATTAGAAACTAAATTGAAAACAAATTCATGGACTTACTTCGTTTGAGAAATTTAAGTTTTCACTTGCACTACTACAGAGATACTTCTGTTTAAAAAACATTTCAGGGAAATAATACATGTACTTTTACTCCCACGTAAAAGCTTTTGAGTATTCAAGAGAAAGGAGAAAATTACCTCTGAACAGAGTAAGAAATGGACTTGTCTGCTGTATAACTAAGCTTTTTTACTTATAAAACTGCTTTTCTATGCTTCTCTGTACTTCACGTTCAAAAGAAAAATGCAACCTGCTTTCAGGTATGCCAAACACCATTAGTCCAAGTGTTGTGACTGTTAAATTTCTTGTCATAAAGAACTTCATAATAAATTATATGAAGTGAAAGATACTAGCTCTTTCCTTACCCAAAAATAAATAAATAAATAAATAAATAAATAATTTTTTTTGTTTTTTTTTAAAAGTAAAAAATAGCCATAGTTAAGCTCTAAAGGTAAGTCTTTAGCTGGGCTCTCCAGGTGCTTATTCACAAATTCCATATACAAAAATGGAAAAACAAACAAACAAACCATGAAATGACATTTCAATCAAAGCCATAAATTTATCATGTGGAATAAACTGAACAATGTTTACTATTGAGAAATATCATATAAATACTTACAAAACAACTGAAGTAAATAACACCAAGTACTGTCTTATGAAATTATATTTAGGAACTTCTTAAGATTATGACAGGAACATTAAGGACTATCTCTCTATCTCTAAAGCCACATAACACATAGATGTAAAAAAAAAAAAAAAAAAAAAAAAAAGGTGGTCAAGAAATGTGCCAGTTTAAATCAGTAAAATATTGTACATAACATAATTTTTATGGCATTATAGGGTATTCTTCAATGTTCCTCTTTTTAATTTCTGTTAGAATTTCAAGAGCTGTTTTTAAGAACAATTAATTAAAAATTGAATTCTGAAACCTTACAAACATTTGTCCTATTCTGATATAAAAAATCATGTTCTCTAGGACAAACTTTACAACAAATAGATACTACTGTGAAAGTAATCATTTTTGCTTTTTTAACTACAAATGAATTTGCAGCAAACTGATTTCAGGCTTTACTTTCCAGTGGAAATGTATAAAATTCTTATGAAAATTAAAGCAAAATTCTGAAAAAGGCAAAATTCTGTAAAAACATAATTGCAAAAGAGTAAAAGCATCAGAAGCTGCTTCAGAAATCTATGTTTCACCACAGTGGGAAAATGCTGGATTTCCCAAGAGGAAAATATTTAATTTCCTATTTCCAATATGTAAAGGAAGAGATATGGATTATCAGAAAAAGTCTTGTAAATGTATTTATTTTCTTCCCATTAAAAAAAAAAATAAAATAAAAAATAAAAAATATTCTTCCTTCTCTTCTTGCTTTATTTTGCTTTATCAACACAGTTAAAAGAAATTATATTGGTGAAGAAATGGAAGAAACCATGTCACCATTCAGTAGATTATATCATTTAAGTCATTTTCCCTCAAACAGCCATGTTGTTATTCCCTCTAGATGATCATATTTATGATCAGCTTTCATGCTTTCTCTGCTCTTGGTTGATTGCATTAGCCAATCTTCACTGTGAAGTGTTGGGTGATGGAGAAGAGAGAATGAACTAGTATATCCTCATATCCAGAACTCATTCTGTTCTCCCTTTCTGTTGAGGAATGTTATGCTCTTCATTAACATTAAAGTCTTCCCTTCCTGCATATATGCAAACTTCTCTTTGTTATTAGTAGATGTCATCTCTTGCATTTAACTGTTTTGTAAACATCTCTTTTCTTAATGTAATGTAAAACTATCTTCTGTTCCTTTCTTGGTTCTCTGGCAGCAGAAATGCATGTTTTGCTGCCCTTGCACAGAATCAAACTGTATATTAGAAGCATATGACATAAATATCTAAATAGGTTAATTGTGTGTGTCTCATTACAGGCTCCTAAATGAGACTAGACATGAAAATAATTAATCACTCTGGGTGAAAGTCATTTATCTCACTGAGGTTTCTTTTAGATTGCCCTCCAAACTAATTAGTGTTCAGTAGATATTTTTCTCAAATTAAATATCTGGATCAAAAAGAACTTGGGAAATTTTGAAACAATGTTGTACACAGAGAATGGTTAATTGGAAAAAGTCAATGGTTTGTAAAACTGGGGGGAAAAAAAAATAGTAATAATAAAAAAATTACTTTAATGCTTTAATGGCATACCAGAACTTCATCTACATGACTATATGAAATAATTGTGATTATAATCCAACACAGTGTGTGTTCACTGTATAACAATCCATAATACCTGTGCCTGTGCCTGTGCAGAGAGGGTAATGGATTTGTTTGATTTGCTTAGGAGCTGAAACACAAGAAGAGTTAGAATTCTGGATACAAATCTATGCAACTCTTTCTATGAAGCTCAATTTTGCTTAGCTTACTGCTTGTACCTTTTACTTCTGAAGAGTATCTATGCACAACGTTTGAATTTACTACTTTGAGCTTTGACCCACTCATAATGAAAAATTTGACTGACCCTGGTAAACTTTGCTTTCAGGAAAGACTCCTTTACATGCCTTTCCAGGAAAAAAGCTATGTAATAATATGTCTGTGTGGTGGTTTTACTCAGGTGGGCCGCTGAGCTCCACAACAACCGCTCTCTCACTCTCCCTCCTCAAGGAGGAACAGGGAGAAAATACGATGAAAAGGGCTCAAGGGTTGAGATAAGGACGAGGAGATCGTGCAGTAATTATCGTGACAGGCAAAACAGATTTATTGCCTATTACTAACAAGCTAGAGAAGCGAGAAACAAA
>NC_048893.1:104995162-105000777 GCF_011077185.1 Oxyura jamaicensis | reverse complement strand
TTTGTTTCTCGCTTCTCTAGCTTGTTAGTAATAGGCAATAAATCTGTCACGATAATTACTGCACGATCTCCTCATCCTTATCTCAACCCTTGAGCCCTTTTCATCGTATTTTCTCCCTGTTCCTCCTTGAGGAGGGAGAGTGAGAGAGCAGTTGTGGAGCTCAGCGGCCCACCTGAGTAAAACCGCAACACCTAGTCTTTCAGCATCTTATAACTTATTCAGACCTAGCCTTTCAAAGATTTTAGAGTAAGATAACATTGTCAGCTTGTGATAGCTGTTTTTTTGTGAAGCGGAGGATGTATTCACAAAGTCTTTAGCATTTCACAAAGGAATAGCACTGCTACTGAAGCCAAATATAATGTTTTTAATGATTACAACAGAGGACAATTTGCAACCCACTTGCGTTTGCGGTGACTATAGTGGTTTGTGTAATCCAATAGCCTTAAAAGTGGAATAGGATTCTTAGCTGGTCAACTTTGCCCAAGTATGCTTCTCTGAATGATGAATATGCAGTATTTCACTGAAGACGGCACTTTCCACCTATAGCAGTTACATATTCAGGTCCCAGTAGCTTCCACATTGCACAACTTGTTTATCCAGGGATATGTCACACACTGGCTCCACTAAACAAAAAGGTGACAGGAAATCAACTGTTTTCATATGTTTGCCACAGGGTGTATTCTGTATGGAATGAAGAGTTGGTAAATCAGTCTTTACTTTCTTTTTTATAATTCGAAAATTACTGATGAACAAGTTATCCCAGCTGCACCTGAGCTGCAAAGACTTTCTTTTATGAAAAGAAGCAACACTTCCATTGTGATACAGTAGTTGTTCATTTTTTCTCTGGCATTGATGAATGAATGACAGTCATTATTCGTCTATTTTTCACACTGCATAGGATGATGCTGGTGCTAGACACTTAAGTTTCTGCCATTAAGTAATGTGCTCAGAAGTATTTTAAATCTGAAATGAAATCCCAGAAGATAATGGTGATACATTAGGTATCTGGCCTATGTGAAAGCTATTTGGCTACTTGGATGTTTGGTTTCATGTATTGCAAGTGACATTTAGATGCAGGGCTACTGCATGATATTTAGGGCTGTTGAATCTATCAGTTTCTATTATTCCTGTGATCACAGTTTCCCTAACAGAAAAAATAACGGTGCAGTCCTTGTGGCCCATACCGATGAATTCTCAGATTCCTTTGAATGGAAGGAATGACTGATAGAGGATAATGACTTTGCCAATCTTCTTGTGGTATTTACTTGTCTGTCCGCAGTAACTGGAATGATCTTAAAATCTACTATCATTGCTGGTAAGCAGTGAAATTAAATGCTAGTGACCAGAATTAGAAGTTACTATAACTATGTTCTGTAAGATATTTTTGTTGTTTTTTTGTTTTGGTTTTCATTGAAAATGTATATGATAATTAATTATTAAAAACATATTATTTTATTTCCTCTGCAGTTTCCTTATAAATCTTTAATCTACTCTTCACAATTATAGCTTGTAGCCTTCTGGCAAATATATATATGTATATATTATTTATTTGTAGGAACATGTTAGCCTGATTCTCTGTTGTGTTCTACCACAACATTTCATGTATGTGTCTTATCATGAAACTTATTTATGAAGCTCTAGTAATGCAATGTAGTAATCATTTGGCATTGGTAAATATTATACTGAGTTTAGGAACAAGAGACAGGGAAGATATTTGAAGTACCATCAAGTAGTAAACTCACAGCTGCATAGCATCTAAACTGACAGTTGCACTTAGTGTCTAGGAGCATAATTTGAGCATAAACATGTAAAAATATGTCCAGAATAAAAGAAGATAAGTAAGATAAGTAAGAAAAAGTCAGTGGTTTACATTTTCTAATTATATGGAAAAAGTATTATGAAGTATTTAAAGAAGAGCAGAACAATTGTATGGATACAATAGTCTCCAGTGCTGACTGGAGTCTTATGGAAGTACTAATTAATAAGTAGCATCAAAAGCACATTACATATTAAAGAGGAAGAGGTAAAGGGCAGAGCATTCTGTACACAATACAAAAAGGCTTAATTTCCATTTGTAATCATGTTAGAAAATCATGTTCGAATTTTTTGGAGAATAAACTGCAATGAAATGTTAAGTGATGTTTTCTATTCCTATTTAAAAAATGTGTGTGAAAAAAATGGTTTTGCTACATTTTGTTATATCTCTTTTGATGATGTATTGTATTACCCCTTTAGTTCACTTAAAGAAAATGATTTTTCTATACATATTATATTTAAAATTTACTATTACTAACTTTTTAAAATATATTTAAATGTTTTGCCACTGTATATTCTGTTTCTGCACAGCTATAATTATGATGGCTCAGATTTTTCCTTACAACCTTGAGGTAGATGTTTCTCTCCTATTGGCGTTTGAGGTGTTTTTGTACAGCAATCATTTTCTTCTGTGTTTGGTTTTGGTATCTTCCAGATATCTATCCACTTACCAATGGGATCACTAGTGTCTAAAAGACAGGAGCTGATTGTTATCTAGCAATTTTAAATTAAAAATATAGTATATATTCTTCCTTCTCTTTTCTATATATTTTTTTTTTTTTTTCTCACACATTGAGATGAGGGAAAATAAAGCCTTGCTTGACATAATCATGCAGTTTTTCCCTTTATTTCCTTGAAAAAGCTAAAACATGCTTTCATTCTTAATCTTTTTTTTTGGGGGGAAGGGGAAGCGATGTGCATGATGGAATCCTTCCTTTTGAGAAAGACGGATAAAGACAGATAAATTAGACTTAGGAAAAACAAACAAACAAACAAACAAAAAACACTGTGGTAAATAAGCTCTCAAGAAGAAATAAAAGAATAATTTTCCACGCTTTGGGTGACATTCAGTATGGGTGCATTCAGACATAAAATCAGTAACAACAGAGACCCTACCTCCTTAACCAAGGCCTTTGAAGAAACTACAGCTAGGTAAAATATTTCATGGGATTTATTAGTTTCATTTTGTTTTTCTTATTTTGAACTCTTGTCCACAGTGACGGTGTTACCTTCTATGTGGATATATCATGAACTGCATTTGTCCTGTGTAAAATCTGAGACGCTAAATTTCCTTCTCACACTGGACTTGATGCTTTCTTTATAGGCAGAACAAAGGACTGTAAAATATTTAAGGTCTGTAAATATTTATATATATATATATTTAATGTGAGGATAGGAAAAGGAATAGGGAATGGGAGAAGATGAGGACAGTTATATCTAGCTGTACGTTCCCACTCAACATTGTTAGCCTACTCTGCAGACAGTGAGTAAGACTTAATTTACATCTTACACTATAGCATCATCCAAGAAGGGCTGCCAAACACAAAGTTGATCTTAATAAACTTTGTAATACATTGCTGAATCTCTGTATCCTGGCTAGTATGGATTTGAGATGCCTGGGCAGTTTGCACAGGCATAGACTGTAAGAGCTGCTTGTAGTCATCCCAGCAGAAGCCAGTAGAACACATGCTGTGAAATCAGAGCTTTTCCTTCTACCTCACTTTAGTCAGGTTACACTAATAAAAGCAGCTTTTAACACCATTATTTTGTTGCCATTTCAGTGCTTTCTGCTGATAAGCAGTGTTATTATAACTGACAAAATGAGGGAAAAGTAGTACTCTTCTAATATATGTTGGAATATTCTATCTCACTACATGGTCTTTGTGTATGCTTTTTTTTTTTTTTTTTTTTTTTTTTTCCTGCTTGGTAGAAGTTTCCCTTTGTGTCTCCTTATTTCTGGCTACTCAACCTGTACATGTATAAAATTATGCCCTTGAGTTTACAGAAATGCAAATGCACTAAAGTACTTTATATCAAGTTATAAATGTGAAATATGCAGACCTGCTGAAGTTTATTGGTATTCCCCATAAAAGGTGTTGCAGCAAGACATTTTTAGTATTCAAACCTTCTGCTGCCTGCCTCTGTCTGACACCAATAACAGCTGCCAGTGCAAATAGGGATGCCCAGACAGGCAGATATTTGAGAAGGATTTACATAGATCTCTCCTATGAGAAAGCACCTCAAAAAAAAAAAAAAAAAAAAAAAAAAAAAAAAAAAAAAAGGCTTTTAAACTCCATTAAAATAATTAATCTCTTAAAACTCAGTGACTAGTTCAGACAAAAATGAAAAAGATGTGAAAAAGATATACAGCACACCTCAAGTTCTCTCTGCCGTTGGTGTTAAGTCTTTCTTTCTGGGTTTGGTTTCAATCAACCAAATCAGTTTCCCCATCACAGTGAATTCTTTCCAGTTCCCTTCTCTTCAGGAAGTTTTTTCTGGGTTCACCTACTTTAGTGTATCAGTTTAGCTCTGTAGGCATTTTGAAGAAGACCTCCATTTGGTCCCAGTTAATGTGTTCTGGTTTGCCTTGTGAAACCAGGTGGAGGGGTGAGCTGGCTTCAAAAAGCCAGACTCATGCATCTGAACCTGAAGAAGTCAGGGGCATTCAGCCTGTCAACCAGGAAAGAGCTAGTAAAAAGCCCTGGGAGCCCTGGCAGCACCTGATCTAACTGGCCTACAGTTTTAATTTATATTTATCTTCTGTGACCACTGAGGCTGGCTTGTTTTCACCCTCTTCTATCTCCCACAGTCTTTGAGCTACAGGTTTCCTGACCTTGAGGTGTGATTTTCTCCTCTTCACCCCCTCTGTACAGGAAAACTTGCTCTATTGCTCTTCTGTATATAGAAGATATATAAAATATATCTTTATATATAAAGATATAATATATATATATATAATATATATATATATTTATATATAAAAGTCTTCTTCAGGAGGTGTTCATCTGATCCCTTCATTTTCTAAAGAAACATTAGTTGAGAATATATAAAAGACGGTCTGTTATTCACAATTCTTTGCTTCATGCATTTCTATGCACAATTCATTGCTTTGATCAGTTCTCACAGGCTATTGCTGTGGGATTTAAGCAAATGTCATGTCTTGTAAATTTTGACCCTGGTAGGTGTGATACTCCACTTTTCCAGGATGATACGTTGGAAAAGAGAAGGAAAAAAAGCAAACAAACAATAAAGAAGAACAATTGTATGCATATGTAATAAACAGAGGTCTTTTTCATTACAAAAAGCAGTCTTAAAGAGACATCAATGACAGAAAGTTCTACTGGTGAGAGAATGACAGAATGATATAATGATAGAAAGCTTCACTTTGTAAACAAGCCAGAAACAAATTAACAAGTAGGTATTTATAATTTATATCAGTGAAAAAGACTGTGTAAGTATTGCACAATCAAGCAAGATTAGATTGCGTAATTCTGGAGTTATGTAACTTTGGCTGAAAACGAGAAATATGCAGTAGACAGAAATGAAGGATTTGTTATGACTGCAGAAGGAAGAAAGATGAAAGGAAAGGAAAGGAAAGGAAAGGAAAGGAAAGGAAAGGAAAGGAAAGGAAAGGAAAGGAAAGGAAAGGAAAGGAAAGGAAAGGAAAGGAAAGGAAAGGAAAGAAAAGAAAAGAAAAGAAAAGAAAAGAAAAGAAAAGAAAAGAAAAGAAAAGAAAAGAAAAGAAAAGAGAATAAAAGAAAAGAAAAGAAAAGAAAAGAAAAGAAAAGAGAATAAAAGAA